>NC_028454.1:35701973-35800711 GCF_000263155.2 Setaria italica | reverse complement strand
CAAGGTAGGATTGGCGTCATCATTAGCAAATGTTTACTGTAGCAACACATTATCAAATTATGGACTAATTAGGCTTAATAGATTCGTCTCGCCATTTAGCCTCCACTTATGTAATCAGTTTTGTAAATAGTCTACGTTTAATACTCCTAATTAGTATCTAAACATTCGATGTGACGGGTGCTTAAATTTAAGTCAGTAAATCAAACCAGGCCTGAACTCCACTACTGTTCATCAGCTGCGGCAGGGTGTTACGCCGACCTCGTCACTTCATTGAATTCCCCAGGCCAGGCCAGGCCGCGCCCAGTGAAAGTACATCTCGTTATCACTGCGCTGAGCGTGCGCTAGTGAATCGCGTGAGTATGTACTGGGAGGCGAGGGAAGACTTGCAACAGTCACTCACTCTCACTGGTCACTGCTAGATCTGGTGCGTCGAGTGGGGCGCATGCGCATGGATAACTCCCCTGGCGTGGAGCGGCCGGCGGCAGGCAGGCATGGCTATTGGCTGGGACGCCGGTAGCTAGCCCCTCTTCATTTACTGGGTTGGCAAAGGTGTTCACCGTGCCGCTTCTTTCGGCGGAAGGACAACAGAACAGGAAGGATGGCTTTCCTTGAGAAACAAACAAAACAATAGAGCTTCGCACGGACAGGAACTACTTTCCAACTCGTTCCCTAGCTCGCTCCAGAGTACGATGAACCTATTGGCTGCATGCATATGTTCATCTTAAAAAACGGACTGCATATGTTGCCAGTTGTGGGGCGCGGCTCTCTGGCGTCGCTTCAATCATTGATCTCTTACATGTCGGATCCTATATTCAGAAGAAGAAAAACGGCACAAAAAGTTTAAACGCGAAATGGTTACTGTTCTGGAACTGGAGCAAGTAAAATCCCGGTCATCCGTGTGAAGATTACTCCTGTAGTACTAGTACCCTCGGGTGTGAGCGATCAGGAACTCAGAACAAATCTGCTCACTGTCTCTCTACCTGCAGGGCCAAGTGGACGCGGATTGGTCCGTGAATCAGCACATGCACTCCATTTCCCACCCTCCGAATAAGCAGTACAAGTGAAAAGATAAGGCATGGCATCGGCATGCACCATGCGGCTACCATTAATGGCGGTGGGAAGGGGGTAACGTGAGGGAGCGCCTTCAAGTTCAAGCCCCCCGGCGCCGAGTCGCCGACGGTACAGCAGCGCACTGCAGCCGCCTCCCTCTGAAATCATTTTCCTGTGCTCGTTCGACGCATGCCCTGATACAGTGAGCTGGCCGGCATTCCGCGCCGCCCAGATCGAGCGGGTGAGCAGCACTAGAGCTACAGGAGCACATGACGCGCGACGCGGGCGGCAGCCAGCCGCGGAAGGAGGAACCTACCGCGGCGGCGCTTTACTTCCCCGAACGCGGGGCCGCGTGCGTGCGTGCGCACGACCCCTCTCATCTCCTCCCTTGCTCCCGCACGCACGCTTTCTAGGTTTCTACGGTCTTCACATTCACGGGCTGCTAAGTCATCACGAGCAGAAAGGGCCGCGAACTCTCTCTCTCTCTTTTCTTTGCGAACAAGGTAACGTTAACGTGGCCATTTCGATGATCCACGGGCTTGCGTAATTTCTGCTCGTAGATACGGCTGCGAAACTCGCGAGCTGGCAGCAAAGACTCACTGCTCACTGTCCAATCTCCGATTCTCCGTGCAGTGCAGGTGCAGCCAGCCAGGTGTGATTCGGGTCGGGCCACGGAGTTACGACCGTGTCTGCCCGGGCTCCGACTCCTCCACGGACCACGGCCAAAATCTGGAGCGCAGCCTAGCTAGCTGCTGGTACCAACCGGCCCGACTCGGCCGGCAATCCGGGCGTCGTCTGGTCACTGCTGAGGAAAGCACTTTTAGTACCGACTCCTTTAGTACCGATTGTGCAATCGGTATTGCTACTTCGGTACTAAAGGGTCGGATTAAATGATCGGTACTAAAGGGGTATTAAAAAATAAAAAAAATCCTACCAGCCCGAGCCCAACTTGCCGTCGCTCGCAGTCGACGCCCGCCATTGCCCCCCTCCGCTCCCGGCCGCACCCGCCGTTGTGGTCTGCAACCCACGTCGCCAGACCTCACCTTGCACGCCGCCACCTCACCTCGCCCTACCGCTGCTCCTCACTGCCGGTGAAGGGTAGAGGGGAGGCAGAGGAGGTGCCGACCGACCTCGAGAGTGAGAAGTGGAGGGAGGGAGGGAGGGAGGCAGCGGCCGTCGCTGGGAAGGGAGGGGCCAGCCGCCGTCGTCGGGGGGAGCTGAGAGTAGAGGGGAGAGGGAGAGGGTGGAGAGGAGAATGAGAGGGTGAGGGAGAGGGGAGGAGGCCGAGAAGATAAGATGGGTGAGGGAGAGGGAGGGGGTCGGGAAGATAAGGTTGGGAGTTCCAACCGGTACTAAAGGTCACTCATTAGTACCGGGTGGAACCTCCATCCGGTAGCTCCTAACCGGTACTAACGAGGTTCATAAGGAGCTTTTGGAGAACTAACCGTTAGACCCATGCTCAATTTTTTAACGGGTAGTATTAACTCGTGCGAGTACGCGCGGCCATCGCAGTATTTGCTGCACTGCATGGACATACGGAGATGCTCGTCTTGGCAGATACCAGGGCCACGCCGTGGATGCTGCTGCACCCTGCTACGTACCGCGCAAGCGTTGCGCGATCATGGCATATGTGCATGGAGCCATATGGGTGTTTATGGTGTGCAAGTGATGCTATACGAGTATACGACGGTGGATGCATATGCTGCACTTGTGGGAGAAAAGGCTCAGTTCCCGCACCGACAGTCAGCGAACAGATATCTTGGCTGACCATTGAGTGTTACACTGCCAGCCGCCAGTCAGTGGTTGAACACTACAAATGTCAATATTTTCGGCGATCAGCCGGTGCAAACAGTGAAACCAGTCAGTTTTATACTTTTACTAAGCACAATAGGTACTCAATTGATAGAGATAAAGAGTTTATTACATTGTGAGACTTGTTATATTGCTGATTCTCTAAATAAGCAGCAGAAAACGCTTGTTGGTCCATGCAGACTGCAGTAGTAGTTATTCCATCGGTTTTCTCGGCGGCCAACATGATTACATCCTAATAATTCGTCCTATTCAGCATTTACAAATCTTGCTCCACCAATAATTCACAGGTAGCTAGCTAGGTTCACTTGCCCATCCGTAGCTTGAGTCAAAATTCAAATGATTTACAAACGTAAAGAAAAAATATAGCTTTTTTTTTCTTCAACACGTACAGGAAGCAGATCTAGAGGGCATCAAATCCAGCAATAAATACATCGAGTTGGTGAGCACCTTAAGCCTCAAATGTAGGTAAAAGATGCATGATGTCGACCAGTCCAGCCTATGGGAAAATGACATACGGCCAGAGTACCCTCAATCCGTTTTTAACGCCGAACCAGGCTACATTAATGTACAGGCGCGCATGAAACATGTAACATGGGTTGGGTGCTGTTTTCCCTCCCTCCCTCCGTTCGTATTGCTCAAACCACAGCAATTGGAGAACGGAGAGCTTCACAAAGACATTTCATGATGACCATATCACATTAGCATCAACCACTAATGCATCAGCTCTTTGCCGTACTCCCTTTTCCTTCACGTATCAGCTTAACCGATGCCTCTTACTGATGGCTACCAGCTTACTTAATGTTCAGCATACTAGTTTTGGAGCGTTAAGACACAATCTAAACCAGTTTCAGATATGCTACATGCATTGATTCATGAAACATATGAGCCTAACTTCATTTTCTTTTCATAATTCATACACAGCAGATTACAGTCAAGATTGTGCAGGGGGCAAGATGCATATCGTACAAGCAACCATGGTCGTTTGCACGAACCAGATCAGCCCCAGGAATCAGACGTCCTCTTATAATTTGGACAGGAGGAGCTTCTAGAATAAGATGAGTGAAGCACTAACAATAGACAATTGTTGGCTTACCAAAATGGTAGTAAATTTGCAATAATGATGCCCCATTATAGCCTAATCAAGACTCGCAAAGTTTGGAGCGCCCATAACTGTACAAGCAGGTACATTGCCAGAACACATTCTGTACGTCTGATATAGATTGATATTCAACAAACAATTCACAGTTCAAAATATTGATATCCAAAGCTGGGTACCTTGACTATGCTGATTGATCAAAGTATGCTTACGAAATATCCAGAATTCGAATTGTGTGATTAAAATTGTCGCATAGGAGATGCATACTGCAGGAACTAATGCACTAAAGCTGTTTCAAGTCAGTTATGACCAGAGTTGAGGGGCAGATGGAACAGAGGCAACTTGACCCAGTTCTATGCAGAATTAAATCGTAACCCATTCATCACATCACTAACTTGAGAGGGAAGTGACATGAGGAAATGATAAACTGTACAGTACTACCCTACAAGTGCATCAAAAGCAACATTTATGTGGGAGCAGTTGATAAGTTTTAACCGACAGTTTCTAATCCTGGTTGCAATTCCAAGCATACATTAATAACCAAGAAGGCACTAGACAAGAACACTAGTAATCACCACAAAGATATGTCAGCAAGCAAAAGTTTGCTCCTATATACTAGGCGTGCACAGAAAACAACATTTATGTATGCGAGACTGCTTTGATAAATGTTTACAGACGGTTTGCCACCCCAGCGGCACTTCCACCAGGGAAATCAATAGCCAAGAAGGAACTAGATGTCAGCACCAGTTAACACAAAGATATTCCAGCAACCAACAATCCAATGTGGTCCAATATGGAACATACAGGACTATATCCCTTGTTAGCATGGCGTTTTCTTTCCAGTTTCTGTTGGTCTCATCAGTTAAAGAGACAACAAGAATTGCTTTCAGCAAAATATGCCCTATTTTGTTTTTCTTCCCTGAAAGTAATGCATCTTTCAAGTTTACATGGGAACAACCCAGTATTTTTGGGTCTCCTGGCAGAAGTCCTGTGGATTCTACATAAAACTCATGCTAGGATCGACGAAATGAACAGGAATATTGTTGTCACTTTTTCAATTTCGGCAGACGTTTTTACTCTAGCAGCAATTGATCAGATTTTACAAATAGAATATCTCACTATCTTTGGACTTCAAGATATTATCATTGAAGTTAACTCTCAATTCACTGAATGCTGGGTAACTTTTTCCCAGTTTTGAAAAGAAAATCTCATTGAATATTGCAGGATATCTTAACCTACAGGCTACAGACAACTGTGCAGCAGGCAGGATCACCCAGCAGTGGAGCTTTCATGTTGTGGGAGTGGGTCCAGTGCGTTGCATCTGATGCATTCATGAACTATTGCAGGAAACAGTGGAAATTCTGTACTTTCTTTCCCTATGCTCCATGCTTGGTTAGCGCGCTGAATTGTGATTACTCACATGGCACAGGATCATAAATAGTATAATATTATTTGCAAAAAAAATCTGAGCCACAATCATTTTTCTTTAAGACTGGAATTGCAACGTGCTGCAGCATAATTTTGCAATTACCATTGGTTTGAGAAGGCTTTTCTCTTCTGAGCTTCACGTGGAGAATGCCTGCACTTCCTATGGCTTTACAATTCAACTGGTGCTATACTGCTATTTACATATTAAAAAAATCATCTCTTTCTCTTATTCACTTTGATTAAATAACTGAAATTCCATTATGACAATTTTTATCAATGTCGCTAAGTTGTGCTATTGACTTAGCGTTAAGGTATAGTTGATAATTATGCATTTCAAATCTTCTTTTCCTTTTAGACGTTTCATAGTGGCATATACAAATAAAGTTCAAAAGTTTCCATTCATCGTTATAAAAAAAGTTTCCATTTATTATTGGATTACAAAAGTGTCATGTAACTTTAATAGAATCAACTACCAATTATGTAGCATAATGAGATAACCATGCAAAATTGCAAATGCAAGTGCATAATTCTTTAAGCATGATGGGTTTGTTTTAAACATCATGTGCGGTGGTTGTAGGGCTCACAGCTTGGGCAGTTCATCTTTCCGATATATCAAGTTCTCGACTGTTGAAGAACCCCTTTCTAGATGGTTTCATTTTACTGTTTAATAGCCATACAAAAGTATCACCTCCTTCAACCAAAAAGGGCATATCATAAGTTCTTTGTTCCAAAATTTGGACACACCAAATATCTGCAACCTTGCTCCATCTGGAAATACCTAACTGAAGATTAACTAAATCTTATATTATCACTATGCAAAGTTTGCATATGAAATTTGTGCATCCAACGTCCTCCACAAAATCTATAAAATAGTATGTGCATTGTTGAAAAAAGGCCTAAAGCTATTGGAAGCGCCATTGATAATAAACGGATTTAGATTAGCAAGTATGCACCTCCCACAATGAAATGCACATGGTAGCAGGCACAACAGCCATAACACAAGGATTTTTTTCCTGTACAACCTGATTCAAGATCAAGATTTCTAAAGTAAACTAAAATTACACAAGCATGCGTGAGGTGAGTTCACAAAAAGATCGGAAAAGAGAAACAACCAAAGTCACCGAACCTCAGAGTTCGCTATGCTGTGAAGAAGTCCTTGAAGCACCAGCGAAGAGATCTTTGGCAATGACGAGCAAGCCTTGCAAGTCCTTCGCTCCCACCTCCAGGCAATCCTTCAGCAACTCCCCTTCCTCCACCTCCCACTTCACATCCATCACCACCTCTCTCAACGGCCCCTAAACCCCAATAGAAGTTCGTAATCGACAGAGCATTGCGCAAATCGAAGGCGCCACGAGTGAATAGGCCAGTTACCTGTTCGGAGAAGGCGTCGAGGAGGCCGTTGAGAAGCAGCCCGGCGGCGTCGCGGACGTCCCCGTAGTGGCGGCGCATCCACTGGGCGGCGTCAGTGGCGGAACGGAGGCGCGAGGCCTCCGCGGCAGCGGCGAGGAGGCGAGACGCGGCGGCCGCGCAGGAGAGGCAGCAACCTGTGGCCGATGAGAAGGCGTAGTGCCGGAGGTAGTCCCAGCCGAGCCCCCACGCGCCACGAGAAGACAGGAGGGACGCGATTCGACGGGCGCGTGCGGCCGCGGCGGCGTCCCCGCGGGCGGCGCGGGTGGCGGCGACGCGGGAGAGGAGCGAGTGGGAGAGCGAGACGAGGGTGGCGGCCTGGCGGAGCGGGACGCGGAGCGCGGAAGCGCGTGGGGGCGGGGGGGTGACGAGTAGGAGGACGAGGACGAGGAGAGGGAGATAGGGTCGCGGTGCTCGCCGGCGGCGAGAGGCTCCGGCTGGGGTCATCGGTGGAGGCCGCCGGTGGTGATGAGAATTTGGATTTGATTAACTCTGAAGTTATCAAAGGCCTCGTGGGCTAAAGCGGCACAAAGTGTTGCCGCGTTGGTTTTCATTGGGCTTTAATACTTAAATGGGCTTTTCCAGCCGATGAGCAGAATAGGCCCAGCATATAATTAGTCTGGTATCGTACAAACTAACCTGGGATTTTCCCAAACTTGGGGCCGTTTGTGTCATATCATGCATGATCTGTATTGCCATTACGTACTTTATTTATGATCTTTATTATTGAACTAACTTATAAAATTATTGCAACCTAATTGTAGCTTTTTTGTTGTGAATTATGGATACAGTATATAGAGCTATCGTAGCTGCCAACGGCGTGCAGTGCTGCTTCTGGCACGCACAAGATCTGGACTAGCACGAGGTATCACTCGGCGTGCAGTACTGATTAGCGACGACGAGAGATTGGCGCTTTGTGGTTGTAAGCGTCTAATCAGTGAACGATGAAAGTAACGGCCACCATCGGTTGACCCAGACCGTTCTCGCCTTCTCGGCCAGAGCGTGCAGTTCGTGCACGCAAGAAGAAGATGGCGGTCCAGCTTCGACGCACGGGCCACCTTCCATAGCCAAAACGACCATGCGAGCATCTCTAGTCATGGAGCGTTCTGCAAGCGTGCTTGATGCAGGACCAACGTCGATGGCTACAGCCCCTCTGGATGTGGATATTCAAAGAAGATAGTTCGACAGTGAGCTTGCTTGCTCGGACTCGAGACACCCGATTACCATGTGGTCGATGCATACTTGCAAGTTGCAACATCGCCCGCTCGCCGGTTACCCTTGGAGCAGGGCATCTGGATTCTGGACTGGATATCTGGTCGTGGCGAATTGTCAATCCAACTATGGCCCATGAGCAGTGCGAGGAGCTAGAAGCCTAGAAAAACAGTGGGTGACACACCGTGACAGAGATTGCAGCATCGGGTGTATTGCATTGTATAAGCAGGGTCGCTGCAAACTGTCCAAGTTCACCACAGACTCAAGTTGCAAACAAAGATCGCCTTTTTTTAACTAAAGAGAAAATATTCCCTTATTGGTTTCTGATACGGAGGGTGCAATGTAGGATAAGACTAGGAAATCTAATGGAGTTAAGGAAAAGAAAGACTTAGCAGATGTAATAGTATCATCTCGTTCAGAGGGTCAGACTCGGCTGTCCGTGTCTGCCTCTGCTCCCCTATCCATCACCTCGGCGTGGCTCGGCCGCACTACTGCGATTGACTACTGATGGCGCTATATAAACAGCTTCGCGGGCCGTCCTATGGCACAGCAGGTGAGCAGGATACGACCACCAGAGGAAGACTATGAGAGGAGCGGTAGCGCCGCCGAGCCTTTTTCTTCCCCTCTTCCTTGTCCTCTCTTCTCTTTCCTTAGTCTCCTCCGCCTCCGGCAAGCAAGACCAGGTCCTCGTCTGCTCACTCTATTTCATTTATTTGATGTTTTTTCCCCTTGCTTAAGATCGACAGTGCAGATGGTTTTATTCATGCACCTGTAAATCCTTACACCCGTCATGCTGGGTAGTGAACCCGATAAAGTCTGTTAGCACAGCTCTGTCAGGTTCAACATACTTGAAAAGATTTGAGTGCTTGTTTTGCAAAGAAGAGACATGCTGCATAACTGAACTATCGCCAATGTGAACTGAACAGGTCTACATTGTGTACCTGGGCGGGCACGCCGGAGCGAAGGTGGAGGAAGCAATCCTGGAGGATCATCACGCGCTCCTCCGCTCCGTCAAGGGCAGGTACCCTACCCTGCAGGCTGCAGGCTTGAGGCTGCCGCATCGACATGGCGTGCGCTCACGCACCTCTCCTGCTCCGTTTGCTCTGATGTTATGGTAGTTTGCGGAGATGGACTAGCGACCAATAATGACACACGCTCTTTGTCGTTCACCAGCGAGGAGGAGGCACGGGCGTCGCTGCTGTACAGCTACAAGCACACCCTCAATGGCTTCGCGGCTATCCTCTCCCGGGAAGAGGCCACGGAACTATCAGGTGCGTGTCCAGTATAGTTCACAGTTCTTGATTTGTAACTTTGCGTCTGGCGGATACTTGACTTCTGTGCACACTTCACCCCGCCTGCCGGCTGCAGAGAGGAGCGAGGTGGTGTCTGCGTTCCGGAGCGAGGGGAGGTGGGCGCCGCACACCACGAGGTCTTGGCAGTTTCTGGGATTCGAGGAAGGGCTCAAGGGACCCGACGGCAGCGATTGGCTGCCGTCACTCGACAAATCCAGCGGGGATGTCATCGTCGGCGTCCTCGACTCCGGTGAGTGAGAGAGAGAGCGCCGTGCACCGCGCCGTTGTTTTCTTTGAAAATGTCCTGCATGATGGCGTGGAAAAAGGAAGAATGCATTGATGCAGGAGGGTCCCGTTCGGTTGTTTGCAATGGCAGGGATCTGGCCGGAGTCGAAGAGCTTCAGCGACGAAGGGCTCGGGCCGGTGCCGGCGCGGTGGAAGGGGGTGTGCCAGAGCGGAGAATCCTTCAGCTCCTCGTCTTGCAACAGGTCAGCAATCACACGCGCTAGAGCCGACCGCTGCAATTTCTTTTCTCCCCGAAAAGTGGTAATACGGCATCCCTTGGACGTCCACCTGACATCTCTATCGGCTCACGTGAGCCGATAGCATAGCGAACTATTGGCCGGCGGCGACCCCAAACCCAGACAAGATTCTCCTCGATCGCTTGAAAGGTGAAACGCACCGGTTTATGGAGTGGTTTTGTCACTAGCTATGTGCCTGGGCCTGGCGTGCGTTCTGTATAGTCGGGATCGGGACCATGATATGCAGGCGTCCAAACAAACCCGTCCCGGGAGCTTTAGCTCGCGAGGGCCAATCATAGGGTAAGGCTCCAGCTTGGCGTCTTCTCGAGTCACTGCTCTGCGCTTTCTATAAGCTCAACGTATAGCTTCTCCCTTTCTATAATCTCGCCTCCTCCTCAGCTCCTCTCTGCATGGTTGCCAATTAATTAATTATTAGTCATTTGCCTGCGGCCATGCATGCACGGGGACAGGACAAACGAGGGCCATTATCGAGACGTGACCGCCGCATACGTACAAACCCTCTGAATCGGATTAGATATTTTTTTGCTCTGAAGGTACTGCTGCAGCTGAACATCGAGTAGGGCCTTGTTTAGTTGCCCAACTTGGGTGCACCCAAATTACTGTAGCAACACTGTAGCGTTTCGTTTGTATTTGTGAATTATTGTCCAAATATTGACTAATTAGGCTTAAAAGATTCGTCTCGCAAAGTACAACAAAATTGTGCAATTAGTTTTTGATTTCGTCTACGTTTAGTACTCCATGCATGTACCGCAAATTTGATGTGATGGGGAATCTTCTTTTTGCATAGTGCCAAAGTTGGGAGTTGGGGGTGAACTAAACATGGCCTAGGTAATCTCGTGATACCACATCCTTGCGATGCGTACCAACTCAACAGAGATCCTTGTCAGAAGTTCCTTCCTCGGTACGTGTTGCTTTATCTTCAAGTGGCCGAAATGGTGTGTGTGTCACCAGCACCACTGATCATTGCTCTGAGAGACTCAGACTGTGCAAGCTACTCGAGTCAAAGCTAACTGTAACTGACTATGTGCAAGCCACGTGTCCACGTACGGTTTTAGGGGTGTTTGATACGAGGTGCTAAATTTTAGTAGGGTCATGTCGGATGTTCGGATGCTAATTAGGAGGAGCTAATTACAAAACTAATTGTAAAGATGGAGTCTAATTCGCGAGACAAATCTATTAAGGTTAATTAATCCATCATTAGCAAATGGTTACTGTAGCACCACATTGTCAAATCATGGACTAATTAGGCTTAATAGATTCGTCTCGCGAATTAGACTCCATCTGTGCAATTAGTTTTGTAATTAGACTATGTTTAATATTTCTAATTAGTATTCAAATATCTGATGTGACAGGATAAAGTTTAGCAGATACCTCCTTACTTACCTCCTACCCCCTATGTGATGTTTCATTCGCTGAGGCATAAAACTAGTTAACACTAAGCAACGTAGAGTAATCTACAGGAAATGAAAATGAACCAGGGGACAGGCCCGTACATTAGGCAGCGCAACTGGAGCGATCGAGCCGGGCTCCCAAAAATTAGGGGGCCCAACTATTAGACTTTAACTAGAGGTTAAGAAGGTATTGGTACGTAATATTCGCCCTTTAATCAATACGTACATAATTTCATATTGCAGTTCTTTGTATGCAAAAAGACATGTAAATATATCTCGATTATTTGTATTTCACTACTATAGTATATATAGGGTCATTTCTTGATTTGCCCCAGGCCTCAAAATCTCCAGTACGGCCCTGCTCGGGGATAAAATGAATAAACGTTGATTGGAGCCTTGAATTGGAGCAGGAAGATCATTGGGGCGCGATACTACCTCAAGGCCTACGAGGCGCACTACAAAGCCCTCAACACCACGTACGCGTTCCGCTCGCCGCGCGACCACGACGGGCACGGCACCCACACCGCGTCCACCGTCGCGGGCCGCACCGTGCCGGGCGTGTCCGCGCTGGGCGGGTTCGCGGCGGGGACGGCCTCCGGCGGGGCGCCGCTGGCGCGCCTGGCCGTCTACAAGGTGTGCTGGCCCATCCCGGGGCCCAACCCAAACATCGAGAACACCTGCTTCGAGGCCGACATGCTGGCCGCCATGGACGACGCGGTCGGCGACGGCGTCGACGTCATGAGCGTCTCCATCGGCTCCTCGGGGGCACCGATGCGGTTCGAGGACGACGGCATCGCCGTCGGCGCGCTGCACGCGGCGAGGCGCGGCGTCGTCGTCTCGTGCAGCGGCGGGAACTCGGGCCCCAAGCCGGCCACCGTCTCCAACCTCGCGCCCTGGATGCTCACGGTCGGCGCCAGCAGCATCGACCGCGCCTTCGACTCCCCGATCAAGCTTGGCAATGGCGTGGGGATCATGGTAAGCAGACGAGGACCGTGCCGTGTTCTTCTGTGTGCATGCAACGAGTGGAGTGTGACATGTGACTTGTGGTTTGTCTTGAACCAGGGCCAAACTGTAACACCATTCCAGCTCCCCGGCAACAAGCCGTATCCTATGGTTTATGCAGCAGATGCCGTTGTTCCTGGGACTCCCGCTAACGTTTCCAAGTGAGTAATCAACTGCAGTAACCCGTCTTCAATTACTGACGATGGACAGTGCTTAGTGCTAACATTGTTCAACGGCGCAGCCAATGCTTGCCGAACTCTTTGTCGGCCGACAAGGTGCGAGGCAAGATCGTCGTGTGCTTGAGAGGCAGTGGCCTGAGGGTCGGGAAAGGTCTTGAGGTGAAGCGCGCGGGCGGCGCGGCCATTCTGCTCGGCAACCCACCGGCATCCGGCAGCGAGGTCCCCGTCGACGCGCACATCCTCCCGGGCACCGCGGTCTCCGCGGCTGATGCGAAAACCATCCTCGGCTACATCAATTCCAGCTCGAGCCCGACCGCGGTTCTTGTCCCGTCGAGGACCGTCGTGGACGTCCGGCCGTCGCCGGTGATGGCGCAGTTCTCGTCGCGCGGCCCCAACGTCCTCGAGCCCAACATCCTCAAAGTACGTACAGATCTCATAATCACCAACTATTTTGTCCTGGACCGTGTACTAATTTCACCTGTGCCCCCGATACAGCCGGACATTACGGCGCCGGGGCTGAACATCCTGGCGGCGTGGAGCGAGGCGTCGTCGCCGACGAAGCTCGACGGCGACCACCGCGTGGTGCAGTACAACATCATGTCGGGGACGTCCATGTCGTGCCCGCACGTCTCCGCCGCCGTCCTCCTCCTCAAGGCCGCCCACCCCGACTGGAGCGCCGCCGCGATCCGATCGGCCATCATGACCACCGGTAAACATCTCATGGCCGTTGCTCCCCACTCCGCATCGGAATTTCTTAAATCCCAACCAAATAAATAATCATCAAGCTCTATGTTTTGCCCCGCAGCAACGACCAACAACGCAGAAGGCGGCCCAATAATGAACGGGGACGGCTCGGTCGGGGGTCCCATGGACTACGGGTCGGGCCACATCCGGCCCAACCACGCGCTGGACCCGGGCCTTGTGTACGACGCGTCGTACGAGGACTACCTCAGCTTCGCGTGCGCGAGCGCCGGCTCCCAGCTCGACCGCTCCGTCCCGTGCCCGGCGCGCCCGCCGCCGCCGTACCAGCTGAACCACCCCTCGGTGGCCGTGCACGGCCTCAACGGCACGGTGACCGTGCGCCGGACGGTGACAAACGTCGGGTCCGGAGAGGCGCGGTACGCCGTCGCCGTGGCCGAGCCCGCGGGCGTTTCCGTCAAGGTCTCGCCGAGGCGGCTCCGCTTCGCGCGCGCCGGCGAGAAGAAGGTGTTCACGATACGGATGGAAGCGAGAGCGACGGGGACGAGTAACGGAGGCGTGGTGAGGGGGCAGTTCGTTGCGGGATCGTACGCGTGGAGCGACGGCGTCCATGTCGTGAGGAGCCCCATCGTTGTTCTCGTCGCGTGATTTTGCTTGTGCCGAAAATTGGAGTGCACAGGTGATCTTTTAAATTCTTCTGCATTGCTTGGAAAACAAAAACCAACTGGGTCTCTGGCTCGGTAATCAGCTGTTAGCAAAGTTGATGTGATAGCACTCCTGCATTATTAACAGAGGCATTTACTTGCCAAAAGAATCACGAATTTCTGGCGCATCTTTTTGTTAAACTACCTATATTATTCGTCGTCAATCGCACGATGCTCGTATCCTTATCCAAACCGTACTACTAACACCAGTCCTGAGAAGTGCCTGTGGCGTGCAGAGCACCGCCGGCTGGTGCAATGCGCCAATGCCTGCTCTGCTCCAATGCCTTACCGCCCTGTCCGCTCGTCCAAGTTACAGGTGTATGACCCACGCCTGTAGCGCTAAGCCAACACGCCACTTTTCTGTGCGTTGAAATGCTGCCACCACGGCACAGTAGAAAGCTACGGGGACGGGACTCGTGGCTAGAGTCCAGAGTCGATGGATATTCTATCGAGTTACTCTGTACGGACAACTGGTAGATTGTCCGTTTCCCAGAAGTAAGCTCTGAAAATTCAGCGGCACAGGTGCGTGGCAATTTGGTTTTATCCCCATAATGTACTCGACAATGACGGCACCGCACGCTCTTGCTTTTACGGGCATAAGGATATATGGTCCTGCAAGTTTATCTGAAGCTACAGTAACTCAGTGACTCGCGTCTTCTTCAGAACTGAATGCACCATTTGTTGCTAACTAGTTGCACGACTTGTAAAAAAAATACTGCATACAAAATTAACAGGAACCAATACGTATGAACCCTGGAAGCAGTATGCGATGTATTACAACAGCCATGATCTAATCATCTGATACGCAGGCCGGATAAGCCAAGGGCCTAACTTGCAGCAGTACAGTAGCTTGCAATTTTGATAGTCTTTTCAAGTCAAGCAAAAGCAATGCGGCATGCCGGGGGCCCTCTTGCTTTTGCTTTCCAGCCCGCGACATTGACGTGCCCGTTTCCCTTTAGTTACCAGCTGAAGCACGTTAAGTTCGTTGCGCACAGCCGGATGTCAAGAGCACCGGAACAACGGCTCCTGTCCTAACGACGGGTTCATTACAAAAGTTGCGTGTTTGGTATGCTAGGGTTTAGCATCCTAGCCGCGCGTGCAACCTAGCTAGCTAGCTAAGCTGATCCTCATGGCAACTGCCGGTCTGGCTAATTGCCAGGTGGGTTAGAGTTAGCAGCACGATTGACACTTCGAAGCTCAGCTTATCCTGATTCAGAATTTTGTTTTTGTTTGTTCTTTGTGTATCCACGAGAGATTACCTGATGCCTCGCAAACGGCACTGTCAACCCAACTTGATCAGAGATGATGCATATGCGATGAGGCAAGCAAGTCGTCGATCGGTCACTGGACCTACTGTGTGCAGGCGCGTTTACCGAACCCAGACGTACGATTTGACACCAGTAACAGTAACAATGTAACATCCATGGCCTTGTATGGTGAAATTTGTCATGCCGCAAGCATACTCCATGGTCTACAGTGAGAGGAGCAAATAGGCATGTGGCAATTTCCAACTGAAGCATACGTGCCGTCCAAACAAAATCTGTTCAGCAAGAAAAGGAGATTTCCTCTCCCAATATGGCAAATACGCAACGCCGCAGTTTCTGTCGCAGAGCAATATGGACATATGGTACTGTTCCTAGTCTCTGCTCCACGCGTGCAATCCCTTTGCCGGACGTCTTGTCATTTACCCGCACACGCAGATTCGCACACGTGGGGACGAACACGACGACCATAGCATATCCTCCTTCGGCCCGACCAAACCGGGTGTTTGATACGAGGCACTAAATTTTAAAAGGATCACATCAGATTTGGACGCTAATTAGGATGATTAAATATGAGCTAATTATAAAAGTAATTGCAGAACCCTATACTAATTCGAGAGACGAATCTATTAAACCTAATTAATCCATCATTAGCAAATGGTTACTATAACACCACATTGTCAAATCATGAACTAATTAGGCTTAATAGATTTATCTCGCGAATTAGACTCCATTAATTTTGTAATTAGACTATATTTAATACTCCTAATTAGTATCAAACATCCGATATGACAGGTGTATCCAAACACGCCTAGTAAACGACCCGATCAACTTTTTCTTGACGCCAGGACAGAACACGAACTGGTGTCAGGGATGACAGGATACGACGTCCGAAAGCACGTCGGAAAAGCATCGCGAGTTGGCACGCGGAGATCGCCAAACTTGCGCCGCCGCGCAACCGAACTGAATAGTCCGGATTGGAAGGGAAGGAACACGTTGGAATATGGCTTTGCCCTCGATTCTTCTCTCCCCCAAAGGCAGCCGGCCGAGCGGCCGAGCTGAACCGCCGCGCCGCGCCGCGCCGGCCGAATTATTCCTTCCCGTTTCGTACGTCAAAGTGTCAAACCCCCACGGCCACGCCGCATACCTACCTGTCACACAACGCGGCGCAGCGCCACACGGCACCTGGCTAGTCTAGCTGCCCGTGTCCACGCCTGTAGCTGACGGGTAGCTAGCGAAGCCAGCGGGCTAGGTGGCCGCCGCAGGTTCCCCAGCTGCTCGCGCGCCGCGCCCACCCTCTCCCCTCTATATATACCTCGCGCCGCGGCGAGCGGCAGAGGGGAAAGGTTTGGACAAAGCCACCGCATTTCAATCCCTGTCGCCACTAGCTAGCTCATTGCAATTCGCAGCTTCAGAGCCGGCCAATTAGCAGCGGGAGGAGGAGGATGTCTCAGAGCGCGTCGAGGTGCGCGGTGGCCGAGCGCCGGCCGTTCACCGAGCCGGTCGAGATCCCAGCTGCCTCCGGCGCACGGGCCGACGAGCGGGAGGCGTTCTGGGGGGAGGAGGACCAGGCCGGCGAGGTGGTGCCGCCGCACGTGCTGCTGGCGCGGCGCAGGGCGGCCGCGGCCTCCTCGTCGGTGTGCTCCGGGCAGGGCCGGACGCTCAAGGGCCGGGACCTGCGCCGCGTGCGCGACTCCGTCCTGCGGATGACCGGCTTCATCGAGAGCTAGCCTCAGCCGGCGGCGCGCGCCCCGCGGCGCCGCGTCGATCTGCCTCCTCGGTTAGCTTAGCATTAGCATCAATGCAGCAGCGTCCGCCGTCCAGTTCCATTGGTTCCTTTTGTGGAATTGAGGCTTAGAAAGAATTGATTGATGTGGCGAGGCATTTTGCATTCGTTTGTAAATTCATACGAAACGTGAGGTGAATTCAGTCGTAGATGTGCAGTGTGTTGATGTGTAAAATAACCATGTGCATCAGTGCATTCGCCAATTTGGTTCGGAGAAACATTGTTTCTTTTGAAAAGGATGGATTGAAAATGCTGGTTTCTTCAGACGCGCACCATTACACGTTGCTGCTGATTCAGCGATCTTTCTTTCCTGCATGTCTTAGGAGTTCTTGACCTGCTCAAACAATAGTGCACATAGACCACAACAAGTGCAGTAACTTGCTGGCAATTCCTAACCGATAATATATAATCGACACAGGCCAGGAAAATGACTATGGATTAATAAATATTCCGAGATTACAAATAATCGTACGTCCACTAGCTAGTACTACTAATACGTTCTTATCCTCTCATAAATACACCCGGAGCAAGTAGTCAAGCGAGACGATGCTGCAAGAGGAAGAGTTCCAAGAAGCAGACATCCTATGGCCAGATGCAGCGGAAGTCCTGGAGTCACCCAGGGTGTACTACGCTCACGTCGGAACCGATGACGATGGCGAGTACTCCGGCGAGCCCCGGCGTCCGATGAAGTTGCAGCTCCGGCAGAAAGCTTCTTCCCCCATCGACATCCCCGGCCGGAAGGTCGTGGACGCCGTCGGTGCAAAAGGTACCGAAGTATCAGCTGGGTTCAGCAAGTTTTGCGTGAGCCCCGCCGGCGTCGGTGCCGGTAGCGTCGTCGTCAGCAGCCATGTCCTCGTGCCGCCGCATGTCATCGTCGACCGGAGGGCCAAGAGGGACAAGGCGATGATGATGCTCGCCGTGCCCAGCGGGAGGGCCGGGGTAGGGCGAGGAAGATGCGCGAGTAGCTTTACAAATTTTGTTTGGAAATAATGCCCTCTCGCTTCAATTGGAGGAGCAGTTTTGAGTTCATATAGGTTTTTGCATGCGTGAATTCTTACGTGACTGCGATTGAGAGTATGAGGGTTAGCAAGCTCATGTGATTTGTTCTTGAGGATGGCCACGTTTGTTTTATTCTAACGGTTGTCGTGCAGTTAGATTTCAGTGTCAAAGTGAATTTCAGCGGAATCCCAAAGTCAGTTCAGATGAACTTGAATATTAGTCACTTTTAGCTGTGAGCTGAACATGAAAACTAACCAAATTATGCTTGTTCATCTCGTGGGAAGAAACAAGAAAAATGGCTAATACCATTTTCCCCCAGTTCAGCCAATTCTTTCCCTCTAACAGAAAGGAATCTCTCAAAGTAACTACTAGAGCAGGAGTTTATCCTGCAAGAAGGAACCTATCTGCAGGAAGGGGTTGAAAATTTTATATTGAGCCTTTTGATAAGATTTACAGCTACGAGATGAGTAGCACACACCTCAGCACAAGTATCCCAAGCAGATAAACATTTTCTCCCCTACATAAACAACCTTATCTCCTCCTCCCATTTTGGTATGCTGAAATTTTACCCCTGGAAGTAACCCTTGTCGTCCTCTTTCCTATCCATCCAGGTGTACACCAGCACACTTGTCTACACGAAACCTTTATGAACGACGTATAGGTGTCGCCCTCTATATCGAAGCATCTGGATATGCAGGACACCATTTTACGGCTGACTTTGAAGAACCGGGAGCATCCCAATTGGTTGGTTGCGCCCCACGGAGACGTGGGCACCCTGGTTTGGGTTCCTTGCCCACAATAGGAAGGATGCATTGACCTCCCTAGCATCAACGTGAAAAGTTTTAAATAAACAACGAATTTTTCATGTGGCTTCCGACAAGCTGGAAGTCCAGAAAAAATTCAGTAGCAGCTTTTCGAAAAAGCTCTACATGCACAATTTTAAAAAGTTCTTGATCTGAGGGTTCTGCTCCACCTGTTCATTATCCTGGCCTCATGTTGCTAATACTATACTAGTGAAATAATCATTGACTTACCGGAAGCATCCATTGTTCCTTCTATTGAAAACGCAACAACCAAAGGGCTGACGTTGCACGTCCACAGGTAGGACACGTCAGACTTGCAGTATACAATCGCGACTTCAAATTACAAGAGTTCTTATACTCCAATTCTCAAAACTGAAAAACCCAACAAACAAGAGAAAAACACAAGACTAAGGGGGTGTTTGATCCTGGAGCTAAAGTTTAGTCCGTGTCACATCGGATATTTGGATGCTAAATAGGAGGATTAAACATGAGCTAATTACAAAACTAATTGTAGAATCCCTAGGCTAAATCGCGAGACGAATCTATTAAGCCTAATTAATCTATCATTAGTGAATGTTTCCTGTAGCATCATATTATCAAATCATGGACTAATTAGACTTAATGGATTCGTCTCGCGATTTAGCCTAGGGGTTGTGAAATTAGTTTTGTAATTAGCCTATGTTTAATACTTCTAATTAGTGTCCAAACATTCGATGTGACAGGGGCTAAAGTTTAGCCCGGGGATCCAAACACCCCCTAAGAAAGAAAGTTAGAAAGACTAATCTTCGAACTTCTTCTACGTCATTACATCAACCTTGTTTTGTATTCATGCAGCAACAAATCTTCACATCACTCGTCTACTTATAAACTCTTGATGTCAGAAACGTTCTGTAGTAATACGACCAATCACACCTGTTGAACAACCTCCACCAACCACCCAAGAGAGCTAGGAGTGGCAGTGTCAATCGACAGAGCTCCTAAGACGACGCCTAAAGGGAGGGGATGACACCACTGCGCCGCCATCATCCGACCAAACTAGTCAAGGTCTTCACCTAAAAAGCTCGCTGAAGAGGAGAGAATAGGAGCCACGGTGTAACACCCTAATTTTCAAACTTTAGCAAATTAATAAAATTTGTTAGAATTTGCTAGAATTTAATGGCTTGTGTCTAAGGACTTAGGATTTTCTGAAGTTGCATTTAATTTATTAGGCATTTAAATCTTTTTAAAAATAAGTTAATGAATCATAGCATTTCATTATTGCATTCATGTTGGTACATTTTCTCTTTTAGTGTTGAGTTCAAATTTGTGTTTGAGCTCATGTTTGAATTATTGTTTGAATCCCTTTTAAACAATAGGCGAACCTTTCTCTTTCTTTCTCTCTCTCTCTTCTTTTAGCCTGCGTTTCTTTTTGGCCTAGATCCGCAAAAGCAGTACCGTAGAAGCCAACCTAGAAGGCTAGCTTAGCAGCAGCCTGCCTTCTCCGCACCAGCTAGCTCCAGCGCCTGCCTCCGCCACGTGTCGCTGACGGGTGGCCCCCACCCGTCATCCCCCTCCTCCCACACACACCTGAGCTGAACTCGAGCTCGAGTCCGTGTCGCGCGCGCCCCCACCTTCAAGGCTTGGCCTGCACGCCAAGGCCACCCCTAGGGCTTTATAAACCACGTCACCACCTCGCACTGACCCTCACCAAGCCCTAAGCCCCGCGCTCGAGCTCCAGAGCCACCTGCGTGCCACAACCCGAGTGGCCAGGCCGCTGCACTCGATCTCTGCTCTCGTTGCCTTGTCATCGACAAGATCACTACCCGGAGCTTTATGTCGTGGTAAGGAAGCCGCTCGTAAGGATCCCGTGCGCTCCCGTGACTTCCTTCGCGTCCCCGAGCTCGCCGGACTTGCCGGTCCGCCGCCGTGCCACCTCTTCAAGCTTCACGTCACCGTCACCTTCTAATCCTATCGTAAACCCGCACATATTGCTTCGCCACCCTCTTGGTGACTCCAGGGCCAAATCACGTCGCTTCTTGTGGCCGGTCGCTCGAATACAAGCTGGTTCCGATGAGTCAGCCCTGTTCCGCCGCCGCGCACCGCCATCTCCACCGCTCGCGCGCCGCTCGCTTCCTCTCGGCCTACCGCCAGCCGTTCGATCGCGACCCAGCGGTCTAGATCTAATCTGGGCTAGGTCAAACTAGGTCAATACCGGTCAACCAGAGCCACCCACGCCACTTTTGTTAAAGAGCCCTCATTGTTTTCTCTTTTTGCACCCGAGATCCATCTACTAGTTCAAAAGTAATTAGATCTAGGTTCTTTTTCTTCTGTTTTAGCCCCTTTTCTTTTATAAAATATCACCTGTAAGGCTTTGAAGTCTTTGAGCAGCAAGGGCAAGTTCAGGAAGGCAAGTCGTGTCCTTGATCACAATTTGATCCTATGCAACCACATTTGCTATGCACTTTATGTTTAGAAACATGATGGGTCCTATTTAAGGTTTGCCTAGTTTTTCCCCATACTTTTATGTTCTTGAAGACTTTGAGGAGTTGTAGGCGTACATGTGCCACCAGTCAACTACCCGTGGAGTCGTCGTCATCGTTAGAGTTCCGCTGTTAGGATAAAGACTCGTTTTGCTATTCGAATTAAAGACTTTCAGTCATGTAATAAATTTAATATTCTATTTATGTTTTGGCATTGCCTATGGTATTTACTGAAGTCGTTGCATGTGTGAAACTTGATCCTGGCGCACATGTAACTTATTCATCTGGTTTTGCCTTTAAAATCGGGTGTGGCAGAAGTGGTACCAGAGCTGCGTTAACTGTAGGATGTTAGCCTAGTTAGAAAATGATCGAATTTAAAGATTATAATGCTTTACTAGCCATTCTTACTTAATGCTTGCTTTAAATCTTCTTTAATATGCTTATTCTTGCTTTTATCTCATCCTTATTGCTCTACTTGCTTCTTTATCTTGCTTTTGTCATTCTTTTCACTCTATGCTTCTTACTCTCACTTCAAGGAATCCTTCATATTTGTTCTTCTCAGCGGTCTTGATGGGGTGGTTGAACAAGTTTGATGCGGTCATTTAGTGTGCCAAGAGGTCAGTTCTTCTCACCAGTCTTGATGGGGAAAGGATTGAATTTGTGGCTACTTTACTATCAGCAGTAGATTGTGTAGTGAATCAGTTGGGTAGGAAAGCTTTGGAGGATATCAAAGTGGTGTGTGACTACCCAGATGTTTTTCCGGATGAGTTACTAGGTATGCCACCTGACCAAGATATTAAGTTTGTTATTAATCTTTTACCTAGCACTGCACCTATTTCTAAGCATTCATATAGAATGTTTGTTGATGAATTAAAAGAGCTTAAGAATCAATTAAAGGAATTATTGGATAAGGAGTTCATTCGCCCTAGTTCATCACCATGGGGAGCACCAGTCATCTTTGTAGAGAAGAAGGATGGTACTCAAAGGATGTGTGTGGACTACAGATCACTTAATATGGTGACCATCAAGAACAAGTATCCATTGCCTCACATTGAAAATTTATTTAATCAGATGAGAGGAGCCAAGGTATTCTCCAAGATTGATTTGCTTTCTGGCTATCATCAGATGAAGATCAAGCCATCCGATATTCCCAAGACCGCTTTCACCATCAGATGTGGGCTTTATGAGTACACAGTTATGTCGTTTGGGTTGGCTAATGCACCCACCTATTTCATGTATCTGATGAACAAGGTATTTATGGAGTATCTTGATAAGTTTGTTGTGGTATTCATTGATAATATTATGATCTACTCCAAGAATGAGGAAGAGTATAAGGAATATTTGAGGCTAGTACTCTAGAAGCTCAAGAAGAATCAGTTGTATGAAAAGTTCAGCAAGTGTGATTTCTGGCTCAATCAGGTTTCTTTTTTTGGTCATGTCATCACCAATGGAGGAATTGCAGTGGATCCAGTCAAAGTTAGGGATGTTTTGAAGTGGATGTCACCACAGACAGTTACAGAACTCATGAGTTTTCTTGGACTTGCTGGATACCACCGTAGGTTCATTGAAGGATTCTCTAAAATAGTGAAGCCTCTCACATCACTATTAGAGAAGGGAAAGGAATTCAAGTGGACTAAAGCCTGTCAAGCTAGCTTTGAGGAGTTGAAGAAGAGATTGGCTACAGCTCCAGTGCTAGCGATGTCAAATCTGCAGAAGAGTTTTGATATCTATTGTGATGCGTCTTAAGAGGGCTTAGGCTGTGTTCTTATGCAGGAGGGACATATTATAGCCTATGCATCCAGGCAATTGAGGAAACATGAGCAGAATTATCCTACTCATAATTTGGAGTTAGCAGCAGTAGTGCATGCCTCGAAGATTTGGAGGTATTATATTCTTGGAACCAAATGCCAGATCTACACTAATCACAAGAGTCTAAAGTACATCTTCACTCAGAAGGACCTTAATCTGAGGCAGCACCGTTGGTTGGAGCTGATCAAGGATTATGATATGGAGATTCACTCTCACCCTGGTAAAGCAAATTTGGTTGCAGATGCCTTGAGTCGGAAGAGTCATGCCAACATGGCTCTAGCATTTCAAATGCTTGATGAATTGATGAAGGAGTTTGGGAAACTCAACTTGGGGATAGTTGCTCGTACTAAAAGAGTGACTATGGAAATAGAACCGACTCTAAAACAGGAAATACGGAAGGGACAGCTTGAGGATGCCAAGATCAAGGAGATCAAGGAGCTTATGGAAGAAGGAAAATCTCCAGATTTCATAGAGGATGATCAAGGGACTATATGGTTCAGGAAAAGGATTTGTGTGCCAGATGTGGGAAATCTCCGAGACACCATCTTGAGGGAAGCTCATGATTCAACCTACTCTATCCATCCTGGTAGTACCAAGATGTACCAAGACCTCAAGGAGAAGTATTGGTGGTATGGGTTGAAGAGAGATGTGGCTAAGCACGTACCTTGTGTGATATATGCCAGAGGGTCAAAGCTGAACATCAGAGGCCTGCTAGATTACTTCTACCATTAAAGGTGCCAGTATGGAAGTCGGAAGAGATTAGTATGGACTTCATAGTGGGATTGCCTCGTACTCAAGCTAGTTATGACTTTATATGGGTAATTGTGGATAGGTTGGCTAAAGTAGCTCACTTCATTCCTATGAAGACCACTCACTCTGAGCTAGATTGGTAGAATTGTATATGTCAAGGATTGTGTGTCTGCATGGTGTGCCAAGAAGATAGTGTCTGATAGAAGTACTCAATTTACATCTCGTTTCTGGCAGAAACTTCATGAATCCATGGATACTAAATTGAATTTTAGTTTAGCCTACCATCCTCAGATAGATGGACAGACTAAGAGGAAAAATTAGATTCTAAAGGACATGTTGAGAGCCTGCACTCTAAAACATGAAGGTAGTTGGGATAAGAGTTTGCCCTATAGTGAGTTATCCTATAACAACAACTTCCAAGCTAGTCTCAAGATGGCACCATTTGATGCGCTATATGGAAGGAAGTGCAGAACCCCCCTTATTGGAGTGAGATAGGAGAGAGTCAATTATTTGGGCCAGAGATTATCCAGGAAGCTGAAACATAAGTTCAGATCATCAGAGAGAACCTGAGGATAGCCCAATCCAGGCAAAAGAGTTATGAAGATACTAGGAGGAGAGAATTGACCTTTGAGGAAGGTGATTACATGTATCTCAAGGTGTCACCTATCAGAGGCATGCGCAGGTTAAAGGAAAGTTGTCACCTCGCTTTATTGGACCCTTCTAAGTTCTAGAGAGAATGGGAGAAGTAGCCTACCGATTGGAGTTACCCAATCAACTCTCAGATGTGCATAATGTGTTCCATATCTCTCAGTTGAAGAAGTGTCTTAGAATTTCAAAGGAACAGTTACCTATGGAGGAGTTGAATATACAAGATGATCTCACCTAAACTGAATCTCCTACCAAAATCTTGGAGTTACAGTGGACTCAAAATGCAAAGGATGAGGCAACATGGGAAAGACAGGATGAACTGAATGCAGAATTTCTCTAGCTCTTTGCTAATCCATCTGAATCTCGAGGATGAGATTCATCTTAAAGGGGGCAGGATTTGTAACACCCTAATTTTCAAATTTTTGCAAATTAATCAAATTTGTTAGAATTTGTTAGAATTTAATTACTTGTGTCGAAGGACTTAAGGATTTTCTAAAGTTGCATTTAATTTATTAGGCATTTAAATCTTTTTAAAAATAAGTTAATGAACCATAGCATTTCATTGTTACATTCATGCTAGTGCATTTTCTCTTTGAGTGTTGAGTTCAAATTTGTGTTTGAGCTTATGTTTGAATTATTGTTTGAATCCCTTTTAAACAATAGGAAAACCTTTCTCTTTCTTTCTCTCTCTTTCTTCTTTTAGCCTGCTTTTCTTTTTGGCCTAGCTCCGCAAAAGCAGTACTGTAGAAGCCAACCTAGCAGCAGCCCGCCTCCTCCGTACCAGCTCGCTCCAAGGCCTGCCTCCGCCGCATGTCGCTGACGGGTGGCCCCTACCCGTCATCCCCCTCCTCCCACACGCACCCGAGCTGGACTTGAGCTTGAGTCCGTGCCGCGCATGCCTCTACCTCCGAGGCTTGGCCTGCACGCCAAGGCCGCCCCCAAGGCTTTATAAACTGTGCTGCCGCCTCGCGCTGACCCTTACCACACCGTAAGTCCCGCGCCCGATCTCCAGAGCCACCCACGCACTCCGCTAGGTCGCCGCGCTCGATCTCCGCTCTTGTCGCCTTGTCGTCAATAAGATCACCGCCTGGAGCTTCACGTTGTGGTAAGGAAGCCGCCCGTAAGGATCCCGTGCGCTCCCATGCCTTCCTTCGCGTCCCGAGCTTGCTGGAGTTGCCGGTCCGCTGCCGTTCCACCTCTTTGAGCTTCACATTGCCATCACCTTCTAATCCCGCCGTAAATCTGCATAGATCGCTTCGCCGCCCTCTTAGCGACCTCCAGAGGCAGATCGCATCGCTTCTGGTGGCTGGACGCTCGAATATGAGCTGATTTCGTTGGGTCAGCCCCGCTCCGCCGCCGTCTCCGCCACCCGCGCACCGCCCACTTCATTCTGGCCTGCCACAAGCCATCACATCACGACCCAGCGGTCCAGATCTAATCTGGGCTAGGTCAAACCAGGTCAATACCGGTCAACCAGAGCCGCCCGCGCCACTTTTGCTAAGGAGCTCTCGCTGTTTTCTCTTTTTGCACCCGAGATCCATCTAGTTCAAAAGTAATTAGATGTAGATCCTTTTTATTTTGTTTTAGTCCCTGTTCTTTTATAAAATATCGCCCGCCATTCTATATATGCTCTTTTACACGTTAGACCTTCTGTTTATATGTTTAATTAGGTTTTAGCCCTCAGTTTCTTTAAGTTTAGCCCCTAGAAGTTTAGTTTCCTCGCAGTTAAACCCCTAAACCTTGTTTAGCTCATATCTTTAGCGTTTTAAATCCATTTTGAACGATTCTTGTGCCTACAAGTTCGTGTTAACACATGGATTAGTGTTATTATCCTATTTTGCTCTGTTAATACTGTTTAGTATATTGTTTTCTTATTTTAGTTCTTTATTTGCTTGTATGTACTTGTTTGATGCGCATAGAAGGATTGCAGTTCGAGGGATTCAAAGAGCAAGGTTTTGTAGACTTTGAGCAGCAAGAGCAAGCTCAGGAAGGCAAGTGATGTCCTTGCTCACAATTTGATCCTATGCAACCTTTACTTTTATGTTCAATACACATATGCTATGCATTTTATATTTATAAACATGATGGGTCCTATTTAAGGTTCGCCTAGTTTTTTGCCTGTACTTTGATCAATCTGGGTTTATATCATGTTGGGTAGTTTTTCTTAGTTGCTCTATTTGGGTACGGTGGTATTAATGAACCAAAGATTAAACTTGTTTTACTTATGCTATACCTTTCATTAATACAAGATCATGCTTAATTGTAACATGAAGCGACCACCCAGGAAAACAGTACAACCACACGAACTACATGGCTTTAATCTTGGCTAAGTAATTAGAGACTCTAGTTTGGGGTAATCTTACCGAAAGGGCAAGAGGGGAGGCGTTGATAGTGTATAGCCTGGCCCTCATGCTCATCTGCTCTATGGTAGCTTCACAGTCTTGAGAGAGGTTTATGCTCTACTTCGACCTGAAACCTTAGTGGGTTACCAATTACTAGGGAATCTTTGTAAAGGTCTCGTAGCGTCCCTATGCAGTCACACCTCGGTAGCGTGATGAGTGCTTGGCCAGCATAGCATGGTTGGGCCTAAAGTTCTTTTGAACTTTTACGCGACTTGTGGTGAAAGTGTACAACCTCTGCTGAGTATAAAACTGTTATAACAGCCGTGCTCACAGTCAAGAGCGGCCTGGACCCTCACATGATTAATCTGTCGGAAGTTGAATTAAATTGTTGTTATTTATTGATGTTCTATTTATTTATGTTCATGCTTAATGTGGGTGGTATAAAGTTATACTTACTAATTGCTAATAAAACTTGACCAACCAATTAAAATGTTGAAATGTTGTTAAACCATAGCCTATCCTTGCATAGCCTTACACTACACATTCCCCACGCTTGCTGAGTACCAACCATAAGTGTACTCACCCTTGCTAAAATCGTTGCTCAGACCAAGTCAACTTTGAGGAGGTTCTTAAAGACTTTGAGGAGTTCTAGGCGTACGTGTGCCACCAGTTAATTGTCTGTGGAGTCGTCGTCATCGTTGGAGTTCTACTGCTAGAATAAAGACTCGTTTTGCTATTCGAATTAAAGACTTTCGGTCATGTAATCAATTAATACTCTCTTTATGTTTTGGCACTGTCTATATTTACTGAAGTCATTGCATGTGTGAAACTTGATCATGACGTACATATAATTTATTCATTTGATTTTGCCTTTAAAACTGGTGTGACACACGGATAACAACTTGAAGAAGGTAAACGACGCCCTAGGGTATCGCCGTCATCGGCCTGCAAACAGGCACAAGCTTTTGCCTGCACCCTATTCCCTACACCACACTGCCGGCCTAGAGCACTCGGAGTAGCAGGGCGACAGTAGAGCTCGGGCCGGCCCTCCAGGCGGCGGCACATCCCCCCCTCGACACGGACGCCGATCGGCAGCAGCGAAGGGAGAGGACGAACATCCGGAGGTGGGAGAAGCAGATCCGGTCAGGGGAGCACGGATCTGACCTCCGGTGATGAGCTAGAGGCCGCCGCGGCGCCCCCAGTTTTGTGGTATATGGGTTCAGCCATTTCTTTATTTCTGGGTAATAGTTTTCTATATGTGTTCAGGCATTTCTTTATTTGTGAGCAATGGAAGAAACTTTCAGCATACATAGTCTTACTACTGTAATTTAAGCTGGTTAGATTTTCTTATATGGTGCAACCGGTGTAGAAGGATTCTTTCAATGATAAATGATGTGTTTGTCAACAGCGAGATCTTAAGATGACTTTGTTAATTTCAAGGTCTACCTATTATATAGACCATCACAGGAATTGCGTGAGAGATGTGTACTCCATTAATAGGAATGTAGATGTGTGTGCGTATGTGCTTTGTTTCTGGTGAAAAAAAAGAGATAAACCAATATGAGGAGGGCTGTTCCAAGTTCAATTCTCACCTTGTAGTAAGGAAATTGATACGTATATACTCCTAAAAAGTGCAACAGGCAGTAAGATTGAAGTTTGACGTCTCCCTATAAATCATTTTGTTGCTTCGCGCCGGGGAGGAGGTTTCGCGACAAAATTGAGTAGTGAGTAGGTTTCATAAACAAAATGAATTATAGTGACAATGTCAAACAACTTAATGAATTTTCGTTTTGCAATTTTAAACTTCTGCAGGCCCACCCGCCGCCACGTCCTCCTTCCCCGAAGCCTCGAGCACAAGCTTCTTCCAATCATCGGTGCTGTCCGTAGCGTAGTGATAAACCATCATTGACTCGCAGCGAGATGGGCCCACCGTTCCCCGGATCGCGCTCCCATACGCGGGCGGATCGTGCCCATTGCCAAGTGTCGCTTCGTGGAAGTTGAAATATTCTTCCCCGTTCGTACGCTAGCTACATGCCGGTTTCGGTTTTCTCCATTTTGCTGGTTCAAATGGAACACGCGTCTTGTGCAGGCACGTGGACCCTCCTCAACCCTGTAAAAGCTTGGGCGCTACTCCGCCCGGCTGGGCGCCGCGCACACCTCGCCGGCGGCCGCACGCAAGTGACGCCACTCCCAAATCAATGAGATCGTAGCCATCGTATATATTGTATGGCATGAGGCCATGAGCTAATAATTAAGTTCAAGCTGAGACCAGCATTGCACCCCAGATTCCGTATGCCTCCCAGCCGAAGACCAACGAACGCCTGCGCCTGCGCGGCAGATCGAACTACCTGGAAAGTTTGCCGACGTGTTGAGAGGCTAGAGAATCTGACATAACAATAGTTTATGTATATCCATTGGAGTTTCACGCATCAGGGTTCACGCCGGGCTGATGAGGTGCTTGATGCTTCAGAGGAGACTTCTTCCAAGTGACTGTTGTTTGGCCGCAGTACTATCTTGTCCTGCGAAAAGGATAATCCCCCCGCCAAAAATGACTGTTGTTTCTGTCTCTCTCTCTCTCTCAAAAAAAGTGACGGTTGTTAAACACACGATGACACGAACTCATTTGTCTGACGCGTTACCTTCTTCTATTGTGTAACCATTTCGATCAAAATTCGAAAGCCTTTGTTGACCCATCCGAGTCTGTACGATCTGAATATCTGA
Organism: Setaria italica; assembly: GCF_000263155.2. Lineage (NCBI taxonomy): Eukaryota > Viridiplantae > Streptophyta > Magnoliopsida > Poales > Poaceae > Setaria > Setaria italica. The sequence continues at coordinate 35,771,318 of NC_028454.1, read as the reverse complement.
TTCAGACCTGGCAGAACTTACTGCATTTTCCCTCATCCTCTCCCCGTGTCTCCCACAACGCCGCTGCCGTACGCGGGAAGCTACCACGCCTGAAGCGAACACACAGCGCCTATATATACGCGCCCTCCCGCACTCCCGCTCCCATCCGCCTCTCGAGAACCTTTCGTCCACCAGAAGCCAGGCGAATTGAGCTACTTCCGATCTCCAGAGCGACCTCGAAGCGCGCAGGCGAGCGAACCGAATCGACGGCAATGGCGAATGCCGAGGAGTTCTGCGAGTCCGAGGTGCTGTGGCCAGAGGCGCCCCACGACGCCGGCGACGCGCCGCCTAGCTGCAGCTCGTCGCCCGCGCCGCCGCGGCGGTCCGGGACGCCGGCTCGGGGAGGAGCCCCCGACGGAACGCCGCGGCGCTCGGGCTCGCGGCCGGTGGACATTCCTAGGCCCGCGCGCTCGGCGGCCCTCCGGAGCGGCGGCGACGACGACGACGAGGACGGCGGCCGGAACGGCACGATGGTGCCGCCGCACGTGCTGGTCTCGCGGCGGCGGCCGGAGGGGGGGGCGGCGTTCGCGCTGCGGTCGGGACCGGGCCGGGCGCGCGAGCTCAGCCACCTGCGCAACTCCGTGCTGCGGATGACCGGCTTCATCGAAGGATGACAAGGCTGACCCGTACTTCGTTGTGTGCATATGCAAAGCCAAGACTGCGAGAGTGCAAGCAAGACTAGTCGTCGTCTCCATTCACACCAGTTGTGTTCGTGTAGTCGGCGGCATCGCCTATTTTGTTCGTCTGTTTTCCTGTGGTCCATGATCACATTGCATCTCGATTTGTTAAGAGAAACCTCTGGATTTGGTTCATTGTCAGTTCATTTTCTCTATCCATGTGTGGAGAAGCACCCATTGCTAATTGTCAAGGGATTTAAACCATTTTTGGTGGAAAACATGTGTCCTTCGACCAAACAGGTTTGGTAATCTGAATGTCTGATGAGTTGAACTCGAGGAAAACGTGCAATTTAGCAGACTGGACCTGAATGTAATTCGGCTCCCTGTTCTCCATCAACTTGTGGAGAAGCTTCCATTGCTTACTGTCACCTTGTTTGATCCATTTTGAGGAGAAATGTGTTCATGACCGAAGAGGTCTAACCTGATCACTTGAACTCGGGCAATTTAAACAGACTGACAATTCTGAATACTGCAGCCATGCCGCCTTCTAAGACGCGTTTCTAAGTTCCATCAGGAAAAAAGAAAAAAGATGAGCGCATATCTAATTCACGTATCAAACACAAACAGCGGTATTCTTAACAGTTAAAACAAGGCGTTTCCTAACCTGGAACAACAGCCAACAGGCAATAAAAAAGATAGCATCAATGGATCAGCTCGTCATATCATAGAGAGAAGCAACGTCTATCCAAATAGGACAGCTTAATCAAATGACGAGCGTTGCATTCTTAATCATTTATTCATAAATCTCAAAAGGAAAACAAAATTCATTATTCATTGGTGCCGACTGCAGCAGCCTTCCATGTTTACCGGCAAACATAAACATTTCATACACCTAAAAGTGCATACAGGAGTGGGCACTCCGCATTATGGTTACTCATGTAGTCAAGTGGTTTTGGCTGCTGGCAGAGCAGGGTGAAACAAAAGAGAAAGAAAGCGCCGATGTGAAAAAAAGACTACGACTTGTGGAGCTCACACTGTCCTCAATGCCTTGATCCAATCAACCTCTAGCCTAAAATCACCAGTCCCAGTCTTGGCACCGGGAACACCGCCTTCTGCGTTTACAGAGAGAGACATCCCCACAATCCGAGCAGGATTCATTTCCAACTTTGCCTCAATCACACTTCCTCTCCATGTAGGTAAATACCGATCAAGAGGGATCTGAACAAAACAGAAACTGGTGCTAATCATAAATTTTTCACATATTTCGGATTTTGAATGGTTGTAAAGTATAATTTACCTTCAAGATTTGCCATCTGTCTTGGGGTGTGTACACAAAAGCCTGCCATGAATTATCTTCTTGTTGTCCAGGTGAATTCACCCAATTCTCTGTGTATATCTGTACTTAAAGATTCAGACAATGCAGAACGATACTGACTGGACATCAAATATTCAAAAATGACTCTTGGTTGGGAACATACGGTAGATATGTAGCATCTTCCATCCCCTTTGATCTTCATTGCTATTGTATCATATGCATCGAGGTCAATGAAACCATCAAACTGAAACATGCAGCAGAAATGTTTTTTTCTTTTATCAGCACTCAGGGAATAACTTCTGCATGATATTCAGCATGCACCTACTTAAGAAAGTACCTATATTTATTATTTTGTAGATTTAGAATATAGTCTTTAAGTAGCAGTATTTATCGAAGCCTAAGACACTGCGTATGAATTCACCAACGTCCAGAAAACAATACAATGTAATCAAAAGGAAGTCCAAGCATGTTCAACTGTCTTAAGCCTAATAAGGTGTACTAGTAAAAAGCAGTTCTATTTTGTTATATTTGGTTAGCACCAGACAACAGCTTTTCATTTTTCAAGAGCTTCCACTGAAAATTTTTACTAGCATTGGTGACAATGTTGGGGTACCTAAGGATAGTACAACATTGCTGAAATGGGCTGAACATTCACAGAAGTAACCAGGATTGTACCCCAACATTGCCGTGAAACAGAAAGGTGTACCTTTTTTGATCGCATCCCGCAGAATCCATAGCGCCTGATCCTCCATGTTGACCCCTCAGACATATCCGAAGAAAGATTACCAGAAAACACACCTTCCAGAATGCACATGTTAGAGGAAAAAAAAGGTGCCAAAGCCGTCAAGGTGACAAGCCATTCTAAGAAAATCATAACTAAGAATCTGCATATCTCTATTCAATTATTAAAGCAAACACAGCAGCTGGTACTGACTGACAATTGGACTTACTCAGAGCCTCAGACAGTTCCCAAGAACAACTAGAGGGCATGTCATGGTTCATGAGGCTTATTATGGTAAATGAAAGAAGCTACAAACACATCATTTTTCTCACTTGTACAAGAATTTTAATAAATTCAACTACATTTGGCAAAAACTTAAAAATGATCAAACAGCTAGTACCAGTTAATGAAGTATCTGCACCAGCAGCACCTTCAGTTATCTCCAATGATGCAGAAGATAAACCTGGATAATAACACTGTCCAATCATATTACATGAAAACGTATACAAATTTAATAGACGTGTAACCGTAAGGTATTATCTTTTGTAGAGAAAGTATAGTCTATCGAATTCACAAGGGGAAATGGGAAGACCACTCATATATTATTCTAAGGCACAACTGTGTCACTACACAATAAGCTAAAGTGTCAATGCTTTTCTAGTTCACACAGAAGAGGAAGGTTCAGCTGTTTGATATCATCACCTATCAAGTGATACAGTAGAACACCAGTTTATGCACTATCAAGTATACAGTAGTTGAAAAACATAAGGGCTGGTCGAATCCCATTTGGATCACTATAGCAGATAGTAAACGGTAACAAGTGTTTTATATAACCCCCACATATAAATCATGGCGATGCAAAAAAGGAGAAAGTGTATGGGAGATTTCGATGAATGGATTGGCAGTTATATTTCTATTTAGTATAACAGCTTGTAATCTGCCTCCTTTAAAATGATTGTACATTAGGAAGATTCATGGCTAGGATGATTGAAAGAAGAACTATAGTGGGGGCCTACCAGGACAAGTTGAACTGTAATACATTGTTCTAATGTGAACCATCAGAAACTCAACAAAGCATCTTTTTAATATATTCCACGAACAAAACAAAGGAGCACTTTCGACACCAGGCAATCATTAAGAATATGAATCATCCATTAGTATCTTCCAGTCACAATCCACAGCAAACAAATTATACTATCATTTCAGACTTTCAGTATATAGAAAAACTGCAGCAATTCACATTTATAAAAGTAAATTTCCAAAGTGAGGGAATACCTCCATACTCTGAATCTGAGTACAAATGCCACCTTTTCAGCTCATCTTTTGAGTTGAAATTGAATATATATCTTTCAGTTGGTGGAATCAGATCATCTGAACTCCATACAAGAGCTGCCAAGTAAGCACATAGGACCGAAATTAAATATATGGGGGAAAAATCTAAATATAGGCCAAAATATTTAAGAAGTCTATGTATTCCCTAGAAGAGTCTATTCTGCTCACTTAAAAGAAGAATTTCTATAAGTTCCTTGGTTAATAGATTATAAAATCCTTTTCAAATTTGCAAATTGCAATGCATAAGTAACAGCAACTAAGATGTCCTATATCGCTAAAGGCTACTAATTGTAGATTTGGAATGAAACTGATATTATATTCTATTCACAATGAAACTTCAACATGATTAATATCTAGCTGACAATCTAATAAGCCTGCAAATATGACATTTCATATCGTGTATAGTCCTCAACACATCAACAATTCATCACTAAGAAAATTCTTATTCTGCACCATGGCAATGCTCATGTCCTCAACAAACTCATGTCCTAGATGATGGGGAGAGAGAACCCATGGCCTTGATCACACCTTTTCTAGTCATTGTTGAACAGCACAAACAGCACCAAGATTATGCACGGAGCGGCTACGGCGAGCAGCATTATGTGTGTTTCAACGAGGAAATGAATAGCAGCAGACATCATACACAGCAAAAGGCTCTGGTTTGTGGGGAAGGAGCTACCTCTCTTGGTGGAGTTAAAGGAAGCTTGCCACAGAGCTCGCAGCCTCGACATCAGGAGCGGAGGGCAATGGAGACCGACTCTGTATAACACGCAGCAATGGAATTACAACAAATTCGACAGGTTGGACAGAAAGAAAGGTTGCCCACAATGCTGCGAACCAGGGGCGGACCCAGTATAGGACATGGGTGTACACATGTACACCCAATAACTGTTGCAAAAAGATCGAATTTAGTAGGTAAAATCATGGTCAGATCCGAATACAAATACCATACGTTAGGGGTTTGGGTGTTTGATTTCGCGCAGCAGGATGGGAAGGGAGGGGAATAGGCAGGCATACCCCTGTCGGATGTTCGTCGCCGGCGAAGCGCCCGTCGCTCGACGAACAACGGGCAGCGCAACTTGCTCTGTCGTCGCCGCTAGGAAAGGAAGACCGAGGCCGAGAGAGAGAACAGAGAAGTCGTGGGAACGGAGGGTGCTGCCGCACCAGCCGGACTCGAGCTGCAGCTGGGCAGGGGAGCGTGGAGGGCGGCGCACGGGCCGACCGCGTGGAGAGCGGCGCGCGCTGGGGGAGCGAAGGGAGAAGATGGGTCGCGGGGAGGAAGAAGACCGCAGCGGACGCCGTCGCACGGGCTGAACCGGTTCGACCGATTTCGTGGGAGAGAGGGGAGAGACTCCATAATTTCAAAGTCCATTAGCCTAGAAATCTAAAATAAATTAATATTTCAACATAATAAATTTATTTAACAACTTTAAAGAATCAGACTAACATTGAAAACAACATTTTTTAAACATGCATCAATATTTTGTAGAAAGCAGTACAATCAACATCTTCCATGAGCTACATATGAGTATAACAGATCCAACATTTTCCAACGAAAAAACAACATTTTTGAAATGCTAGCTTTTTTATTTCTTCTTCTTCCGTCGGTAGCTGGAGGGCCACCGTGGCAAGCACTAGCAGCACGCCATGAAGATAGACGATATCGATAGACCACAGTAGTAGACGCGGTAGGAATGAGCTCGCAATGAGCACGAACAGCCACGGTCGGGCGGTGTGCACGAGGCACCGCAACAAGCACGGGCGGTGCATGGCAGAGGTGGCGCCAATGAACAGCAACAAGGGCGGGGCATGCAGCAAGTATGAGCGGTCCGAATTTGATATATATATTTAGTTTTCTATTTTTTTTTCTAAAGTATGACCTTAACATAATATGGCGCTTCACCTCTAAAACTTTGTGAAAAAAACTTTTAGAATATCATTGAAATCAAATAGATATATACTTCTTTCAAGATAATATAAAATAATATAAATATTTTTTTTCTTTAATGATGGTTCTAGATAAAAGATTTTAAAAAAAAAATATCGCCACCGCTACATAAAAAAGAAAGTAAACATTTTTAAATATGATATTATAAAAGCACTAGTTATTTTTTTAATTTGCCTAGCGCAACTACACTATGATATATTAAATTTTCGACAAAGACAACCGACCAACAACTTTCTTATTACTAAAGTTTTGAAGTTGCCATGATATCTCTTGAAATATGTGGTGACCCGTGGAACGTATATTTTAGTTATAAAGTTAAATGTATTTAAAGAAACACAACTTGCAAAACATATGAAGATTATGTTTCTCTGTATATTTAGGATTGTTAGTTTCAACAAGTAGTTAAGAAAAATTTATTTGTCATTTGAAAATAAAGTCTACACTTACTTAAAAAAAATTATGTAATAGGATAATATATATTTAGGAATAAAATCAAGAATGTATGTACACTATAATCCTACGTCCGCCGCTCCTACAAACCATGGAAAACAAAAAGGAATCTAATTCCTGGAACTACATATCCAAAGCAATTGGGGTTTCCTCACCGGCAAATAGAAGAAATCAAACCACTCCAACACCAGTAGAGGATAGAGTGGGAAAATCAGTAGGAAGATGAGAGGAAGAATTCGAGTTGGAGAGATCATGACGGAGTCAAAGCTATGAGACCAGATCTGGCCGCCGCGCCGTCTTCTAGCACTTGTTGGGGCTTTGGAGAATTCGAGGAAGAAATATGAGAGAGGGCGGAGAAGGGGAATGGCGGCACCTGCTTCACGAGCTAGTGGACAAACACGGTGAATCGGGAGGCCGAAGGTAGCACAGCCCAATGGGCCATATTCCTACAAACTTTAGTTGGCAGTCAATAGACTACCAGTTTGTGCCGTTTAAGCAGTCCATGGGCCGTTAAGGCCTGTGCGCTTGCGACCTGCACGAGAGGTATGCAGTCCAACCGGAAATAGTTCGATCAAAATAGAGGCGGGGATGGAATGGAACATATTGCATATCAACTAAATTTCAAATAACCATATATTGTACATCTTATAGATGATGAAGATGAATCCTAAATTAGGTTCTTTGAAAGTTTTGTGAAGTTTACTCTGTGACCCAAAATAAATACCCCATGATCAATAATTCAGTATATACATCAAGCAGTTCTAGTGTGATACTGTCACTCTGAACTTATAATATATTGCCCGTGTGCAGACTGCAGAACCTGAAGGTGAGGAGAGACTGCAGGCAACACCTACTTCCCTCTCCCATAACCCCAGCTCTGCACCTGAACCAAATTACTGTACTTCTTTAGTTCTTTTCCCTCCCAACTCGATGTTCTGCTGTTCCCAATTCCTGCCATTCCAGCACACCACATCCCTGTAAGAAACTGTCTGACGCGTTCAGGTGGCCGAGCCACCGCTGCCGCAGCTCCGGGAACGCGACCTCCAGCCACGGTTTCCGCGGCCCGCTGAAGTGCAGAACGGCGGCGAACTCCAGCAGCTTGGGGTCCGGCACGCGCCAGCCGAGGCCCGGCAGATGCCACAGCGGCTCGATCGCCTGCACGCGCCCGTCGAACGCGATTAGAGCCGGCGGCAGCGAGGCCATCTGCCACAGCCTGAAGCCCGACTCCCGGTTCTGCACATGGCGCAATGGAATGTCAGAATCAATAAGGTGACTGTTTTGCATTGCTACTGGTATGGTAATGTTAAGGGAAGTTCACGACAAGGGACTTGCCTTTTGTAGCCAGAACTGGTACGTCTCGGTGACGTTTGTTCGTCGCCACGCGTCGAGGTCGACGATGTTGATGCCCCACGACCACGCGCATTGCGAGCTGTGGACGCCCGACACGGCAGGATCCGAGAAATTCAGGTGGTCGCCGAAGGTCTTGTCGATGCAGATGCCGCCTCCTTCGTGAGCGCCGACCGCGCCGATGACTTTCCCGTCGAGGTCCTGCTCCCACAGCCCGGTCAAGTCCTTGCGCACCACGACGTCGTCGTCGAGGAGCATCACCCGCCCAAGCTCAGGGAAGAACTGCTCGAGCAAACACGTCAGACCATGGCAAATGTTAGCACAACGTTCATCAAATTCGAAGTACGTGGGCTTTGCCTCCTTTGATTTTACCTCTGGGAGATGGATCTTGAGATAGTTCAGGAGCGAGAACGTGCTCGGCTTGGACGCTTCGAGCCGTCTGTGCTCCCTCTCCGCTGATCCATCACACTGGTGATAGTCCAGCGAGCTCCTCTGCACCTCCTCGACCGTCCTCATGACGGAGGCGATGACGCCGGCGTCGCGCCAGTCGAACTGGTGCAGGCCCCTGACCTCGACGACGGCGGGCGACACCGGGTGCAGCGCGAACCACGAGTGCAAGGGCACGTAGCTCTTCTTGTCCGTGACGATGTGGAACACCAGCCTGCCAGGGTCGGCGGCGCTCCGCACGGCGGAGGCCACCGCCACGGCGGCCGCGAGCACGTTGTCGGTGACGAGCGCGACGTGGAGGTACGAGGCGTCGGTGAGGCGGGGCGCGTGCTCCGGCGGCGGCACCGGGGAGCGCGCCGCGGAGTTCACCGCGAACTCCTCGGCCAGGCGCAGCGTGAGGCAGTGCACGCTCTTGGGGACGCCCAGCGAGGCCAGGTGCCGGTTGAACAGCGCCCGGACCCTCGATGACTTTACCTTCCGATCCATCTTCAACAACTGGGGGAACGTAATTTTAGTTTTACCAAGAGTTAAATCAAGAACTTAGCTCATCTAGATACTTAATCTTAGGAATGCATGAATAATTCGTAGAATATTTTTACATGAAACCGTACATTTTGCACAGGAACCAAAAAAGTTTCCCAATTAATTTTCCCTTAACAAAAGAAGTATAGTACACTGAGCTTACTAGCTGATCCTGATCCTATGACTGAACCCCAGCGTGCTAGAAGACCATACAGCCACAGCCTGGCATGTCTAGGTTATTGCAGGATTTGTGTGTTTGACAATTGAATAAGCACGATCATGATAACAATGTACACGTATGTCATATACGTTTCAGTCTAGAGAAGGCTCAAAAAAGGCGGACCCTATGATGCAGTCTTTTGCCGTGGAAAGCTGAAAGCACTTACTCGAGCTAAGGTGGTAACATGCAGGGCACGATGCCAGCTTACCAAAGTTCAGTGGAAGATTAGTAAAGGCCATAACAGGGGACGCGTGGGACGGAACACGATTTGATAAGCTTACACCACATACCATGGCCATCATCTTGATCGCCACGGCCTCCATGTCGAGCCGGGCGTCGTAGGACGCCAGCATGGCGCCCATCTCCGCCATGAGCGCGTCCAGGGAATCCGGCGCCGCTTCCACCACCACGGGATCCAGCAGGGTGGCTTCCCTGTGACTCCTCCTCCATTCCTTCATAAATTCCTGGTAGACCCATGTAACAGATGTTAAAATGTTAAGTCAGGGAAAAAGGTTAAAGGCTGCCAAACAAAGTCGTAAAATTGTTACGTTGCCTGTGCAAAACTGAAGCCAGCATTGGCTCCATCACGATCCAGGACTTGCATATTTGTGTATGGCTACATACGCGCTGTACATGTGAAGTACAAAAATAACCATCCCAACCAATGATGAGGTATTAAATAGGTTTCTCACAAGAAACCACATAGAAAAACAATCATTATTGGCAACGATCTAGATCGGGAGAAATCACAAGGGGGCGCATGGAGCCACGGACGATTGTTGAGGCAGTCTCAGGCTCACGGACCACAAATCCACAGATTTTTGCAATATCCACGTAGCTCCAAAGGCAAGGCCCCGTCAGCCAAGCTGGATCGCGTGCCACCGAGCGCGCGTCCTAGCTAGAGAGCAAGGGAATCCTAGCGAGCAAATCTCACAGGGCCGCAGCCTTCGGTTCCGCCCGTAGCGGCTGGCAACACACGTCGTCCCAGCTATCCAAGCCAAGCCACCAACCCGTAGGGCCCGCGCCGAATAATGCAGCGCGGCAGTGTAGGTCACGCGAATCTACTACTGCTAGTCCCGATCCGATCCGTTGGAATCGCGCCCGGGCCTCGTCAAATTAGGTAGTTCTTTCGGCGTAACAAGAAGTACTGTAGTACTTACAGTAGTTCTTGACTTTTTTCATGCCTAATTAGCTTTTCAAAGGAGAAAATAGTGCGCGTTTAGCTCGGTGTGAGGCCTAACTAGTCTTGCATTGGAGTTTATCTAGTTGAATTACTTTGGATTTGGGTTGGAAATGGATTGACTAGCATGCAGGAACTGACCGGACAGCTGGCACGTCAAAAGTCAAAAAAAAAAAGGATGACAGTGACACAGTCACTCGCACTAGCTCGGTCACTGCGCCGTCAACCGTCAGGACGGCAACCGCCCGGACCGGACTCCGGACCGGACGGCCGACACGGGCCTACCTGTCAGCGGGACGGCGCCGGGCGGCCACGTGGTCGGCAGCGCCGCGACGTGCTGGCCACCCGGCCCTGACATGTGACATTCCCGTCCCCGTGAATGCCGCTGGCTGCCAAGGAGCCGAACCGGGTAGAAACCGCGTGAGCAGCAGGCCCGCGTGCGCCGTCGCCCATGCCTTCGCTTTTGAGTTTTTGCCCCTCCTCCCCGCCGCGGCGCACGACGTAAAAAATTGTCAAAAACCCGGCGCCTAACACAATTCGGCGCGGCTGCGAGCAGCGAGCCTATCACCCTAACGCAACGAGCTAGAGAGGTCGGGTTCAGGACTCACCTCCATCGCGTCGCCGCCGCCGCCGCCGCCGCCGTAGAGCCAGCGCCCCAGCCCCGCCCGCCAGTCGAGGCACCCTGCTGAAACGCGAGTTCCATCACATGGCAGGCAGGATTACGCACCGAGATGGAGCAGCTAGCAAGTACTACGTACGTGGAACAAGAATGATTACTGTGAAGCGAGAGGTAGCCACTGACCGGTCGCGGAAGGGCAGAGGGAGGCGCCGGCCTCGACGGCGAGGAGCGCGGCGCGGAAGAGGAGCACCCCGGCGAGGAGCCCCGTCACGATGGCGGAGCGGCACCCGCGCCGCGCCGCTTGCTGCTGTGGCTGCGGCGCCTTGGGCTTCATCACGACGTCGTCCGCGGCCGCGGTCGCCGTGATGTATACCCTCATTGCCGGTCACTGGTGAACGACTCGCTCGCTCTAGACGAGGCTGCGGCCGGCCGACTCGTTGTCGCTGCTCATCAGCCTGCTAACTTATCGACCGCGAGCCCGAGCTCCCGCTTGCTAAAGTATCGAAGCGCCCGTGCGGGCGGGCGGCGCACTGCCCAGGGCAGGACGGGGACTGGCCGAGTGGGAACCCGGGGCAGGGGAGAGGTGGAAACAGGGGGGGTGCGGGGCTCGCGCGCCGGGCGGGGGAGGTCATAAGCATCAGCAGCTGGGAGTTATTAGTGAGGCGCAAGCTGGGAGTGGGCGCTGGGGGATGGATGGCGGTGGCAAAACAGGGGAGAGTGGCGACGCGACGCGAGGGGATATGGCCGGCTCCCTGTTGGCGAATCTGGAATTCCGCTGAGGAGCAGGGGGCCGGGCGAAGACGCCGCGCCGGGATCGCTGGATTTGACCCCCGGAAAGCGACATGGCGATTGCGCGAGCTGCCGAGCCCGAGCTAGACCACCGACACGAGCCCGAGGGTGACAAGCGCGCGGGGCCCTCGCCCTCCCACAGTCCCACACGGAGAGTCGACGACGCTGCCTGGTGGGGCAGGCACACATGACACATCGTCGTCGTCCGCCGTCCGCGTCACGGCTACCGGGCTATGGCTTATCCGGTGCTGCAGTGCCGCGTCCGCGTCTCGGCTTCCAAGTCCGACGAGATCGATAGGTTCAGCTGCCATGTGACGGGTGTGTGGACTGAGGCGGCTGCCCTGCCCAGCCTCGCTTGTTCGAACGCTTGCTAGCTGCACTGTCTGTCAGCGTGGCGGTGGCCAGTCGGAGCTCGGAGTTAATGGTGCTAGTTGAGGGAGTGGCTGAATGAGCAGGCCGGAGGCACTTGTGCCGCGGTGTCAGCCGAGGTGCCATGGCTTCCGGACTCGTCGCCGTTCACGGCATGGCCATTGGGCCGGGCAAAGCATCGAAACAGCCGAGCGAGATGCAGATGCTGGCGCCTGGCTGCGTTAACCGGCTCACGAACGGTATAAACGCTACGGATCGGTGAAAAACTGAGCATGGTGCTAGACAGGACGCACATACTGACTGCAGCAGAAAGACTCACCCCGCCGCAACGACTTTATTTCTCCCCCGGTGCGGTAGTATTGGCAGTAAACGCTACCACAGTGCGGCCGTGGTACGTGCGAGATCCACCGGTACCGGCTGCCGGCTGGACCGCTCGTCCTTCGGACTTGCTGACTTTTTTCGCGTCCCTGTTGGTCACAGCATTGGTCCCTGCAGTGCAGGTGGACGATGAATTGCTGCCCTTGCTCTTGGTTTTAACTTTTGCCTGGATTCTTTTTTTTAAAACCAAGTTATGCCTGGATTCTGATATTTTGGTTCTCACCTCAGCTTGGATCCGGGTATTTTTCCGGGGACCATGCGCGTGCCGCGGCAATCTGCAGCGCGTGCTTTTACCGAGCCCCACTGATATCGCCGGACAGTGGTGACGACCTGAGGACCCACCGAGATCAGAGCAACCGATCAAGCGTGGACAAAACAAGTGACGGGAGGGACGAATGGACAATCGTGTTCAAGCTGGGTTGATTGCTTGAAGCAGGATCATATCAGTAACTTTTCTGATCAGACTTCAGAGTGCGTGTGCTCCGATCCTTGCTTCTGACTGATCACTAGTTGTTCCGTTCCGTCTAAATCGTCGTATACGCTCGCTACTGTGCATAGGTTGGTTCTGTCGGCAAGATATACCGGTATTTGTATGCACTCGCTTAGACTGTAGCTAGCACATTGGTCTACCTAACAGCAGGACTCATGGAGTCATGCCGACCAAGCACTGTCTGCCTGGAGAAGCATGCACGAAGTTAGCTCGACGCTGTTCCGTAAATTCATATCACTTGGTTTTAGAGTGGGGTCCATTTCCATTAATCAGATCATGTGTATGTGGGGAACTAATGTGGTCAGCTCCAGATGATGTAGATCAATTACTCAATTTTTTTGGAGGCCTTTTATGATTTTAAAAGGTCAAACTTTATAATTTTTTATCAACAACCAGTAAAATTTTAGGAAAAAGTTGAAAGTACTCCCTTGAAGTATAGCGAAAGTCTAGATAACTCGTAAACTATGTTTTAGTTCAATTTACCCCCTAAACTATACTATTTTTCAACTTGCCTTGTAATGCAATTTGTCCTTTTTTTTCTCCATACACAAGTTGAATTTTGATTTGAAACTTTGCGGGGTGGTAGTGACATCATAACCTATATTAAAAATATTTTATGAATTTTTCATCATTATTTTTATATAATTTTGTATCTCAAGGACTTTGTTATATTTGAGGGGTATTTTGGACTTTTTCCAAAATTTTATACACACAAAAAATTATATGAATATATTTTCCCCACAAAAAAATATGAATATTTTCATATTTTAAAGAGAACTAATGATCAAATTATGACTTTGCTTTTTGTAGCAATTGATACTACAAGAGAATTAATGATCGAAATATTCCTCTGCAGAAGACTTTTTTAAATCCTTAAGATGTCCACCAACGAATTAATGGAGCAGTTGGTTAAGACTTAAGAGCATATAGTTGTCTTGTTCCTTTCAACACACTAAATCCGGCCGGTGCCTGCTTAGTGGTCTGTTGCCTAAGAGCACTTGCATCTTTTATCTACCAGCTCCACAATCCTGGTTTGATTTTTGCATTACATGGCGCATAAAAGGGTAGGTGGCAGACTGACGATGCACATAACACAAATGGAGTAAAACAGAAGAAATCCTCCCTTTGACGTACGTGTTAACGCAAGTCGATATGCTGGAACCCATAGTACCCTTTTCACAATGGCATGACCACTTGCCTGCGCACTGATTTGTGGATTACGGATAATTTGTTCCTCGGTGAGCATGGCTAACAAATTGATCTGAAAGATGACGGCATGATAGCTGCTGGGCTCCGTTTGTTATTGCTGGGATCACCAAAACCTAAACACCCTCGAGTGCCATCCACAGTATAAGAAACTCTTTGACCTCGCAAGTTTTACAAAGTATAAAGAGCCGTGGAGCCTCTCTAGCTTTGCGAGTTTCAAACTGAGAGTAAAACTCAGTTACCCTCGAATGTCGTTAGCAGATCTCAAAACTAACCTTGCAAGTTGTGCGTCGACAGCTAGGAAAGCGGAACCCCTTTAACCTCGCACGCTCTATAGAGGCATCTCTAATAGTAAATCTCGTATCCTTGCCTCACATCTGCTCCTGGAAGGACTCGAGGGTGGTGATCGACAACAATAATGGCTAACTCCCACTGGGTTAACTGGAGTCAGTTCCGGACATCAAGCTTTTATCTTTTTACTCTTTACTCAGGAATGATGCTCAGAGAAGAACTATGCGAAGTTAGGACCTCTCGATAAGACTCAACGAAGCAGGTGTCTTCAGGCTGGGCGTTCGTCTCGGATCGCGGATGAAGCCTTGAGGCTGGGCGATCGGCTTAACATGAAGATGAAGTCTCGAGGTTAGAGGGTGGAAGGTGTGAGAAACGTGACCACGTGAAAAAGTTCAATTTGCACACGTGTTCCTTAATGACCTTTATATACGGCATATCCTAAGGATACAATGGTTGAGAGAGGATATTTTCGGAATATAAAGTAGGTCATGAATCATTATAAAAGAGAGCCCTGAGCAACGCTTTTTCAATTGAAACCGTTTCATTTGTCTAAATCTATTCGGCGTTGAAATGTTTGACACCAACAGGTACGGTCCTGATGTGGGCAAGAGAAACTTTTGTAAAAGCAGATGGGAAGGCATGCAGGCAATGGTCATCGTGCATCCATTTTGGCATTCGACAGCAAAATTCTACGGAATGTCAAACGCGAGGTGGCCGGTGTGGCACATGCCTGGAGCAGCTTTCACGCATTAGTTGCAGGTGATACGGTAGCTGCAGAATAGCGTTCGCGCATAGGGATGATCAAAGCTAGCTTTTCTTGATGCGAGGAAGTTTAATCGCCGCGTAGCCTGTAATCTGATGGCGCTGATCTGCATGATCTTTTGCCATATATATAGATGAAGATGTTTGCTGGGTCAATTGCTCCAGAAGAAGCTTCATGATCGAGAGAGGTTTTCAGGTTACGTGAGTGGCCGACGATAACCCTTTTCTTCCTGTATGTGCTAGATCTAGCAAGACGCAGGCGCTGGCTTCCCAGGGAACAGGGAAAAAGCGTGCCGGTGCAGGCCGCGGCAGCACAAATTCTGGTTTTCGCGCCTTGTTCTTTCAGGGTTTCAGGCACGGAATTGGAGAGGCAAAGCCTCAAGGAGCGCGGTAGAGTGGGAGTAGCTTCACCTTTAACACCAGCAATCATAATTGTTGTTTTCATTTGCGTCGATCATTGGCTCGACTGAAATCTGATCTGTGGGCCATCCTCGCGGAAACAACGGGGAAAACAAGGAGCGAGAGAGAGGAAAGAAAGGGACTCACCTAATATAATCTTATAGGATCTCCAAAAATTAAAATAAAGAACCGAACGAACTGCATAAATAGAACTTCATTCATGGGAATGACGGGTTTTGGGGGCCTTTGCTTCTAGAAGTGCCGACCAAAACCCACGCCCTTCGACCGGTCGCCAACGAGCCTCTACCTAGCCCTGTTAATTGGGTTGGGTTTATTAGTTTTAATGGTTTGGTTTATGTAATAAGTTCATTTGAATTGGTTTATAATGAGTTGGCCTGCTAGATGGTTTGGTTTGGTTTGGGTTTTACAAATAAATAGTTTGGAAGGTGTTTGGGGTGTGTGGTATTATTTTTGGATCTAAAAGACTCTCAACCCGTGGGTTGAGACCCATTAAGAACCCAAAAGCCTGGAGCCTCATCTATCAAGAGTCGGACCCTAAAAATAAAACCTCGCGTTCACACCTTAAAATTTTGGATAAATTGATCGAAACTTGTTACAGATGAATTAGTTTAACAGTTCGCTACTGTATGCAAAGTAGTACGGCTGGACTTACATGTGGGGCCCGCGTCAAGAGTCGGACCCTAAAACTAAAACCTCGTGTTCACACCTTAAAATTTTGGATGAATTGGCCGAAACTTGTTGCAGATGAATTAGCTTGACAATCCGCTACTTTGTGCAAAGTAGTATGGCTAGACTTACATGTGGGCCCCACGTTGAGAGTCACATACAAACTCAAAAAAAAAGTTAACTAATGGGTTTTTATTGGGTACCTAATGGGTTCTTATTGGGTTGTAACCATATTTGGCAAGTAATTTGTATACCTTATGCAATGATAAGTTTGGGGTGGTGTGGTGTGTGATAGTGGAGGTTTGGTTTAGGGTGGGTTATATTTATTTTCTTATGAGAATAGATTGATGTGGTTACAACATGGGTTACAACCCAATTAACAGGGGCTACCTCTACCAGCCCTCCCGCAGCGAGTTCGGTGATCCCAGTGCGTGTCGTCTAGGTTCCGTGGTAAGGCCACCCCGACCTCTATTTCAGCCAGTGTCTTAGCAATTAGGGGTTGTTTGGATACACTCCGTTAAAGTTTAGCACACGTCACATCGGACGTTTGGATGTTAATTAGAAGTATTAAATATAGGCTAATTATAAAATTAATTGCACAGATGGAGTCTAATTCGGGAGATGAATCTATTAAACCTAATTAGTCCATGATTTGACAATGTGATGCCACAATAATCATTTGCTAATGATAGATTAATTAGGTTTAATAGATTCGTCTCGCGAATTAGCATAGGATTGTGCAATTAGTTTTATAATTAACTTATATTTAGTCCTTCTAATTATTATCCGAATATCCGACGCGCTTAGTTAGAAATCTGCCGTGGAAATTAAAGAAGAGAGAAGAAAAATCGTGGACGCTGGGTCGCATGCACGACGTGGTGTCGGCGGCTGTTCCGAGACGCACGAAACCAGCTGATTCCGCGTTGGGGCGGACGGCTCGTTTCGCCCCCCCGCCCCCACGCCGCATTTTCCTCTTCTTCTCGATCCGGTGCGCCCCCCTTCCTGCCTCGCGCGCGAGCTTCTCCCGCTGCTACTTCCCCGCGCAACGCGAGTCACTGCCAAATTTTGGCGCGTTCAGCGAATGCTCTCGCCGCCAAAATCCAGCGCCGAGGGCCACCTCCCGCCCGCCCTTCCTCCATGTATGACCCATTGTTTAGGGTTCGTCGATCCATCCCCGATCAGTCAAATCCACCCCCCAATCTCACACCCTTGAGGAAGAAATCGGCTCCAGGCTGTGCGCAAGAATGAATCGTCCTGAATCGAAGAAGCGCCAGCCGAAATCCCATCAGGCCGCCGGTGAATCGGCCGCCGTTGCTTCAATCGGCGGCGGCGCTCCAGTTGATGGTACTTTTCACGTCTGTGGTGCTGCATCTGTCAGTCCAATCGCCGGTGGTGCTCCACGAGCAAGTGGTTCTCTGGAAGCTGGTGGTTCTCCAGGAGCTGATGGGATTCCAAACTCTCGTGCTCCAGGCACTGGTGGGTTTCCTGCCTTTGGTACACATGCGGCCAGTCCATGGTGGCCACCGTCCTTTGCAGTTCAACCACCTCCAAACAACTCTGAATGGTACATATGTCACTTCTCCAAATTCCTGTAGGACTTTGATGGCCTGATACTAATCTCTGTTGTTAGTAGCTTGGACTGAGATCTCTATGGTCCCTGCGTAATTACCAAATTCCTATATCTGTATTGTTAATGTGTGATGTTCGATTTGGTGATGAGAGTAGAGCTTAGTTAAGTTAATTTGGTCTAGTGTCAGCCCCTGGTTGCAGGCTTTATAGTATCTCCTATCATCTTATAATGCTTTATAGTGCGTCCTGCTGCCCCTGATCAGTTTGTTATTTATCTGAATTGAATTATTTCTCTGAATAATAGTGTGTCCTGCTGCCCCTTATAATGTTTGATGATGCTTTGTAGAACTATTTCTCTGAATAATATGGTACAACCAATTGGGATGTTCTGTCACTTTGATTATCTACAGCTTGTTGCAAGTGCTAGTGTAAAACATCCTATTCTGTCTATCTTTTTCAGGGTGTATTCACAAGGTGGTTTCATGAATATGCTACAGAGCCCTATGGTTCCAGGCATGAACTATCCTAATGGAAGTCAGCAGCCACAAAATTACCATTTAGTTGGTGGAATAATGAGCCATTCCACAACCTCACCAACATCTGCATGTTCTAAAGAGACCCCATCACCAACTGGGAGCTCTGCTGATGCTGCTGCACAAATGGGATCACAGGACAAAGAAACAATTGATGTTGAGGACAACGACACTATCCAGCCTGCTAGATCTAATGTTAGATCAAATGCTAGATCCAATGCTAGGTCCATTGCTACATCCATTGCAAGGTCAGATAGGAGATTGAATTGGTCCAATGAAGAAGACATTAGATTGGTAAGTTAAATTTATTTGTTTCAAGTCCTAAATCAATATGCATTATAAAGTCCTTAATCAGTATGCATTGTAAAGTCCTTAATCTGTATTCTTCTCCAATATGTAGGTTAGTGCTTGGCTGCACTGTTCAATTGATCCAGTTGATGGAAATGATAGGAAGGCTGATCAGTATTGGTCAGATGTCACTTCTACTTACAGCAGCACCACAAAGTGTGACTGTATGAGAAACCGTAACCAAATGAAGCTACGTTGAGAGTGGATTAAGAAACCTGTCACTGAATTCAATGGCTGCTACACAAGAATCACTAAAGTGCATCAGAGTGGCATGAGTGATGATCAAAAGATGGATCTATCACTGCAGCTGTATGCCTCTGAACACAGTGACAAGCCTTTCACAATGGTCCATGTCTGGAGGATATTACGACATGAGAAGAAGTGGTCTGCATATGTGAAGAAACTAAGCAATGAAAAGGATAAGAGTGCAACTCCAAACCCAGCTCAGGTTGTGAATGTTGAAGTTGATCCAAAACAGCATCCTGTTGGGCATAAGAAGGCCAAACAAGAACGCAATGGAAAACGTCCTGCACCTGAAGCTATTTCTGCTATTGATCAGAAACTTGACAAGTTCATTGAAGTATGCAATAAGGCTGAGAAGATGGCCGAGGTGCAAGAAGGTTTGGCAAACAAGAAGCTAGAAGCAGCCCAGCTCAATCACAAAACAGCCCAGGAACAAACAAAGTGTAAAATGCTAGACCTTTACAAAGAATTACTCAGTGCTCCCACAAATGATCTTAGTGAAGAAGCTTTAGCTGAAAGATCCAAAGCAATAGAGTCTATGAGATTGGCTCTGTTTTCTAAAGACAACTGAGGTATGTTTTTTAACCTATTACTGTTGAACAAATTATCTATTAATAGCTTGCTGTTGGTATGTCTAATGGGTTCTTTTTATCTATTAATTATCCATTTTCAAGCAAGTTATCTTTGCAGGTAGCTTTTTTTGTCAATTTTCAATTAGTCATCTATGACAACTTACCTAATAATAGTTCTGTATGAAAAGTAATCTATGAAGCTGATACTTGTTGCAATAATTTGGAGCACTTATGTTTTGTCTTTTCCTTGCAGATGATTCGGTTAGCAGTCATGCCATTTTGTTGTTGCTGTGCTCTGGATGAACAGATGGCACATTGCTGATCGCTGGATCACCTGCTACCAAAACTAGTATCTAAAGTTTATTATGTTTTGTCTGGTCATGGGACTTGAGAGACTACCTTAATTACTATGTACTCGCATGGCAGTGCTATTTATCACCTGCTGTAATGCTTGTGAACCTATTTTCCTATGTTTGTTCCAAATGGAAGGTCATATTTATGTTATGTGTGTACTGAGTTTTGATGCCAATGTGTGCATACGGCTACGCTGTGAATGGTTGCTTGAAAGCACAGTTGCCTTGAAGTCATATCTTATGCAGATGAATGTGTGTTCTATGTACTCATTGATTTGTCGATAGGCTATCAAGTGTGTACTGATGGTTATAGAACATATTTGCCACAGTTGATCCTTGTACATGCATCAAGGTAATTAATATTTCTTGTGAACTCTACCTAGAATGAATAAAACTCCCACCTTCTTCTAAAAAAATGTTGGTTGATTGACAATTCTTTGTTTGAGTATATGGTGAGCTGCTATTGGCTCAAAATCTAATTGTTTTGTCTTACAAAGTCAGTTGGAAAATAATTAGGCATGTCCTGTTTATTGGTTTCTTTGTTTGCGTATATGGTGAGCTGCTATTGGCTCAAATTGTTTTGTCTTACAAAATCAGTTGGAAAATAATTAGTCATGTGCTGTTTATTGGTTTCTTACCACCAGAAAAACAATCAATTTTCTAGCTTTGTGACTTTGTTGTGGCTAGTGGATTTATTTGGATACTGGGTTCAAATTTGTGCCAGATACCTGCACCCCCGCACTTGCAAGTTGGAAAGCCCCAAGTACTGTTTCATTTTGACTCTTTGTGAAGAATTCTAGGATTCACATTCTAACCTTTTCTTTTCTTTTTCTATTGCGCATCGCTGACTGTTGTAATCTATGTTGTATGGCCGATTGCTTTAGACTCAGAACTGAAATGGGCCTAATGGGCTTGTTACCAGGTTTCCAGCTTTTTTTAACCTGTCAGGTGAATTGGCTGTCCAGAGAGCCAATTTGTTGGGTTGTTGGCAGATTTTTGTTGGTGTACCGTTGGCTCAAAATATGTGTAATTCATGTCATATAATTAATTGATCTAGACATGTTCTTTACCTAAATATCAGGAATATTTGATTCGCAGGTTTTCAACCATTGAGTCCGACACATATAAAGCATATAAAGACAGTGTTGTGCGTGCTTTAAAACCAGAATATTTTGAAGCATAGAAGTCCGCCACTTTTCGTCTTGCACCCACTTTACCTGCTCATATGGAGTGCCTTGTGGTAGACCATAAATAATTGCACCAGGACCTAGGAGACACTAGATTAAATTTTAAGGTGCGCACATACACGATGGACCCAACATCATCTCTTCCTTGCATAAACCAAGGCTCAGCCAAATAGAATAACAAAATAATATATAGTGTATAACTATTAAACTAGCCAAATAGAATAACAAAATAATATATAGTGTACAAGTATTATGCAATACCAGGATATATAAAAAATCGTGCTTATTTAATCGTGATTGCATAATCTTTACGTAAACAGCGTAATTCTTTTCCTATTCCTTAAAATGAAATCTTCAATGGTATACTCATAATCATCTCCAATATATCATGTCATGCTTTCTACATCATTTGTATAAACATAACTTAGATCTTATAACAATAGACGTCTAATCAATCGATGCACATGTAAACAAAAGATGAAAAAGAAACATAATTATGTTATACACAACTAACCAGTTGTCTAATCCATCAATTGCGGCATACGGGTATGCAGCGTGCCGAGCATGCATGCGCGGAGCTGTGGAGATGTTCTAGTGTTTGGCAATCGGTGATGAACGTTCGGAACAAAGATGGCCTGACAGGCTAGCTGGTCGAGATTCCGATAAGGAGACGAAGGATATCGAACAACGAGGAAAATGAGATGTGATCAAAACTGCCTCGTGCCGTTGCCTGCGCTTTCCCTTCCTTTGCTGTACTAATGAATTTGGGCCATGGAATAATGGTAAATGAGCTAGAGTGTTATAAATTGGAGGTCCTGTACGTTGCACAGGCCTCACTCTTAAGGAAAAACTGAGGAAGAAGATCCCATAGCAAAGGAAAAATATTCCCAGACTCGTATTCAATTCTCATCAAATTCTGTGTTGGAGAATTTGAGGTATCGGAATATTGTGACTGCTAAAATTTTTTTATGATGCTTTGGGAGTGCCAACATTGTTGCTTTCATGGGTGAAGGGCACTCTTGAAGCTTGGCTAAAGTGTAATGATAATAAAACCAATTTTTTTGGAACCTCTATTACTCGTTCCTCTTGTAAGTGAAATTTCTACTTAGAATCTTTTTATCCCACATTTGAATATTGATAATATGCATATTGACACATTTCCACGAATCTTGATATGTGTTATACTTTTCTTTCATACACGAATCTTGATATATGTTGTATCTAGTGCACTTGAGTATCTTTTTGAGGAGGGAGTGTACCCTACTGATAGCAGCTTAGAAAATCTGTATGTGTGCATTGTCGGGAACAAAGTTTGCTTGAAAATTCTTATCTGGCATTAAGAGAAAACATGTGCAATCGTGTTAAAAATAGTCGTTTATCCTAGATGCGAGCCAGCACGTTGTGGAGCCGACCCACGTGTTTCCGTCGCATGGCGCCTGCAGGCCGAGCGATGAGCGTGCCATTTGGAGCCACCGTGGCGACTCTCCCACCAGATTTTCTTTTTCCCTAAAACATCTGAATTTTTGTAATATACTAGTTCGGGTGTGAAACACCTAAAAGTACCTAGTTCTTTCACATGCATTTGATTTACAATTATTGTAGCGTAACAAAGTCTATTTTGTGCTACTTGATTGCCTCTGTGATATTGGGTTAGTGGTTTCGAAGATATATACATCAAAATTAAAGGGACAGTTTCTCAAAGACTAATTGCACCAAACCAGAGTGCTTTTTATTAAAGGCATGGTGGTGGTTCGTGAACTACTTCATAGTATTTATGCTAGCAAAGTTCCTATAATTATCTTGAAATTAGTCTATGAAAAAGCTTATGATAGAGTGAATTGGGAAATCCTAAATTCTCAGGGCAAGAGGTTTTAGTTATTGGTGTAGTTGGATTGAAAAGTTAGTAAAAGGAGGCTCCATATGTGCTAGGCTCAATGTGGAGGAAAGCTCTTAATTCAAGCCTAGAAAAGGGTTAAGGCAAGGAGATCCTATTTTTCCCCTTATTGTAGGAGATATTTTCACTAGGATGTTACGTGGAGCTGCAAGGAATGGCCTCATAAGAGGCTTGCTCACTGGTTTCAGTGAGGATGGCATTATATCTTTACAATACGCGGATTTTACAGTACGGGGATGACACTATAATCTTCTATGACATAGATGAACAACATCTTAGAAATCTGAAGTGCAGTCTATTTTTGTTTGAGAACTTTGGTATGAGGATCAACTTTCATAATAGTGAGCTGGCCCCCATGAACTTATCTGAGGAAGAGGGAGCCGAGAAGTTGCTGGAATGAGCACCTACAACCACTAGTAGAAAACTGACTTTGGATCCTCCCCTTTTGTCCCAGTTTAAAAATGGCCCGAGATAAAAGGTTCACAAATCGGGACTAAAACTCAGCCACTGACGGGGAGCTCACCAACCGGGACTAAAGAACTCCTTTAATCCCGGTTGTAAAGGCCAGTGGCCCTGACCAGCCTTTTCTCCCGGATAGTAACACCAACCGGGATTAAAGGATGCCCGTTTAGTCCCGGTTGGTGTTTTCAATCGGGACTAATGCTTTTAGTCCTGGTTAGAAACACCAACCGGGACTAAAAGAGGGTCCTTTAATCTCGGTTGGTGTTGCCAACTGGGAGAAAAGGCCCGTCGATCACCTCATTTTGCGCTCCCTCCCCCGACCACTCCACCTCCTCTATCTGTCTCAGAAAATGCACAGGTACTCTAGCTCCTTCCTCCTCCTTCCTTATCCTCTCCTCCCTCCCACCCTCCTTCTTATCCTTTCTTCTTTTCCCACACGCAGGCGGGTGGTGGACGCGCGGAACCAAGCGGGGGAGGCGGGTTGGGGCGGTGGCGCGTCGTGGAGGCGGCAGCGCTTTTCCCACGCGCAGGCCGGCGGCGGGCGCGCGGATCCGAGCGATTTGCGAGCGGGGGAGGCGGGTCGGGGCGGCGACGCGCCGTGGAGGTGGCGGCGCTTTTCCCACGCGCAGGTGGGTGGCGGGCGCACGGAACCGAGCAAGGTGCGAGCGGCGATGGCGGGCCGGGGCAGCTGCGGGCCAGTGGCAGCGTGCCGTGGAGGCGGTGGCGGCAGGCCGAGAGCGGCACGCGGGGGAGGCGGCGCAGCAGGTACTCTCCTTCCTCCCTCCTTCTTCCTTATCCTCTCCTTCCTCCTTCTTCTTCCTTATCCTTTCTTCTCTTTTCCCACACAGGTGGGCGGCGGGCATGCGGAACGAGGTGCGAGCGGGGCTTGCGGGTCAAGGCGGCGGCAGCGGGCGCGGCGGGCGAGCGCCGGCCGACGGCGCACGGGAGCCGGAGGCGGAGGCCGCACGGGTGCACGGCGCGGAGGCGGGGGGGGGGGGGGGGGGTGATGCTAGATGGGCGGCGTGGGTGAAGCAGAGGGGCGGCACGGGAGCCGAGGCGGGTGGCGCGGGAGCCGAGGTTGGCGGATGCCCGCCGATGCTTTTTTTTTTGGAAAACTCTTTTATCCCGGTTGGGAATACCAACCGGGATAAATGTTGCTTTAGTCCCGGTCAAGGGACCCAGGAGTAAAGACCCCCTTTTGTCTCGGTTGGTTTATCCTGGATGGTTTTTTGGAAGATATGCACCCTACCAACCGGGACTAATGGTCAGTTCTCTACTAGTGGACAGCCCCCCACACGCTTTCTGGTGATGATGGTTGTTCCTTATTGTTGGAGTTTAATGTTCTTCTTTCTTTCTAATTTCTTTTTCTTTCTTTCTTTCTTTCTTTCTTTGGTTTTGGTGAGTAGAGAGAGTGTGCTGGAAATTTGATCTGGTGATGTACATGTACCCACTGGCGGAGCTTGATTGACAAAGCAGGGGGCAGTCTATGGAAATGTGGATTAAATATTAGTCTACAGTGCCATTTTTACAGTTTATTTGGTGGAGAATTAGCTTAGGCATGGGGTCATGGTCCTCTATGGCCATAGCGTAGCCAGTATGTTCTGTAAAGCATTTTGACGGTTTAGAGGAACTCCAGCAATAGCCCCTGTAAATCAAAATCCTAAAAGATTATCTATTTATTTCTTAGGGCCACAAAAATGATTCCAACTCCAGCAATAGTTCCCATGGATAGAGAGTTCCCTAGACACCTCATAGGAATGGAATGGAAGGTGGAGGAGGAAATTTGGAGGCCTCCCAAAATAGGAAGACAATTAGAGGATCTGCTGGAGTGCGTTTTTTTTCACTTGACCCTCTAAACTTGGGAGCTGTTTAGAGGGTCTAGCTCTGTTCACTTGGTCCTCTAAACTTGGGATATGAAGCTGTTTAGAGGGTCTAAACTTGGGATATGAAGCTGTTTAGAGGGTCTGCTGGAGTTGCTCTTGACACGGAGGGTGTGAGCCCTAAAACTCAAAAAAAAAATTATTAAAGGGACAGGTAGAACTAAAAGAAACCTGAATGCTCACATTCTGCGCATAAAAGATCACAAACACGAGAGCAACAGAAGCACTCTCATCCACTAAGACCACATGCGCACCTAATACACACTAGTAGAGAACTGACTTTCGATGCGCTCCCTTTTGTCCCGGTTTAAAGTAGGCCCGAGACAAAAGGGGGTGCGCCACGGTAGGCAAGAATGGAGGGGAGATTTACTCCCGGATAGTATTTGCAACCGGGACTAAAGGCCCCCCTTTAGTCCCGGTTGTAACGGCTAGTTCCGGGGCGTCGGTGGCGTGCCCCTTTTGTCCCGGTTGAAGGCTCCAACCGGGACAAAAGGGTGGCTCCAACCGGGAGTAAACTTTCAACCAGGACAAAAGGTGTTCCTTTTTGTCTCGGTTGGAGTTTTTGACCGGGATAAAAACTCATCCCCCATTATATACCAAGACAGAGGCCTTTCTTCCTCCTCCAGCCCGAGCCAGTCCACCACAAAGATAGAGAGCTGAGCTTCACCTACTCTCCGGTGGTGCCGAAGCAAGGGAGGTGCCGCCCGAATTTTTCCCCCTCATTTTTCGTGGGAAATTCACTCATCCAAAGTGTTGTGAAGGTTTGCTACTTCATCCTCGTGTTACGCTTTGATTTATGCTTTGGAGATGGATAATTTATTTGCTAGAATGTGAAGTATAAAATGGAGAGGTATTTTGAGCTAGAATGTGAGGGAGATTGATGTGTCATATATAGTATGTATCTTTGCAGTGGTTTAAAAATGATGCTACCCTTGTCTAGACGGTTTATCTTGTCAAATTCAATATGTTTTTTCAAATCCATACTTGTTGAGCTTGCATACCGTGTTCATCTCGACAAGAATGTTCTCCGCCAAGCACCAAAAACAGATACAGGTATCGTCGGGAAAAACCTTGGTGGAAGTATACAATTTCCTAGATAAACAAAAATTGAAAGATTTAATACTACTTCCATACAACTTCAAGTACTTTCGTTTTCTTTTTCCTTACCTGATTAATGTTAGCTCTAATATGTATGAACATTTTACGTACGCAGCTTTCACTGGATCCTCATTATAATTGAGCCTGAAAGAAGCCACGTCACTGTCTTAGGAAAGATCCGGTGGAGTACCGAGACATGCAAGACATGTTAGGCTTGTAATAATTCTGAACCTTTATCTCTATGCAAAAGTTTATTTCCTAAATTTTATCCCTGTTACACTATATCATTCATTATTTTAATCCGCAGCGCATGGAAACAATTCATAAGGACACACAAAGGTCCATTCAAAGAAAAACTTACATGGAACATAGACTTCCCGGTACGTATGAAGTCTGCACATTTAGTATATTGTATAACACGAATATTTCATAACTTATTTTTTTCGCACTGAAGTGCTTAAGACAGGAACTCGGGAATAATCTATGTGGCTACTACATCTGTGAGCACATGCACAGTTTTATGGGACCCAAGGGACTAAAGGTGACGCCGTACAATTTTAAAGTACATAAAATAAAACTATTAATCGTTAATTATTTTCTAGCTCCTTATATTTAATTGTTCGTGTAACATTCACATATTTCCAAATTATAGATGTTAAATATTCGACAAGGACTCTTGAAGAAAGAAAGAGTAGCGACAATATGTGAAGGTCTTATTGGATTCCTAATGGACGAGGTGGTAAATCCACAAGGAGAATTTTATTACGATGGACGAAATTTAGACACTCCAAGCAACACCTCGATGGGAAGATTGTAGATATATAGTTTGATTTGTATATATAATACGCGCTAAGATCGATTTGTATAGTTGATTTCATCATACTAGTTGAATTGTGTATATACTAAGAATTGTGTATATATATAGTAATTGTATAATTACTAATTTCATTTGTTTAAATACTAGTTGATTTCATTATAAAAAAAATCTCAACTACTAAAGGTTAACAAAAGGGCCGGGGTACGTACGTGATGCATGAAATTTCAGGCACCATGCAGGGCGTTTGCATGGCAAACCAACCTGGACTAAAGGGTGACTTTACTCCCGGTTTGAAGGATCTGGGACTAAAGATCCCTTTTGTCTCGATTGCATGGCAAATTTAAGTAGGACTTTAGTCCCGGTTGGGTGACTTTACTCCCGGTTGAAGGACCTGGGACTAAAGACCCCCCGTTTGTCTCGATTGGTTTATCCCGGATGAATTTTCAGGAGATATACAACCTACCAACCGGGACTAAAGGCGAGTTCTCTACAAGTGAGAAGCAATTTCAACTCAATTTAAGTGTAGAAGATGAACTTCGGTTCCATTTCTACCACTTGATCACCTCTGCGATACTGGTTAAAGGGGGAAGGAGGAACCAAAAGAAGCCCGAATACTCACATTCTGCGCGAAACTAAAGGATCACAAATTCAGAAAAGAGAAGAAAGCAACAGAAGCACTCCCCCTGCATCCACTTAAGACCACAAGCTGACATGCACGCCTAATACACTAGAGGGTACTAGCAACTTCAAACCCATGATCAACACACGTGCGGGGAAAGCACTTCAACCCTGAACTGCTCGTGCATCGCCGCACTGCGACTGCATGCCTAGGGGACATACGGCCGTCGCCCAATTCTACTTGACGCGTCCCTCGTTCGCCTTCTTGAAGAGCTGCGCCTGCGCCGCGGCGGCGCCGTTGTCGCCGGAGCTGAGCGCGGCGCCGAATGCGTCTTTCACCTCCTGCGTGGTGAAAGCGAACCTGTTGTCCACCATGGAGTTGAGCAGCGACGCCGTACCCTCGCGGAAGAGCGCGCCCACGCCGTCCTGGCGCGTGTTCGCCAGCGCCTCCGGCACGGTCAGGTCGTGCCCGAACGGCACCGCTGCGCTGGGGCCGAACAGCCGCACCAGTGGGCACCAGAACCCGAACAGGCCCCAGACAACGCCCGGGTGCGTCATCCAGTAGCTGCGAACAAGGCCAAAGGCACGAGCGACACGTACGTTACGTTAATGGCGGCACGCAGAAGTAATGTGTGCGTGTGTAGACATGAGGGGTTTGGGGTTTAGGTAGGGAGTTACGTACGTGCACGGGCCGGCGAAGGGCGGGGTGTTGGGGTCGTAGGGCGTCGGGGTAGTCGGCGTGGGCGTCAGCGGAGAGTACGGCGTCGGCGGCGTGCTGATAGGCGGCAACGGCACGTCGGGAGTCGGCGTGATGCCGGGCGTCGTCGGGGAGGTGTCGCTGGACGGCGAAGGAGGACCGTAGTACCCGCCGCTAGGTGTTGACGGCGTGGTCGGAGAGGTGTCCGAGGAAGGCGAAGGGGGGCCGTAGTGTCCGCCGCCGCCGCCGCCGCCGGGAGTGGTCGGTGAAGTGTCACTGGATGGCGAGGGAGGGCCGTAGTAGCCGCCACTGGGTGCCGATGGTGTCGTCGGAGATGTATCAGAGGACGGCGAAGGAGGACCGTAGTACCCTCCGCCGCCGCCGGGCGTTGTCGGGGAGGTATCAGAGGACGGGGAAGGTGGACCGTAGTACCCGCCGCCACCGCCCGGCGTGGTCGGCGAGGAGTCGGAGGACGGCGAAGGAGGTGCGCCGTACCCGCCGCCCCCGCCAGGCGTGGTTGGGGAGGTGTCACTGGACGGCGAAGGAGGTGCACCGTACCCGCCACCGCCAACAGGCGTGGTTGGGGAGGTGTCGCTGGACGGTGACGGAGGAGAACCGTACCCTCCGCCGCCACCGCCAGGCGTGCTTGGGGTGGTGTCGCCGGACGGTGCAGGAGGGGCATTGCACCCGCCGCCACCGCCAGGCGTGCTTGGAGAGGTGTCGCTGGACGGTGACGGGGGAGCACCGTATCCGCCGCCACAACCACTGCCAGGAGTGCTTGGGGAGGTGCCACTGGACGGTGAAGGGGGTGCACCGTAGCCGCCGCCACAACCACTGCCAGGCGTGCTTGGGGAGGTGTCGCTGGACGGTGAAGGAGGTGCACCATACCCGCCACCGCCACCAGGCGTGCTTGGGGAGGTGCCGCTGCACGGTGACGGGGGAGCACCGTACCCGCCACCACTGCCGGGCGTGCTCGGGGATGTGTCGCTGGACGGCGACGGGGGAGCACCGTACCCGCCGCCACTGCCGGGCGTGCTCGGGGATGTGTCGCTGGACGGCGACGGGGGAGCATTGTACCCGCCACCGCCGCCACCAGGTGTTGTCGGTGTGGTCGGAGAGGTGCCGATGTCCGGCGACGGCGGGTTGTTGTAGTACCCTCCGCCTCCGCCACCAGGCGTGGTCGGCGTGGTCGGTGAGGTGCCGACGGACGGCGAGGGCGGGTAGTAGCCGCCACCGCCACCTGGCGTGGTCGGGGACACGCCGGAGGATGGCGATGGCGGGATATACCCTCCACCACCACTCTGTGGCGGCGCCGGCGAGCAGTTCGGAGTCCCGGGTGAGGCTGCAAGGAAAGAAAACACACATCAGAACGCGCGTTTCATTTCACGTCGTGTCAGTTAAGTAACGGGCAAGACCCAAGAAACTGGAAGTCTAGAAGACTAGAATGCCTAGTTGCGTACTGTGTGGGTCGGCGGGGTTCTTCCGGGCGCCGAGGGGCTCGCCCCCGCGGAGACGGCGCGCTGCATTCTTCCGGCGGCTGAGAGGCTCGCCGTCGCCGAGACCGCGTGCAGCCGCGACTGACGCCAGCAGCAGGTAGCAGCACAAGAACGCAAGAGCCGGCCTAGCCATCTCCACTGTTTTGCAAGGAGGAAATGAGCTAGCTTCTTGTGCTTGTTGGAGCTTTTCCAAGTAGCGAGGGGTGGCTCAATATATAACGAGCTCCCGCCTTCTCGCTTGGATTGGGCAAAGTATGGTGTGCACACATCAGCACATGCTGCAGCAAATGCTCTGCAACTCCAAAGAGGGAAACCGCAGGAGTTGGGGAGTCACTGAAACGGAAATGGACCGTAATGTCATGTCTACACGGGCCTGCAAAGCTACATCCTTCCACTATCGCGACCCAGTTCGTCAGACTTTGCACCCACCG
This sequence comes from Setaria italica, assembly GCF_000263155.2. Classification (NCBI taxonomy): domain Eukaryota; kingdom Viridiplantae; phylum Streptophyta; class Magnoliopsida; order Poales; family Poaceae; genus Setaria; species Setaria italica. The sequence goes on along the minus strand of NC_028454.1, from coordinate 35,740,992 downwards.
GCCACCGACGCGCCAGCACCGAGTCGCCAACGCCATGCCCTTCCGGCGAGCGCCAGTGCATCACAAATTGACGGCCATGTGCTAGTCGTGCCGCCGTGTCGCCGTGTCGCCGTCGCCGCGACGAGCGCGCGCACGCGGCGCGACGAGGGTTCACGACCGACGACCGGCAGGGGGCGGCACGGTGATGGGGCGTACGTCTGTGCAGGCACGTACATGCGTGCCTCGCTCTCGCCACGCAACGCGCGCGCAGGAGCGGCGTTAATGGCGGGCTGGCAGCCTCGTCCGTCGCCAGTCTCCTCCTTGAATAGCTGCTGCCACAGTCACACGAATTTACTTGCCCTCGATCAGTCTCACCTGCCATCGCTGCGGCTCCATTGAAAGTTGGATGCGGCATCAGGGAGGAGGGGCGGCACCGGACGCAGAGCTAGCCATCTGTCACGCGCGTCGTCGTCGTCGGCGAGCGACACGGCGTGGCCGAGCGACACGGATATGGCACTTGTCATTACATCGGCCTGTACTACGAGCTCGACCGTCTTCGGAGGGAGGAATCAATGGCGCGTGCAGAGGTTGTTTCGCGCTGTCTGTGCATGGAGTTCAGTGGCTCACCTATCCAAGGGGAAAGTCGAGTTTTTCCCCCTTGAAGGCCTTGAAGTTGGTAGTACTTGTGCGCATTTGGAGCCAGCTGTGTGGGCACGTGGCAATGCCATTTGGTCAGATCGTAATGCCTCCTTCTGGTGATCGTCAGATTAGAACTTGGATACAGGCAGAGCGTACGAGGTGCCATGTTTAGGACGCGGTCCAGTAACAGAGTCATCTATTCTGTTAGTGCATGCTTAAAAGCAGTATTAGTGTGACTAGAGCCTACGTGGAGAGAGTGCTTTCCATTAAGCAAGTACAAGCTGCATTGTTAGGTTTTTTTTTCTCCGAAAACGGGATATAACATATATTAAAGGATAAAAGTGAGCACAGTACATCCCATTCTTACAGAAAAGACCTTTAGCAACCCTAAAATTATAGAAAGGTTCCTACTGTTTATCTTATTCCTAACGACGGGCTGCCGGCTCCTTCCAACTACTCGCCAGAAAGCATACTCGACCATCCATCCATCCACCAGACTTCCCGATCCAAATCGAAGGACGGACTCCAAACCTTGGATAACTGCATGAGACTCTCGGTACGAGAGCATCAGTCGTCGGTCTCCTCGATTCAACATCTTCTCTTCTTCCCTCAACGATGGATCCATCGAAACCAACAACCTGTTCGCTTCAGCTCAGCCCCCGAACAGTGTTTTTCTCTCTCAACAAATCAGCCATTTCAGCTTTTCAGCCAGCTTATAAGTCCAGCCGAACAGGCTACAAGATACTCCAACACACATCTCCGACTGCAGCAGAACCAGATCCAGCAGCCCAAGAATCCACTCCACCAAGCCACCAACAATAGCAGCCAGCAGAAGGAAAGAGGGCCGCAAAAGATTCACCATCTCCTCTTTCAGTCAACCGGAATCGAACGAAAGCGGCGACAGGAACCTTTCGGCAAAACCAAAAGAGAGGCCAACTAACCTCCCACGAACTTCGCCGATGAAGACGAATGAATCATCTTCGTAGTCGGAGAAGAAGCTTATTTGCCGATAGAGCAGCCCCGCTGTCGCCGCCGCTCCCGGCCACCGTAGCCCCACCGCCAACAACGCCGGCGAGCAAACTAACCCTAACCTACTCAAACCAAGCCTAGTAATATAGGGTATATACACCGGACGACCATATCGAAGGTTTCCCCATCCTCCAGCGCCGGCGAGGCCACCGGAGGCGAGGAGAACCCGTCGATTTGGTTGTTAGAAAGAGAATCATCTTCGATTCGCCCTGTTGGAACTGTAGCGAGGGGAAAGCGAAGGGATAAGGATGTTCTCAAATTCCGCGCATTGTTAGGTCTGTACTCTGTAGTCTGTACCGTGCACCTAGCTCAGATTGCCCTCCCTCCTCTCCGACAGAAGGCAAGGCTCCAATGCATCTTTCAACAGGCAGAGTACTAGTGCCCTGGTTCTCAAGAACCACGAGAAGCCTGTCTAGATCGGAGGGCTGAGCTCTGGCTCGTGGAGCCGTTTTTGTGGAGCCGAGCCAAAAGGGAGAAAAAAGGAACAGCTCCTAGGGAGAAGCTAGGAGAAGCTGGAGCACTTTTTGCACGTGGAAGACGGAGCCGGTTTTTTTTGGCTCCGTGCGACTCCGTCCCGCATGCCTAGCGAGCCTATTACCGAGTGCCCCTCGAGTTTGTCAAAATTACGGCAAAATTGCCACCGCACAACGGGCACAACGTGCGGCTCCTGTCGCGTGCGCCTTGCCTCCCTCTGTCGCACCCACCCCATCTTGCTCCCCTCTCTCCTTGTGGGCGCCTCGCCTCTCTCCTCGTGCTCGCAGCAGAAGACGGTGCCGCCATGAACCCGCTCCGGCGGCTGATGGCGGCGCCGTATCTAGGCCGGATGCTGCCATGCCCGGACCGGCGGTGGCCGACCAACGGCGAGCGCAGCAGAGGGCCGGAGTGGCATGGGCGGTGGCGGTGGTGGAGGGGGAAGGAGAGGAGGAATGAGCAGCGGGAAGGTGGAGAATGCGACGACGGGAGGCGACGGCCGGAAGGCGATGGAATAGGAGGCCGGTGGTGGGAGGAGGATAACGAAGGAAGAGAAAAGGATAATGAAGGAAGAGAAAAGAAAGAAAGAAAATAAATAGGAATAAAAGAAAAAGGAAAAGAAAAAGGAAAGGGTATTATGCGTATTTCATCTTATCTAACCATTTTAAACTACACGGAAGAGCCGTTTTGCCAAACGGTTTTCCAAAAGGAGGAACAGCAGGAGAAGCCACTCCACTAGAGGAGCCAGAGCCGAAGCCATTTTTAGAGGAGTCGAAGCCCTACCAAACTGGTCTTGATTCTAGGTTCTAAGAAGCGGTAGTCGGCAACACGCAACACGCAGATTATTATGGCATTTTTTCTATAAAAAGTTGAATGTAAATTATCCAACAATAGTACTTTCAAATGGCGGAAGTCTTGTTAAAGAATTTTTTTATGTTTATATTTTTTGTTTTATGATTTTGCAGAAATAAATATTCGAACGAAAACTTTGCAGAAATGGACCTATGCCGCCATACGAAATGGCGGTAGGTCCGCTTCCGTCGGTGGGATTGGCGGTCGGTGGCCCGGAGCGCTGCACATGTGTTTTTTCGCCGTACGAAACGGTGGTAGCCTGCTTTAGCCATTTCTTACGGTGGTAGGTGGCCTTCCACCGTTTGAAGTGGCGACAGGCTCCCCCTGCCTAGTTTAGCTAGGTTTAGCCGGCCTTAGTAGGGTGTAGGATGCTATAGCCGGTTCAAACGGCTATAGCAGAGTTATAGCCGTTTGAACCGACTATGACTCTGTTTTAATTTTGATTAGTTATTTTTCACGTAATTTTGTATAATATTTTTAGAAGTGAAATATGTAGTTCCATTGCAATATGTAACTTCATAATTTGAGAGAGGTAGAGTGATTGAACGAAATAATTGGAAATGATTTAACTCCCGACCATTAGATACATAGATGTTTCTAGCGAGATTACAATGGATTCAAATGAAATTCCTAAACCGATCGGCAACTACCCGAATCGAATTATTTGGGCCTACTCGTTATCAGTGGGATCAAGGAAAGTGGCATGCTGCTAAACCTAGCATACCTTAGGTAATTGAAATAGCCGGGGAAAGAGCCATGTCTACTTTCTAGTAGAAATGGCTCTGCGAGGACTGCGATGGCCCAGCTCCATAATAGCCAGCACCCCCAGAGGATGGTGGAGATGGGGGATGATCCTTGTTGTGGTGGTAGGGGCACTTGCACCATGGATTGGTGCAAATCAAGTCACCTGCGATGTCAACTGCCCAAGGATTCGTGTCAACTTCGGACTGAATATCCTCGACCTTACGCTCCATGTCAAAAATCTTACACTTCAGGTAGTGTATGTACTCCTAGGTTGGCTCAAGAAGTGGTGGATTGACTCACTTGGCGTAGTAGTAGTTTCCTTCATCGAGAAAGGTCTGAACGTGATGTTAGTTTGAAGTTGAGAAGCTTAGGAAGAGTAATGAAGTAATAACTTTACTCGCCAACCCATACGGGCAACGAAAGAAACGGTGACTTCCATCACCGTAGCTGTTATAAAGCTGGACGACACAAGCCACACCATGGTGACACATTGGCCACACATCCTGATGGTCATCATAAAGCCTAAGGGAGTTTGGAGGGGCGTAGTTAGCCCTGTCTTCAGAGGGAACTTGTCGAGGGGTGTCTCATACTCCGTTGGGCTAAAAGAACCTGGCCAAGTGATGGTTGGAATAGGAGCACCCCCTCTTCTTCCCATCCTCCCACGACCTCTCTATCTTGCGGATGCCATAGTTCTTACTTGTGCTTAGTGGCGTGGAAGGATATAGGAGTCTTACTCGTGCTCAGTGGCGTGGAAGGATTTAGGAGAGGAGGGTTAAATATAAGGAGTGCTGCACCCCTATGTGCTCAATACGCCGTTATGTTCAATCATCCTAAGAAATGGTACATATAGCCTTTGCAAGTGCAGGGACATAGGTGTAAATGTGGAGTCCCATCCGCCTAAGAAGGCATCACGTTCAAGGTCTTTGCAGTCTATAGTGTAGGAGGTAGAGTAGTGTAATTGGAATAGTGTGGAATCTCAATATTCAATGAAAGAAGACGAAATGTTATAACAGTACAAGCAACAGTAAAATTGCATCCGAGGCACCCAACATGACAAACCTAAAAGAGCACCTTCGCTAGGATAGAATGCCTTAGGTAATGTAAATCGGTGGAGGACAAGTAATGTTCTACTGGGAAAACCGGGGAAGTTTCCCCTTCCTCGCTGTTTTGGAGGAAGATTCTGTGTAACACCTACTATTAATGACAACTTAAGTATGACCTTAAGAAGCTAATGGTGAAGTTTGGATTAAAGGAAGGTAACTTGAGTCAAAGTCAAATTTGAGGCGAATTTAGCCAAAATTGCAATTTGGAGATTTAAATTCGGAAAAATTTACCAAAAATATGAAGTTGAGGCTTGAGGAAGGTTAGAACTTAAGGGAATGAAATTGGACATTAAATCAAGTCCCAAACTCCTCAAGAAATGCAATTGAAAATCAAAATCAAGTGACTACTATTCATTATCCGAAAACAGAAAAATTCAGAAAAAAAACATGATGAGTATCCACTTTGGAAATTGATTTCTGCCAAACTTTCCAAGCAAGTGGACCAAGGTAACTGCACAGCAATGAAGCATGATCTTTGGACAAGTTTAATAGGGTGTTGTTGATCAGGAATAGTGAAGGAATCAAATTTAAATTGAGGCTCAAAGTCAGCACTCTGGCCATTTTCGGCCTAACTGCTGAACTGCATTTTTCCTAAGTTTGAAAACAGCAACAAGTGGCTATGTTTGGAGCAAAATTCAGAATAATTTAGTGTAAAATATATATGAGTTCATGTGCAAAATGGACTCTTTGTTAGTTGTAGAACAAGGATGGGCAAGGGTCAAGCTGCATGGAACAAGTTTGCCTAATTTAAATCAAGCTCAAAGAGTTATAAATGGTTCTGCACCGTACCTGACGAAACTGAACCATTGAAGTTCAGTTAACAGGAGGTTCTGGCAGAAACTTTGAGCTTCAAAATCTCGGTCTTAGGGTGCTCATTTCGGTTGGAGATCAATCTATCAAATGAAGTACTTGGGCTACTCTACAAGTTTGCTTAAGGAACATTTGGACCTTCGGATTTGAAAGTGGTCGATGGGGAAGTCTGAATTTCGGAGAAGAAGAAGAAGAAAGAGGGAAACAGGTGAGCAGGAACAGAGCCGTGCCGCCGCCGGCACCTCTGCCCGCCGGCCAGCGCAACAATCCCAATCGCGCCATGCACGCCTTCAAGTCGTCGATGTGGCCGTCATGCATGCGGTAGAAGTTCGTATTTGTACCACTCCCGCCCTCATCCGTTCACCCTGCCACCATTCTTTTCACCGCCACAAAACAGAGCTCAGGTGACCGGCACTGCCGCCAGCCGATTCCACCGCACCGCCGCACTAATCCTCGATTCCTTCCACCCGAAGCTCCCCTAGCCCCTCGCCGACACCCTACACCACCCCGTCCACCAGTTGTCCCACCGGCGAGCCACACCCGCCGCATCTCCTGTACGCCTGCCGCCGCTACTACCCCTCCGGTGAGCCCTCCGCGCCGCCCTTTCTCCACTCTTGTGCTCGGGTTTAGAGGCTCCTTAGGTCGTGTAGACGCCATAGGACGCCTCCGCCGGCCGCTTGTGCCGCCAACCGGGTCTTGCGCCGACCGACCGAGGCCTTGGCCGCCGCCACCCGTAGGGGGCTCAGCTCAAGCTGCCGCCGGGGGCCAAGCGCCGCCCGTGGGTGCGCCGTGGCCTGGGGGTTCTCCCTAGCCCGACCACACCGCCAGGGAAGCCACCGCCGGTGAGACCCCGCCCCTGCTGCCGCGCCCTGCCTTGCGGGCCAGGAGGAAGAAGCCCGTGGCGCTGGGGGTCCACGCGCCAGGGAGAGTAAGGGGAAAATGGGGGGGCGCCGGGTAGAAAAGAAAGGGAGAGAGGGGCCGGTCCAAGGGGCCCCACGCGTCGGTGAGGGTAGGGTAAGGAGGGCCGGTAGAAAGAGTTTCAAGGGGAGGTTTCGGATAAGATTTGGAGTTTTTGATTTTAAAAATACATTTAATAACTGATGCACTATTTAATTCACCAAAAATCAAAGGAGCACCCAAAAATAGTAAAATAAATTTTAATAGGTTTGCTTTTATCTCCTTTACATATTAAAATTGTTAAAACTTATTGTTATGGAAACATTTTGGGTATTTATTTAGTGCCTTTAATCAAAGGTATTAAATAAATAAAAATTCCAAAATACATAAAATATGAACTAATGCTTTTCTAATTACAAATTAACCATAATATATAGTAATTAGAAGTTTAAGGTTAGAAAATATTTTTTATGCTTTTCAAAAATAAAAGAAAAGGCTTACTTAAAAAAGATAAAGGTTTAAGTATTTATTTAATGCTTTTCCTTAAAATATTTAAATAAATGCTTAATGCTTTATAAATAAATAAAATTCTGAATAATGTTTTGATTAATTCCAAACAAATGTTAATCTATAGTTTTGCATTTTCTTTTACATTAGAAATTATTTCAAATGCTTTTCAAAAATAAAAAGAAAAGTCTAAAATGGATTTACATAAGGGAGTTTAAATCGCGAGTTAGACGTTATGGGTAAAGTTTTGTTGGCCTACAACTTTATCATGAAGTTAAGTTGTATAAGTCACTGATGGCTTGCAACTTTGTCATGAAAGAAGTTGTAGAGTCCCGTGCTTAAAAGTTGCATCTCTGACTCATGCATACGCTTTATCGTAGATACTGAAGCTCCACAAGCGGAATTTCTGGAAATTTCTGAAGAACCTCCGGAGTCTGAGGAAATTATTGAGTTGATCCCTTGTGAAGCCGGACCGTCGGGCAACGCTAACATTTTTACAGATCAAGGCAAGCCCCGGTGCATCTATGCCTATTTATTTTGGAGTTATTATTTCATGTGTCCAACTATTGGTTATTTCTTTATGAATACATTAAGTCTAGGAGTTGATTGAAACCTTACTTTGATGCACAATTCAACCTTGTTATTAAGGACATCTTTGCCACTTGTTCAATAATTAGTAAGTATCCCAAGCTTAGCAAAGTATAGTTGTGTTACCTCTACCATTACTGAGTACCTATGGTACTCAGCAACCTAAGGTAACATTGTCATACATATGTATATCATACATATGTATATCAAAGAAATGACCTGTTTTGAAAGATAGTGGATGGAAGGTTGGATGGAATCAAGAAAGGAGTCTTGAGTTCCATAGTTCTGTCTACTCGATTAATTTGATTACGGACCGATCATTGTTTTAACCTATGATCAAGTGATATTACCTAGTTGCTTACTGCTATATGGGAACCAACAAGCCCGGTAGGTTGGTTGGCTCTCTGATCGAAAATATTTCGTACCCGTGCTTGGCGTGCAGTGGAAGGGCAGTGCATATCCTGAAACTCACAGTGGAGATCGCCAGACGTGGGGTTCCATGTGGGGGTGCGGTCCTAGGTTTGAGTAGTCATATTTCTGATCGTTGGGTACATCTAATCGAAAGGTCGTTATGTGCAACCCGATCAGTTGTGCGTAGCTGGTGGTCGGGTATTTCCTGCAGGATGTAAATCGGTCCGGATCGCCGCAATTCTCGGATATGAATGCACTTGATCATTGCTTAAGCATTGTAGTGTAACAAAGAGAAGGGAACCGTTGCTTTTGAATAAATATGTTGTATGAATTAGTTCCATCTGGTTGCTAAAATATTTTTTTTATCATCTAGACTGATCAGGTAACAAACTCAATCTGAAATAAAAGATAAAACTAAGGTTTCACTTATATTAAGCTCATTCTGCAAAACGTGAGTCAGCCAGTACACCATAAAGCTATCATACAGTGTGTCAAAAATATTTATATTGGTTAGACGGGTCAGACTTGCTGAGTACTTCGTACTCAGAGGATCATTTGTTGTTGTTTTCAGAAACCCGGCAGGAACCCACCGAGGAGGAAGCACTGAAGAACTAGGGTATCTTATGAGTCTCATGATATCCTAGAATAAACTTAGATGTTTAATTACTTACCCCATACTGTTTTATATTTTAAACTCTTAGCAATGGTTTGACTTGCACTGTTCAGTTTCTTCAATCTATGGTTTTTAATAAATCGTACCTCGGTTATGTATGTAAAAATGTAATGTTTGTTGATGCTATCCCATCATGGAACGATCCTAATGTATGGCTATGGAACACCTCGTGGAGGTTTTCAAGGAGTTCTTTGAACAGAACCCTTGACGGACTACCGGACTTACACTGTTTTAAGTGCGTTTTGGATAATTGTTGTTCTGACAGCAATTAGGCGCACTTAAGCCAGTTTAAGTTGGGCGGTTCCGCCACATTCTGCCTCATGCTACTCCATCTTCTTCTGTCGTTCTTCTTCCTGGAGGAGCTGCGCCTGACGAGCTTCGAATTCTTCTTCCTGCCATTTGAGTGCTGCCTCTCGAGCACCTAAGTCCTCATACCGTCTCTGCAGTTGATCCTCCTTGCCCTTCAAATGGATTTGTCGTTGGCGGATGCGTCGTTCTTCCTGAAGCCGAGCAGCACATGCTGCGTCTCAAGCTGCTTCCATCCTTCCATAGTATTGGGCTTTGGTCTCCAGTTGCACTAGCCAAAGGGGTACCCCCTATAGGCCTAGCGTCAATCCATTCCATGAATGTGCATGCCTGCATGTTCACTCATTATTAGGTAAAGGAATCGGTACATGTAGAAAATGTATGTAAAATGTTTATGAACAGATGTACTGACCACGAAATTGTCGTCAATGTCGGGACACTTGAAGTACCTACACCCCTTCTTCCCCCTGAGTCTGTCATTCTCGCATACCTGCAACCATGTATAGAAGCCGCAGTGACATTTGGGGCGCTCATTCCATGGTGGAACCCCATTTCGCTCTTGCCTCCACGACGATATTTCTTAGACGGAGACGCAACCTCACTTCAAATGGTGGATTCGGGTTGGGTAGTGTTAGTAGTGCGTTTGAATGTTGGTTGAACGTCTCATATATAGAACGCTACTGAGATGGTCCTTAGACCACGTCCATAATGGCAAATGAAAAATGACATGCATGGACATCATAGCCTGCACCGGCCTAGCTATCAAAATCTCTGCACCGGCCTACTTGGGAGAGGCGGGGCCCGACCTAGGTAAAGTGATGTCTCGACCAGACGAGCGTTGCCGAGAGGACCGAGGAGATGGCAAGCACGTCCGCTTTCATATTAAATAGCCTACGAAGTACTGTACACTCTAGCGATTCAGGAGCCTAGGCATCGTGGACGATTTTTTTGTTGCAAGCATCTAAACGTACACAACACACACTAGATAACATCATAGTCTGCACCAGCCTACATAAGATAGAGGAGGTCCTTTGCACTAAATGCGTCCTCACTTGAAATGAGGCTTACCGATACGACGACCATGCCTCGCTACCCGCTGCGCTGCTCTAGTCTAGTACTGGTTGTACGTGAAGGGCTTTGAAGGGGCAACATCGCGAGGCAAACGTCCTGGTGTGGCTGCAGGTGGTGTCGTGAAGTCCTAGGTGGCGCCCTGTGTAGCAGGCACGGGGGTGTCCCCCAACTGCGAAGGACCAAGCTTGTTAGGGTCGGATCTGAAAAGATTGTCCACCCGTGCCGAGCTCGACCTCTATCCCTTCTCCTCGACGGAATCCTTCGGAGCCCCTCCACGGTCTGTGAACCCTGTTATGGAACCAAGAAAATGTTATTGTAAGTTTTTTTCCATATTTAAAATGGAATAGAAAGCATGTATTCACGACGTATTGAGGTGGTGTAGCTCTGTACCTGGTGGAACTGAAGACGGCCCCGCTCCACTGTTAGCTCGGTACATCTGCGGGGCTGTGTTACAAAATTATAAGTTAGTACAAGAAATTGGACAACATTTTATCAATGGAAAATGAGAAAGTAACGAACACATACCTGTCGGGGTCACATACTGGGGAACGATGTGCCGAGCGAGGAGGGGGGGTATACCAACACAAGATGTACCGAGCTGGTGAGTAGGAGCTGGAGACGATGAATGGGGGTAGGCAGACCGTGGTGGAAGCACGACATCCGTGCGACCACCATGGCAGCTGACGACCTTCAAGAACCTACTGTAGATGACCAATGCCCTCCTGTACAGCGTCTCATGGTCCCTCATAGTCATGTCATAAACGTGCTCGACGCCATACCTCAATGCTGTTTCAACCTCTGCAATAACGTTGTACTTTTGGCAAGGATAGAGTTTAAGTTAGGCACACCACATGATGCAGTTTGAGTAAGAAATGATGCAGAAGCTTACCACGACATCGAAGTTCACGTGCCTCGAACGCGGGTACATCTATGTCACAGGTGCGGTCTGCGTCGGTGGTTGCCTTAGAATGTACATGACCCGCGCCTTGGTCCTCGGCAAGAACCACCGCAGGTACGCTGCGAAAGCATCGTCATCGTGTGAACGGTCCTTGTGCACCACCTCCTTTGAAGCGGCCACCCCCATCTCAATCCACGGAACCATCCTCGGACCTCACAGGGTCGCAGGCCCACCACCACCCTGATGGGTCCACCTAACATAACCATCGTGCAACGGGTTAGAGCAATGAAAAATCTCTATTACAAGAAGAATGATTGGATGGGGTGTACCTATGAACGGCAGCCGGGATGACATGAGTAAAAGGGACTGGGGAGTGCTGGTACCAACTGAACTGCCTCATCACATGGGACACCACGTACTCCTCGACATGGATGTCCTAGACCAGTGGCCTCGTCGTCATCCAGTACTCCATGTCTCGAAGGCACAATGAAGAGAGCCCATGATGGGCACGAGCGTGCACCTCCGCTGCGATGTAGGGTCTCCACCTCACGTCGGTGGCTACAAGAGCGTCGAACTAACCAACGAAGTTAGGGTATGACTTCATCATCTGCACTCAACCCATGATCCTTACAAAAAATAAATTCACGAAAAGGTTCACTAATCGAAACATGAAAGCAGGCATCATATGAATTGAGTAATTGTAGTAGAAATAATATCTGTTGGCGCTAGAAATCGGTCCAGCGGCCGACACACGACCCGGGAGAATCTGCTTAGCTCCTGTTCGGGTGAATGCCCTGGTGCGGTTCGCGCGGCGTGCCAGCCAATCTGACCTGTTGATTGGCAAGGAAGAACACGTGTCAAATTCGGTAACTACGATCGGCTAAGTTTCCGATCGAGAGGACAAATCGGCAGATCAGCCGATTTACTGTAGTAAAGTAACCGGCTACGAGAGAGCGCGATCCTTATAGCCTTGTAGACAGAAAAATACTAAAACAATCGGTACAAAGCTTATGAAAATAACACTAGGAAAAGATCTAATCGGCAACGAACGGATCTAACAACAGAAGGTAATAAAAGCCGATACTACCGATTCCTAGCGGGATAACTGGTGATAAAAGCTAGAAAAACAGGTAAAAAACCTATGAATCTAGTTGATATCGATAACTGGTGAATAAATCTAAACGAAACGACAGCGATACGCCGGAAGTTAAAGCTTAGACGTTACTCGATAAGCGGAACTTACAGAATCGGCCGGAGATCAAGATGATGCAGCCCTGCCAACCCGCACGAACTCGTGAGAAGAAAAAACGATGGCGAAGTCGCCTGCTTGAAAGTAGTATGAAGAATAAAGTAACTTGTTGTATTGATTGATTGTTTTACAGATTTACAAAGGTAGCTATTTATAGCCCCGTACAAATAATCTTTCTTAACCGAGTAGGACTCTATCTCTAATTCAAACAGAAAACAAATATCTACAAGCACAATCCGTGTTAAACTAACTACCCCACGCTTCGTGGGCTGAACTCCACCTTATCTTTCCACCTAACCAGGCCCATATAGGCCTACTTTAGTCTTCCTTCCTGGTCGGGCGATTTCTTATCAGCAAAGGGCTGCCGATTGGGAACCTGAAGCGAAGCAAAAGCCACTTGACCGATTCCACACTGTAGCACCTTTTGACCGATTCCCAACTGTATTCTTTCGATTTCTTCCCTCTTTGACGCCGATTCTACTGATGACGAAATCTGACGTCAACACATGCCCCCCAGTTTCGGAGTAAAATATAATCTTTTATTTCGAAATTCTTCATAACTTCTCCTCCGAAACGACCGCAGTGAAAATATCCTTCCGTTTCGCGGTCTCCCGGCTGATCATTGCAATTTTTTTGAAACGGGCGCCCACGACGGCCACTACCCCGAAAACTTGACGCGCCGGCGCGGTGAAAATCCCTTTTTTACCCTTCTTTCAGGCACCCTATAAATATCACTTCACCGCAACTCATCTTCAAGCTCACATCTTTTCTCCATCGCACGCACCTTCTTCTTTCTTCAATCTCGCCACCGAAGTCTTCCAGTTCTTCCCCTTTCCCTTCAATGGCGACCCCTTCCAGTAACTCCCCAGCACGCGACGCCGCAAGGACGACTCCTCCGGCGGAGGTAGCGACGGTCGTCACTTCTTCAACAGATGCAAGGGCTTCATCAGAAATCCCAATGGCGGTTCCCCTCACAGCCCCATCATCTGCGCCAACGTCGGCGGCTACGCCGATTACTCAGAACTTTATCCCGGAGGTAAATACCGAATCCGCCCCTTATCGGCAATGTTTTAGATTTACTCCTTATATTCATATACCCTCTTTTCCCTTTTTTAGGCGGTTAGAGATAGAATTACCATTCAACTTACGGATAGTCCCGGCCTTGTTTGTCTTGGTCCTATGGGAAACCCAGATCCGGCGATTCTTATAGATTCGGAAACTGACCGGATTCCTTTCAAACGGTCCGATATGAACTTGAATCAATGGGCAAGTACTTTTAGATCTTGGCCGAACGAAACCCCTGGTTGGAGGGAATGGTACCAACGGGTAGCCGCATCAAAGAGCGTTTCATGGGATGAGCTCAAAATCGGCCAATGCATCAACCTTTCTATGTCACAAATGGAGAAAAACGAGCCGCTGGTGATGGCAGCTTCCTATTTTTGGTCTGATGCCCTTAATGCATTTTTATTTGGCCATGGTCCTATGACCCCCACCCTGGCCGATGTGGTCCTCTTGACTGGCTTAGATGTATCCTCCCCTGACGCGCCTTATCAACTTCTGAACGTTCCGTCGCATCGGCTGGACACAAGAGGAATCGGCGGCTGGAAGGGCTTCCTTAGTGAAAACCAGAAAACGGGTACTGTTGATAACAGGGAGCACACCGCTTTCCTGTTAATGTGGCTTGAAAAACACTTCTTCTGTGGAAGAGCTGCCGGCCCAACAACCAACACTCAACCTTTAGCCGAAGCACTGTCTAGGGGAATCCGCATTCCTCTCGGGAAACATCTTCTGGGTGCCGTGTATCACATGCTCCACCAAATCGGCACAAAACTTTCCAAAGGGGAACCAATCGGCAACCCAGGTGGGCCTTGGTGGTTCGTCAATTTATGGTTGAACCTCTATATGAGCAGGATCACTCGGCAGCCAGTGGACCGTATGTCATTTCCCAATATTGAATCGGCAGAAGACCCTACAGAGCGTCGCCGATGTATGTCTTATGGCGAAGCAGCGTCAGCTTTTCCAGGTTGTGCATATTCTGCCACAAAAGTAGCCGAATACTTTCGGTGCTTTTATAACGGATTCAATGAGGACGCCACTATCTGGTTCCCATACCAACGAGACATCCCAGTCTTCGAACTCCCCTCCTGCTTCGACTCGACTTCTGGCCGATTTGATGAAGGCCTTTATGAAGAGTTGATCAAACCAGGACTTTTACCGGCCAACTTCTTCTCGGGGAAAAATGCCCCCACATATGAGTTCTACAACCCATCTACTGCTGCTCGGCAATTCGGCATGGGTCAACTGCCGATACGAGTGTATTTTGCTGGCCAAATCAAGTTTAGAGAAGCACTCAAATCTGGCCTGGACTATTGCCGGCTGCGAGACCGAATTCCGGATTCCAGTACGATCAACTTGAATGAATGGCTATTATATCCATTTGCAACCCAACCTTTCAAGCTTTGGTGGGCCGAATGGAAGCAATTCTTATTCTGCAATTCAGCATCGGCGTATTGCAACCTTCTGGATCCATCCAACATTGACCCCAACGCCGAGGTATTTTTGATCACTGACTGTACTCTTTTCACCATAATTTGAGCACTTAATGATTTCATTTTTCTTTTAGACTGGGAATCAAGCCCCTCCCACGCACAGCCGCAGTGGTCGGCTAATAGAGAGCTACCCGTACACCACTTACCCTCTCATCGGCTATGACGCTCCATCGGTCGATGTGATTGCTGGCCGATCGAAGAGAGTTCAGAAGAAAGTCGTCAAAAAGACCAGTCGCCGAGTTCGGGCTCGTACAGAATCGGTAGACCCTCCTGTACCCACATCGGCAGAAGCTTTAACAGCACCGTTCCTGGCCACGCAAAGTACTGATACTCAAGCCATTACACAAGCCGGAGCGGCAGCCGCCTCACTACTGCTGGAAGCTTTACAAGTGAGTTCAAGCTTTTATCTCTTCCGATTTGTCAACTCGGTGATTACTCTTGTTAACTCTTTGTACTTCTCAGGATTCTTCTATAGAAATACCACAGTCAGCAACAACTCGACCGGAGGCCATCACGCCCCTGCCTTCATCCACTGAGGTACAGTACTTGTCTTGTGGTCTTCTTTCGAGTATTTGCATAAGATTTTTAACCGATCCTTCGACGCAGACCATCGGCACACCAAGCGTCCCTCAACAACCGATTCCTTCCCAGGGAGCCGGTCCGAGCACAGTGCCGATTGTAGTAGAGTCTTCTTCATCGGATGAACCTATGACTCAGGTCACTGAACAAGGTACAACGGCTCTACAAGTGCAGCACGAGGAAATCCGTTTTAAGAGGGTAAGTTCTTGAACTAACCTCACCAGCCGATTTACTCTGCCCCCCTGCCGATTTACCATTTACTCTGCCCCCCCTGCCGATTTACCCCTTTTCTTTATTCTTTCAGGAACAGGACTCTCCCAACAACAGTCTCTTCTCTTTCGCGGTCGCTCTCTCTGATGATGAGGAGACTTCTTCTCGCCAAGTTGCATTGAGCTCCGTCCCTGACGACGTCCGGGCTAAGCTTATCAATATCCGATCCCTCCTTCAAGGGGATATCGGCCGATTGGTAGAAGATGCTTCGCCGATTCGGCAGCTCTTTAGTGACGTCAGTGGACGTGTACCAGAGGAAGCGGAAGAGGCGTTGGCACCGGCGGCTTTTATTGAGTCCATGAGGATTCCTGTTTTTAGAGCCCTTCGTCATATGGCCGATCGCGCGAAACTGGCCAAGATTCGTGAAGATGAAAATGCTTTCAAGCACCAGGCTCGAGAAGCAAATCGGCGGATCCATGTCTTGGAAGATTCACGGCCGGCGATCATTAGTGAAATAGATCGCCTCAAACGACGGAGGGCGGACCTTGCCAAAGAGATGGAACAAGTAACCAAAGCCATCAGCGCCGAAGAGAGCAGACTTCAAGAATTACCTTCGGCCATTGCCGATTTGACACGGGAGAGGCAGCGTCTTGCTCAGGAAGCTCTGAGGCTCCACCGCACCGCATCGGAAGTCCCCGGATCGGCAGAAGAAGACCAACGGGTTCTCGACTCTGCCGATCAGATCCGACGTCGGGCCGTCACGGCTATCGATACCCTTTTGGGTAATCTGTAAAACTCTGACCGTTTTGTACGAATATTTACTGCCGTCTTTGACCGACCTTTCGTGATGCTTTCTATTTACTGCCTTCCTTATTACCGATGGGACGTGGCTTCATCAGATTTTACTGTGTCCCTCCATAAATATCGACCCCGGCGCTTCCTTTCCGATAACACCGATTTGGCTTCTATCTCATTTCTCCTCTTCCTCTCATCGGCGCAACCACATTGTCATGGCCTCGTCATCGTCTTCCTCCGTCAACCAGGTGACGCTTCGCCTTCTCTCTTGGATCTCTAGGAATAGGATGTGCCGTCTTATGCCTTCTTTGTTCCAGCCTCAACGCCTTAGTCCGGGACTCGTGCGTGCCATTGAGTGCATACATTCTGAGGACCCCTTGACTTTGGAGGACAAGGCTCTGATTTTGGCTCATCAAGAGGAGCTCGAAGACCATATTACCGCAGAAGCCCGAGTGGTCTTGGATGCCGTGGTGAACGAACACCGCGATCGATCTCTAGCTACGATGGGTCGCTGCCGTAATGTTCCCGAGAGTGACATTACCTCGACGGCCTGCTCGGTTTTGGACTTTCTGGACAGGAATGGTGACTCGCGGGTTCCTACCGCTAGGGCCCGTCTGCTTCCTCCGAACCCGCGGCCTTCCGTCGACAGGGTCCGCATGCTTCCTCGGCCCGTTGCTCTGGCGGCGGCGGAGGCCTCGCGCCCTCCCACGGATCTCCCCCGTCAAGTCGAAGCAGAGAGTTCCATGAAGGCCATAGAAGAAGACTACATCCGGCTCATGATAGAGTTGGGTAGGGCTGAGAGGGAGCGTAAGAACAAGAATAATTAGTTGTTGTATTTTTTATTCTAAGGGCGACTTAGTGTTTTGTCGGCCATGTAATCAGTCGCCCGTACCGAATGTAATCGGCCCGAATGAATGTAATCGGCCATCTATGAACGTACTCGGCCAATCTGGTCGATCTCATGTGAATCTCAAAACCGAGTTGTGTCGGTCATATTTGACTGTGTTTATCTCTTTAGGCCCCGACCCATATACTCGGGAAATACCTTTTTAAATATCTCCCATTCAGAGCCCTAGTGAATTCTTCCCCCTTTGTTGTTTCCAAAATATATGCATTCCCAGGGGCGCATCTGCCGATTCTATACGGCCCTTCCCAGGTAGGAGACCATTTGCCGAATTTAGGATCTTTCGACCCGATCGGTAGTACCAACTTCCATACCAAATCTCCAGGGGAGAACTGTTTGACTTTGACCTTTTTATCATACCACCTGGCCACTCTTTTTTTGTTCTCTTCGATGCTTATTAGAGCTCTCAGTCGTTGGCCGGCCAAGTCATCAAGTTCTCCCTTCATCAGAGCCGAGTAGTCATCGGCCGACAATTGGTCTTGCAGTGAAAGGCGCCTTGATCCTGCCCTTGACTCCCATGGAAGCACTGCATCATGACCGTATACCAACTGGTAGGGGGATAACTTGGTAGCCCCGTGACAGGCCATCCTGTATGCCCATAGGGCTTCGGTTAAACATAAGTGCCACTTCTTAGGGCATTCTTCAATCTTCCTTTTGATCAACTTGATTATTCCTTTGTTGGAAGATTCTGCCTGACCATTGGCTTGAGCGTAATACGGAGACGAATTCAGCAGCTTGATGCCCATATCGGTCGTAAATTGCTCAAATTCTCCCGATGTGAACATTGTTCCTTGATCGGTCGTTATAGTTTGAGGGATACCGAATCGGTAGACGATGTGATCCCTTACGAAATCGGCCATGATAGCCGAAGTCGCATTCCTTAGTGGGATTGCCTCCACCCATTTGGTGAAGTAATCGGTGGCGACCAGAATAAATTTGTGCCCCTTGCTTGATGGCGGATAAATTTGGCCGATAAGGTCTATTCCCCACCCTCTGAACGGCCATGGTTTGATGATGGGGTTCATGGCCGATGCGGGTGCACGCTGGACGTCTCCAAACTTTTGACACTCCTGACAACCCTTATAATATTTGAAACAATCTTCCAGGATCGTAGGCCAATAGTATCCATTGTTTCTGATCATCCACTTCATCTTATGTGCTGATTGGTGAGCCCCGCACACCCCTTCATGGATTTCTCCCATTAGAGTCTTGGCCTCTTCTGTTCCAAGGCATTTAAGAAGAACACCATCGATCGTTCGGTAGAACAGATCATCTTCGAGCAGCACGTATTTGGTAGCGTGAAAACGCACTCGTCGCTCCACCTTTTTGGAAGGATCTTTTAGGTAATCGGCAACTTCCTTACGCCAATCATCAGCTGCAAGCTCTAAGGCCATGGCGCCCAGAATTGGCCGATACCCAGATGCATGTTGAGCGAGTTTGTTTGCTTCTTCGTTGCGGTCTCTTGGGACGTGTTCGATTACTGCCGATCTGAATTCTTTCAACAGTTGTAAGCAATCTTCGTGATGGAGTCGCAATATATCATCTTTGCACTCAGCTTTTCCGGTTAGCTGATCCACAATTAGCATCGAATCTCCGAAGACCTCGACAGAATCGGCCTTGATCTCTCTCAATAATCGTAAGCCTTTTAATACAGCTCTGTATTCTGCTTGATTGTTTGTTGCGGCGGTTTCTATCGGCAGAGAAAAATCATATCTTGCCCCCCGAGGCGATATGAGGACGATGCCGATTCCCGATCCGGCTCCGCATGATGACCCATCGAAAAACAACTGCCAAGGCGCCGGTTCTACGAAGGTGACCTCTGGCCCACAGTGTTGGGCAACGAAATCGGCCATGACTTGACCCTTGACGGCTTTTGCCGATTCGTATCGTAGGTCGAATTCTGATAAAGCCAAAATCCATTTGCCGATTCTCCCTTTCAATATCGGTAGTGACAGCATGTATTTCACTACGTCATCTTTGCATACGACTATACATTCTGCCGACAGTAGATAGTGTCTGAGTTTGGTGCACGAGAAGTAAAGACACAAACACAACCGCTCTACTGGAGGATATCTTGTTTCGGCATCCAGGAGTCTTCTGCTAACGTAATAAATTACCCGTTCTTTGCCTTCAAACTCTTGGACTAGAGCCGACCCAATAGCTTTGTCATCGGCTGATAAATATAGTTTAAACGGCTTACCCGTTTGAGGAGGAACCAGGACTGGGGGTGAGACTAGGTACCGCTTGATGTCTTCTAATGCCTTGCGTTGTTCTTCTCCCCATATAAACTCCTGGTCTGGCTTTAACTTCAGAAGTGGTGTGAACGCCTGAATTCGTCCAGATAGATTAGATATAAATCTTCTGATGAAATTTACCTTGCCGATTAGAGACTGTAGCTCAGTTTTGTTTTGTGGGGCGACGACTTTGTTGATAGCCGCTATGGTCTTCTGATTGACTTCAATGCCTCGTTCGTGCACCATGAATCCTAAGAACTGTCCGGCGGAGACGCCGAAAGCGCATTTGTTGGGATTCATCTTAAGACCATGTTTTTTAGTACACTCCAGGACCCTTCGCAAATCGGCTAGGTGTTCCTCGTGGCTTTTGGACTTGACCACGACGTCGTCGATGTAGATTTCCACCAGGAGGCCGATGAGCTTGTGAAAAATATAGTTCATAGCCCTCTGATATGTAGCACCAGCATTTTTCAACCCGAAAGTCATTACCACCCACTCGAACAGACCGAGATGGCCTGGACATCTGAAAGCCGTTTTGGGTATATCCTCTTCGGCCATAAGTATTTGATTGTATCCGGCGTTCCCATCCATGAAGCTAATAATTTTGTGCCCTGCGGCGGCGTCGATCAGTACATCGGCCGTAGGCATGGGGTAGCCATCCATTGGTGTAGCCTGATTAAGATTTCTGAAATCGACGCAAACGCGCAACTTCCCGTTTTTCTTATACACCGGTACGATATTGGAAATCCACTCGGCGTAACGACATTGCCGAATAAATTTTGCTTCGATTAGCCGAGTTATTTCGGCTTTTATGTCCGGTAAAATTTTAGGATTGCATCGTCGTGCGGGTTGTTGGTACGGCCGATACCCTGGTTTTATGGGTAGCCGATGTTCAACAATAGATCGATCTAATCCGGGCATCTCGTGATACTCCCACGCAAAACAATCCTTGAATTCTCTTAATAAATTTGTTAATTTACACTTGTACTCCGGATCTAAATTTGCACTAATGAAAGTCGGCCTTGGTTTGGTCCCGTCACCTAAATCTACCATCTCTAAAGAATCGGCCGACGTGAATCCGTGTCCCAGCTTCCCGTCTTCTCTGGCGGACTGATCCATTTACTGCGCTTCTTCGGAGCCGACTGCTCGGATCGGCTGTAGGCCAAAATCGGTGACCTTCAGGAAATCGGTTTCCCACACCCTACCTGATATGCACTTGACAGTTTCGCAGCTCCAATGTTGTGCGTCGGCTGCTGCGATGCTGTACGCGGAGTCGGCTTTGACCACTTCGATGTTATCGCCGATCCATTGTACAAGGCATTGATGCATAGTCGATGGGATGCAGCAGTTTGCGTGTATCCAGTCTCGACCAAGAAGCATATTATAGGACCCTTTGCCGTTAATGACGAAAAATGTGGTAGGAAGGGTCTTACTGCCGATGGTGAGGTCGACGCAGAGGGCACCGCGAGCGTTTGACACCTTGCCTTCGAAGTCCTTGAGCATCATGTCGGTCCTGGTCAGGTCGTCGTCGCTTTTTTCCAGCTTTCGGAGTACAGCATATGGCATGATGTTGACGGCAGCTCCCCCGTCGACCATCAACTTAGTGAGGGGGCGACCGTCAACATGCCCTTTAAGGAACAACGCCTTCATATGTTGTCGTTCGTCGTCTTCGGGCTTTTCGAACGTGGCCGTCATCGGTTCTAAAACCAACCTTGCTGTTTGTTCCTCTATCGCCGACACATCCTGTTGATCGGCGGGGGTCATGAACTCCATCGGCAATATGAAAACCATATTGATTTCAGCCGCCGATTCGTCACCTGCCGACTCGTCGTTGCCTTTGTCGCTTCTCTTGGGGCGCCACACCCGAGGCCTTTCTTGCTTTTTGTCCGTCGTGCCCTCTTCTTCTTGCTGTTCCCATTGGCGGAGGCGTTGGATTCTCCGTTTTTGTGATTTGGTTAAACCGTCGGGGCACCATCTGGGGTTTATTGGCCTCCCTTCTCTCCCAGCGCGTTCCCGTTCTGGTTCGCGTCCTAACGGGTTCTCGTCTGTCACCCGCGCATCGGCCATGTTTTCGAGCCGGCTGTGAACGCTGGTTTTGCTACTTGATTGATCGTGGTGATCGGTTCTGCCCCCCTGCCTATCATGGCCTCTTCCTTCTGACCGATCATATCGGTCGCTTCTGCCCCCCAGCCGATCACGCATGGAAGGGCGTTGATCATCTGAGATTCGCCGATTCCTGCTGATCGGTTCTGGCCTTCCGTCTCTAGAGCGAGACCTTGTGAACGGCCGATTGTTTCGATAGGGGCCGTTGCACTCTGGGCACGTATCAGCTGATGGAAGTCTGAGGTTATTTTCCCAACAGTGGATGAAGAATGGGCATCTCCAATGTTCCTCGTGCCGACGTATTGCTTCCTCTCGGGACCTTGATCGTTCATGTTGGCGCTGGTATTTTTGGAGCAAGAACTGGGAGGTAATGCGTGGTCCTTCTGGCTCATCGTCATCGGCCTCCATCCGTCGCTTCCCCTTGATGTCTTCAGACGAGACTTGATTCCTGGGATCGACAGCGCCACTCTTTTTTGCCGATTCGGATGTCAGCACCTTCGTTTGGAGGGGATTCTTACCCGTATCCACCATGTTGGTAGGGAACGGATGCTGATCAATCTTCATTGGTTTGGCCGGTTTTGTCGGCACTTCAAACTTGAGTCTGCCCTGTTCAATGGCCGACTGTATTTGTTGTCTGAAGATTTTGCACTCATTGGTATCATGCGACGTGGCATTGTGCCATTTGCAATACTTCATCTTCTTCAACTGCTCGGCAGAGGGGATTGTGTGGTAAGGTGATAGTTTAATCTGTCCTTCCTGGAGTAGAAGATCAAATATTTTGTCAGCTTTAGTGGTATCGAAACCGAATGCTTCCGGCTCTTTTTTGCCGAATGGGCATGATATTGGCTTCTTCCCCTTAATCCACTCTGCAAGCCCGATTTCGGCGTCTTCTTCGTCCTCTATTTCTTCCAGGAATGCTACTTTCTTTTGGAAATTCCTCCTTGGGTCAAATGGACGCACTTCTTGTCCGGACAATCGGTGGACAATCTGGCTTAGGCTCTCGAACTCTTGTGACGCATATTTCTCCTTGATGTGTGGCAGTAGTCCTTGGAAGGCTATATCGGCCAACTGTGCATCAGTTAGAGCCAAGGAGTAGCACTTATTTCTGATTTCCCGAAACCGCTGTATGTACGAGGGTATCGGCTCATCGCTTCGTTGTCGGAGGCTAGTCAGATCAGATAGCTTCATTTCGTGGACTCCAGCATAAAAGTACTTGTGAAATTGCTTTTCTAGATCGGCCCATGTGATAATCGAGTTTGGTGGTAGAGTGGTGAACCATTGGAAAGCCGATCCAGACAAAGATGACGAGAACAACCGTACCCGCAGGGCATCTTGTGTAGCTGCTTCGCCGCATTGGATGATGAATCTATTCACATGTTCTACGGTAGAAGTATCATCCATTCCGGAAAATTTAGTGAAATCCGGAACTTTGTACCGATGGGGAAACGGCAACAAGTCATATGTAGACGGGTATGGTGTCCTGTAGGTATAAGTTTGAACCTTCGGCTTCAAGCCGAATTGCTCTTGCATCACTTCTGCGATTTGCGCCGCCCAATCTGGTTGTTGCTGGGGAATAACTGGCGGCGGAATCGGCACATGTTGATAGATCGGAGCTTGAATGAAAGGGGATTGGTGAAACGGTGGTATCTGAGTATAAGCCGGTGGTGTAGTAAAGGACGGCTGCTTGTAGGCACCACTCGTTTCATCATATAGCATGAGCTCTGACGTCTTGTTGACCTCCGGAGAGATAGGTTGGTATGGAGGTATGATCGGCCGAGTGGCCGTTTGGGAAGGTGTCTGGAACAGAGGATTCCCTTGGCTGACCGATTGATTCAAACCGGTCATGTTTAGAGGTGCCCCCCAGGGTAAAGGAATAACTGGAGGGAGTGGTGTAGTGGACGGCTGGACGGAGCCGTGTCCCACAGGAGTTGACGACGTAGAGGCACCGACTCCTCCGTATCCCAAAGGAATTGATGACGTAGAGGCACCGATCCCTCCGACGGAGGATTGGATCGGCTGAGAAGCCTGATAAGCCTGATTTGGTGGAATCGGCTGAAAATACGTAGGCCCCCTGTATCCCTGTGGTATACCCCCGGCGAAGGAATTGACAACAGCATTGTGTACCATGTTTGAAAGTACCGAGGATTGGTTGATGAAAGCGTGATGAAGAGATTGCTGAATCATATCGGACATCTTGTCCGAATCTTCTGAAATCGTGATCTGGCGAGGAGTAGTGAAAGGAGATTTCTTAACAGTTTCCCCGCTTCTGGAACGACTGAAGGATTTCAAGCAAGCTTTCCGGACTTGCTCCAAATACTGATTCAGATCTTCTCTTTGGTCGTCCTTTAGATCTGCTTCCGTTACTTTGATGACGTTATCTTCGGTGATTTCAGCAGCTTTCGACATAACGGCGGTTGCAATTGTC
Source organism: Setaria italica (assembly GCF_000263155.2). Classification (NCBI taxonomy): domain Eukaryota; kingdom Viridiplantae; phylum Streptophyta; class Magnoliopsida; order Poales; family Poaceae; genus Setaria; species Setaria italica. Next base: position 35,716,966 of record NC_028454.1, on the reverse strand, counting down.
CCACCGGGCGTGCCAAAAGTGTGTTGGCGCTAGAAATCGGTCCAGCGGCCGACACACGACCCGGGAGAATCTGCTTAGCTCCTGTTCGGGTGAATGCCCTGGTGCGGTTCGCGCGGCGTGCCAGCCAATCTGACCTGTTGATTGGCAAGGAAGAACACGTGTCAAATTCGGTAACTACGATCGGCTAAGTTTCCGATCGAGAGGACAAATCGGCAGATCAGCCGATTTACTGTAGTAAAGTAACCGGCTACGAGAGAGCGCGATCCTTATAGCCTTGTAGACAGAAAAATACTAAAACAATCGGTACAAAGCTTATGAAAATAACACTAGGAAAAGATCTAATCGGCAACGAACGGATCTAACAACAGAAGGTAATAAAAGCCGATACTACCGATTCCTAGCGGGATAACTGGTGATAAAAGCTAGAAAAACAGGTAAAAAACCTATGAATCTAGTTGATATCGATAACTGGTGAATAAATCTAAACGAAACGACAGCGATACGCCGGAAGTTAAAGCTTAGACGTTACTCGATAAGCGGAACTTACAGAATCGGCCGGAGATCAAGATGATGCAGCCCTGCCAACCCGCACGAACTCGTGAGAAGAAAAAACGATGGCGAAGTCGCCTGCTTGAAAGTAGTATGAAGAATAAAGTAACTTGTTGTATTGATTGATTGTTGTCTTACAGATTTACAAAGGTAGCTATTTATAGCCCCGTACAAATAATCTTTCTTAACCGAGTAGGACTCTATCTCTAATTCAAACAGAAAACAAATATCTACAAGCACAATCCGTGTTAAACTAACTACCCCACGCTTCGTGGGCTGAACTCCACCTTATCTTTCCACCTAACCAGGCCCATATAGGCCTACTTTAGTCTTCCTTCCTGGTCGGGCGATTTCTTATCAGCAAAGGGCTGCCGATTGGGAACCTGAAGCGAAGCAAAAGCCACTTGACCGATTCCACACTGTAGCACCTTTTGACCGATTCCCAACTGTATTCTTTCGATTTCTTCCCTCTTTGACGCCGATTCTACTGATGACGAAATCTGACGTCAACAGTACCTTCCTCAAGCACCACAATGAACCCATCTGTCGACGTCGTCGTGGTCGAAAGGCAGCTTCGGGTAGAGGGCCATGTCAATCCATGGCCAACCTATTGGAAAGCGCTTGTACGACCACAGCGGAAGCAGCAACGGGCAACCAACGAAGATGGGCTCCATAGAGTCTACCTTGTAGCAGCACGTGCAAAGGCCCCTGTAGGTTGCCGCCAATAATATAGCTGAACCCCAGATGTACTACGGAACCTTGTCGAGCGGGCCTCTGCAATGGCCCTCGCGTAAGGAAGTAGGTGCTTAGTCACCGAGTTCCCCTGTCATGTGCATAACATGATCCACCCGAAGAGCCATAGCAGGTAGGCCTCCAAGCGTCACGCAACTGTGGCATCATCGGCGTCATCTCTCATGTACTCAGCCTGCACAACAATAAAAGTTAGTTGACAAATTGACAAAGGTTAGAGAAAACGATATGGAAAGTCAGATACCTAAGTACTCACACTGAACTGCATGAGCCACTTCTTCGGGGGCCCGTGTGTTGTGCTGAAGGTCCGATGCTGTAAAAACTCTACCTAAATTAAGTGCTTTTAAATCTAAACAAGTGGTTAGTCACTAAGCAAAGAGGTGAAATGTCCATTTTAACCCTAAGAAGCTCTTTTTGGAGTTTAAAATAAAACTTGAGATTTTATATGCAAACTTAAATTTTTGCCCAAATAAGAGTTGTAAAGCTTTTAATTTCAAACAACTTTTGTTAAATGCAGTCTAACTAATTCGGAGTGGGAGAAAGTCAAAAATAGAAATCAAAACTGGAGTACTAAAGAACCGTTATCTCACAAATTTTCCTTCAACTTTGCAACCTGTTATCTCACAAATTCATATCTAAACTCAAGTCAGGCCCTTAATAAAAGTTGTAGTCCCTTGAGTGTGTTCCAATTTTGTTACACTGAGCCAGGTCCAAATCGAATCCAAACCAGTTCAAAATCTTGGTCAAAGTTGGGTAAAACAGTCAACTCAGCCCGTGGGCACTACAACACTAAGTCTGGAAAACTGCTGTGCGCCTCTTGGTGAGGGCGTTCCTCCAAATTTCTGAACTAAACTCAAGAAAAACACTAAATAGAAGTTGAAGTCCTCAGTTTGGAGAGCAACTCTTTTAATAACACTTCAGTCTAATTCAACTTAGAAGCTTCCCTAAAATCGAGTCAAAGATAGCTAAACTCCTGAATTTCTACCTCTCCGGCTAAATTGGCTAAGTCTGAATTTGCAAATTTTTGGGCAAACTTTGGCTTGAAGTATCTCCAAATACTTTCCAAATCTAAGCAAACACCTTAAACCAAGTTTGAACTACATCCAGAGCTGAACAAGTTTGCTTAAAGGAGTTTTGAAAGTTTAGTTGAAAAATCTAGAGAAGGGAGCTCCCAAAGCCGGTCAAGCTTGCTGCCCGAAGTGACCTCGACGCCCGCGCGCCGGGGCATGTTCGCACGAAGTAATTGTTAGTAGTACTATTTAATTAATGATATGTAATTAAAAAATATGCTCACCTGCCTTGACGTACTACAAGAGCTGGACACAGTAGCATGGTGCAGCTTTGCAAAAGCAGTCTGTATGGTCACATGCAAACGATTCTTGCGAGGATTGTTGCACTCGTGAAGCACTACAATATGATTGCATGGCAATGACAAGTATATGAACCGATGCCCTTGCTAGCTACAACTTGCCTGCCTCCATCTAGTGGCCAAGCACCATGGACAACTTCACTTCCTCGTGTTTTACCAACGCCATAGGCTACCCAGGCTCCTTCGCAAGGTACAGGATGATGGAGGAGGAAGACGATGATACTCATTTCTTGGTTGATGATGATGAAGCGGAGGCCGCGACATACAACCACCTAGTGCAAGCAGAGAGCTCTAGCACGCGTCGTCGGTTTGATGCGCCACGAAAGGTCATTCGGCTGAGGGACCTTCGTTCTGGTGACAAGAGCATCAAAGCCGACTACTTTGCTCCAAACCCTGTTTACAGTGATAAGCAGTTCCGTAGAAGGTAAAGTTGAGCATATTTCAAAGATCGATCAGCCCATGTCTCTAGTACCTCATATCAGAAGTGTTCTTGCAGGTTTCGGATGCGTCGGCATTTATTCAAGCACATTAAAGAGGCTGTTAAAAATCAAGATAACTACTTCAAAAAGAAGTATGATGCCACTGGCAAGGAAGGACTATCGGCTCTTCAGAAGTGCGTCGCCGCTATGCGCATTCTCGCTTATGGTGTCCCAGCGGATGCCATTGACGAGTGCGTGCGTATTGGTGAGTCAACTGCTCGAAAAGCTTTGCATCATTTCTGTCGGGCTATCATTGATGTTTTTGGCGAGTATTACCTACGGGCACCCAATGCTGCCGATGTAGCTAGGCTTCTTCAAGAGGGTGAGGATCGTGGGTTCCCAGGGATGCTAGGTAGCATTGACTGCATGTACTGGGAGTGGAGGAACTGCCCCACATCATGGAAGGGTCAGTTCACGGGTAGAGGGAAGCATCCCTCTATGATCTTAGAGGCGGTTGCATCGCATGATCTATGGATATGGCATGCTTACTTCGGCATGCCTCGAAGTAACAATGACATTAACGTGCCTCATAGATCCCTAATATTCTCTGCTTACCTCAGGGGTCATTCAACCCCTGTGTCGTTTGCGGTCAATGGAAGGACCTATAACATGGGGTACTACCTCGCCGATGGGATTTACCCCGAGTGGGCAGCCTTTGTTAAGACTATTCATTACCCCATGGAGCAAAAGACCCAGCACTTTGCCACTGCACAGGAAAGTGCACGCAAGGATATAGAGCGTGCATTTGGTGTCCTGCAAACTCGGTTTGCGGTGATCCGAGGACCCGCGTATGGTTGGGACCGTAACCAGATTAATGATATAATGGTGACTTGCATTATTTTGCATAACATGATAGTGGAGGATGAACAAGACAATGCTCGTGATACTGATTTCTTGAACATTGGAGAACTAGCAGTTCGGTACTGCAACAATCCGGACAGGGAGGCATTTGTTGCTGCACACCATAGGCTTCATGATCAAAACACGCACTTTCAGCTACAATATGATCTCATCGAGCACCAGTGGATGAGGTTGGGATATCATCATCAGTAGATGAATTAGTGGTCATGTAATATTTTTTAAGACTTGTAATATTCGGTGATCATATAATATTTATTAAGACTTGTAGTATTCGGTGGTCATGTAATATTTTTTAAGACTTGTAATATTCGGTGATCATGTAATATTTATTAAGACTTGTAGTATTCGGTGGTCATGTAATATTTATTAAGACTTGTAATATTCAGTGATCATCACACACAACATCTAATTCAGCAAATATTCACTAGACATAGGGCAGCACTAGATAAATAACAGTTCCAATTAATTTGAGCTCAACATCAGATAAAATTGTGTCATGATGATAGAACAAATAACAGTTACAATTAGTTCCCTGAAATGAAATCAAGAAAACATAAATAAGGTTGCCTCTCCCATCCATGGTTCAAGGCCCCTGTCTCTTCCCGCGCCTAGCTGCAATCTTCTCAAAAATTTCTTCCTGAAGAGCTTCATAATACATTCGCTGAGCTGGTGTGCAGGCATTAAGATCAATCCCAAGGATCCTTTCATCCTCTTGCTTCTCCTTCTCTTGCTTGTCCATGTCATGCTTCTCACGCATGATCCGATCTTCTCTTGCTCAATGTCTAACAGTGATTGATTATGGCTTCGCATTTCCTCAAACTGCTTCTCATCTATGCAGGCAAGCTGCTGGAAATGATCAGTTTTACGCATGGATTCTTCTTGTAGGATAGAAATTTTTTGCAATGATAGATCTTGCATCCTTGAAGCATACTCCGAAGATGATGTTGAACCCGCAGAGGAATTTGCTTTCTTCTTGGCTGCTTTAGCTGAATCCCTGCCCATGGGCCTCCTCCTAGCTGATCCAGTAGGGCTAGAATTGTCATCTCCAAGGTCGTTGGTGTCAGGTTCATGGCTACTGTCCTCTCCAAAACCATCACCTCCAGTTGATTTTCCAAATCCTCTAGGCTTTGGATCCTGCCATTTGGGCTCATCCTTCATAATCTCCCAACAATGCATGTAAGCAAAGTTGTGTTTGAGGATACCTGCAAAATTAGCTGCTGCATGAGTGGTCTGCAAAAGGAAATAATTGTTGTTAAATTTACAACAAAATGCATAGAAAATAAAATGGGTCAACAAACCGCAAACCTTATCGGCATCCGACATCCCGCTAGGATTCTCTCGAATGGCATCGGCATAGAAGGATGAAAACTTCCCCACTTCAGCCTTGATTATGTCCCAACGGCTCTGTAAAGACTTCAAACTCCTTTCTGGGTAGGATCCCCTCCTCAAATTGTACCGCTGCATAATAATATCCCACATGCGATCTTTTTTTTTGTGCAGTACTTGTAATTGGGTCACAGCTTATTTCAAGCCATGACTTCACAATGTTTACATCTTCGTCTGGGTTGAAGTTGCCTAACTTGGTCCTATTGACCATCTTTTTCCTCCTTCCTTTTCCTGTAGGATCTGGCGCTGGTGGGATAGGCACTTCCTCCACATCTACCTCATCATTTTGCACAGATGCATCTGCCATTTTAGCTGGATGAAACACTTGTGGATCATCAGTACTTGGATGCATCATTGGGACATTGGGTGGAAGCTGCTGGAATCCTTGGGGGAACCAGGATGGAGGACCTTGGAAGCCATACATGTATGGGTTCCGGGCAGCTTAGTAGGAAGAACTGTTGCCACTAGGAAAAACTCCCTGGGATCCATCATGAACTTTGGACTGGTTAGGATCCATCCTGAAATCACAGGCAAACAAGATATCGATGGTTATATCTAAGCATGATTTAAGCATGATATGTGAGTATGCAAAGTTCTCATGAGCCACCAAATTTAGATTAAATGTAGGGCACAATTTACTTTTTTCAAGTAACTGGTTATATCTAAAAAGATGCATTGTGAACATAATAATGATAGGTTACTTTTGAAACAGCAAGCTTTCAATCAGAACAAACTAGTTCCAGGAATTTTTTCAGATACTGCAGGTATGCTGAAATTGAGAACGATTAATAAAAACCCTTTGAATTTTTTTTCCAGGTCAAAGCTATGCTCAAATCCAGGCTTTGGAACAGCAAGCAAAACCTAAGCACTAACTGTGAAATGCATAAACTTAATTCAAGTCATAGCAAACAGTCAGAGCCAAGCTTGCACTTACTAAAATGTAATGAGAGAAAAGGTACCAGCTTTCTGCTAGTTATAAATCCACACTGCCAGCCTCGTTAGATTGGCATCAAAACTTCATGAAGACAGTTCACCATACTTCGCCATATTCTGAACGAATTTTCAGTTTCCCCTTAAAAAAGGAAGAGACAACCTAAGCTATTTTGTTTCCCCTTAAAACGATTTGCTAGGAATGCAGCCCCCAGGTTCGCCGGCGGGTGCTTCCTGGAGGAACCGTATTCGCGCGCGGCTGCGTGGGCATCTACATCTAGATCTTGGACGGGTGCTTCCTGGAGGAACTGTAGTCGCGCGCTGCTGCTGTGGGCATCTGCAACTAGATCTTGGACAAATGTAGGGGGTACCAATGGAGGACATACCTGAGTTGGGCAGGACGCCGGCTGGAGCGCGCGGTGGAGCTCTCCTCGGATGTGCCCGCCCGAATCGGTGAATCTCGCCGCCGCCGCTTGCGCGGACGTCCACCCTCTCGCCGAACCTCTCTGCGCCTGTTTCCACCTGCCACGCTACTCCGGCCGCCGGAACGGGCCTCCTCCTTTGCTCCCCCACCTCCGAGGCCCTCGGATCTAGGGGGAGAACCTCCCTTCTCCAGGATGGCGCCCTTCTCTCGCGCCGAACAAATTGGCCGGAGCAGCCGCACTCGGCCTCTTCACTGCGACGCCGCTCGTCAGCACCCTCCTTCGGCAAGCGACGACACAGCCTCTCGGTTCCGAGCACGGGCGCGAGGGTGGGGTGGTTGGGGCTGGCGGCGGCGGGAGGCCGAGATGGCGTATACTGGGAGTCCGCTGGAAATAGAGGAAGGGACCGTTCCTCTTCTTTAGCGTGACCCTCCCAGTACCGTGGTGTGGTCCATTTTACACTACCGCAGTACTGGAAGAACGCGTAGCGTTCACCGGTGCGGGCAGCCTAAGGACGATGGACGGGGTCGGGCTTATGTTCGATACTTGGTGGATTACCCCGTCTGTCTAAATGAAACTGATCTAAGGTCGAAACGTGTCGGCGTTCGTGATCAAGTGTCTGAAAGTACTAATCTCATACCTAGTATGGGATGGGGAAGCCTAGTACCTGATTGAATTGGGGCGTGGCATACTCCCCCAGCTGTCCTTGGAATGTCGTTCCCATGGTGCATCATGTGGGTGCAAGTGCGGTCATAGTACGGCAGAGGCTGGGATTATGGAGCATTGCAAGCCAAAGGCAGTTGGCCCTGGATCGATGGGGACGGCTGACAAATGAATCGACCCTTCGTGGTGCGTGGATGTCGTGAGATTAGGTTCGCATGCATGGTTAATAAATTCGAATCAATTCGTCTGCCTCTCACAGTTTGGGACTACTTGATCGCTATTCTGCACTGAGTAACGATGGAACATGATGATGATATTAATTTGATGCTTGTTCTTTAATTGCTTGGAAACTATGCTTGCTTAGTATAAGTTGCTAATCTAGACTCGATAAAGAACATAGAACTTAAGCTAAAATATTGAAAGTAAGGACCTACTTTAGACGTTTTTGGCAAAGCAAACCCAGAGCCAGAAACGCCTTGCATGTCTAGGTCTTGGTAAAGATAGTGGTCAGTCTTGCTAAGTATTAGTTGCTCAGCCTTGTCGTGGCTTAATCTTTTAAGGTGATGTTAATAGTTTGGTTGCTGGCACCACTTGGCCTACCCAGCTCCTTCCGGGCTGGACAATCGAGTGTGATCCCTCCTCGGACGGTGAGGGCAGGGATTTTTGATGTCATGATCGGCTTCGTCATGGTATCATGTATCGACATTTAGCTTCCGCTTGTTTTATTCGACTTTTCGAACCTTGCAAACTTGGTTCAATTTCAGAAACTCTGATGTAATAAATTGTGGAATTAAGCTATTGTGATGGGAATGTTGTAATCTCTGTGCTACTCACCTTCGTGTGAGCGATGCTTCTCGATCCTGTATAAGTGGTTCATCGGATGAAATCCAACGGTCGACCAGATTGACTTGCTTAAAGTGCATAATCACGTGTCATGCGACTTAAATGCATTTTAGTCAGGTTAATTTGGGCGGTTCCGCCACAGATATGGCCCGGTCCGATCATTCCGCTAAACGTGGGCAAACTGTGCCAACAGCTCCTCACGCCAGCTAACTCGCACGTCCACCATGCCAACGGCCCACCTGGCACAAGGAAGCCCAAGTAGGAGGGAGACGTCCTCGAGTGTCAGGGCCATCTCACCCACTGTGAGGTGGAAAGTGTGAACCTCGGGCCGTCAACGGTCTAGAAGAGCTGCTAGCAGTGACATGTCGAAGTGGAACCGTGTCGACTTCTCCGCCCCTCATGCGTCGACGTCTTCCTCAACCAACCTTGCTAGAGGGAGGAGGCCCGCAGTGCGTAACCTGTAGCATGCATACCATTTATTAGTTCAAACACCACAATATTAGAACTTTCCATTTATTTAACTAAGTACGACATACCTCAGAATCCAACGGGCGTCGATCGGCATCGTCGAAAGCGAGACATGTGCCCGAATCGTGCCCAGCCTCGCAACCCATACGGCTAACATGAACGACCTGTGAAGGCCGTCCAAGGTAGGGTCGAGCAACTCAGGGTCTAATACCCCACTGGAACCTGCTGCGCCATACCTGGAACACGAAAAATATAAGTACGCGCCAAAAATATTAACAGAGGCAATACGTAAATGAAATGAAATGCACTAGACATGTGATATTGCAAAGGCAGCATAAATGAAATAGTACACGATATGCAAATATTACAATGTCTTACTACTAAAACTTAGGTTACATTCCACAATCTAAGAAATACAGGAGTCTCTCAACATACAACAAACGTCACGAATGATATTACATATGACAATGTTCGCCTAAGTTACGAGTTCAGAAACATACAACACAATGACTTCACAAACATAAAACACAACGAGTTCACAAACATCCAAGACATGAATCCCAGAAGCCCGTCATTGTTGCTACATGCACGATGACCCCAATCATGCGCTGCAGCATTTGCATCACTGCTTGAAGGCCCAGCTTGGCTACTCCTGCCTCCATATGTCGTTGTAGGGCAGTTCTTGTAGGTGTGACCGACTTCATGGCACTTGGAGCAGAGGCGGACATCAGGACCGGCTTCAGATTGATCCATGTTGTTCCGGATGCGTCTTTTGTTGCGTCGGCTGACCCCTTGGAACATTTCTGGATCAGGATCAGGAATGTTCCTCGCGGCATTACCAAGATTGTTGATGAAGTTTCCTAATAAACGAAATCCATAAATCTCATTCCTCCAAGTGTGCCATATAGTTTCTTTCAGGAAGTAATGCGGCACGAACCGATGAGGCTGAAGTCCCCCTGCCTCAATGCATGCAGCAATGACATGGGTGCAAGGCCTGTGCAACAACCTTGGCTTCTGGCAAGAGCAAACACACCCTTCATTGTTGATGATGCACTCCTATGTGTGCTTCTCGTGCCTTCCCTCCAATCGACTTTTGTCCCTGCAAACAACCCCAAACCGTCGTTCCACAACTCCCACTTCATTAACACGATGCTTCTGAGCCTTCTTAATCGTCTCCTTATGTACTTTGTCATCTTGTACCCATAAATTTTGTGATTGTCGCGCATTGAGTTATCAGCGATATGGTACCTTTCCTTGAAGTACTTCATGGTGCGGTACAGGAATAATTCTATGATACCAACAAGGGGCAGTCCCTGAACACCGTGCAGGACTCAGTTGTAAACCTCAGTTAGGTTTGTAGTCATTATTCCCCATCGAGCACCTCCCTCGTCATAGAGTAATGCCCACTTTTCCTTCAGCTCATGCTCAATCCACTATGAGAAGCTCTTGATGGACCTTCCCCATCTTCGCCTGACATTCAGACTATTTCTTTATAAGCTCATCAAGTTTCTTCCACAGTAGATTGAATTTCCTCTCCTGATTCTGGCTGCATAGCCGCTTGAACATTTTAATAAGGGACTTGTTCTTGAATTTACTATAGAAGTTTGCATCCATATGCCTCATGCACCACCTACTCTTCAAGCTCGGCCATATCGGCACCCTGAAACGCTGCACACTTCCATTCTATAGGTCTTCGATTGCTTGTACGGTGCCTTTGTTCCAATCATGAATTAAACAAACACCCTCCACGTCCTTCACAATCATCTGCTTCACACTCTCTAGGAACCAATACCAGCTACCTTCAGACTCCTTCTCCACAAAGGCGATCCCCAGCGGCAACACCTGATTAAAATCGTAGGACCCAATAGCTATCAAGATTGTGCATTTATACCTTCCAGTCAAAAATGTGCCATTAGTGCAAATGACTGGGCGACATCGCTGAAAAGCCTCAATGCAAGGACCCAAGGCAAGGAATGACCGCTGCAAGACCTATTTGCCTAGAAACTGAGCACATGGATAGGCTTTCAGGTCATAGTAGCTTCCAGAGTTCCTCTAGCATATGGTGTGAAATAAGAGAGGGAGGTTGTCATACGATGCTTCATACGTAACCCACTTCATCTCCAGCGTCTTCTGCTTGGCTCGATAGGCTTTGTTGTAGTTAATCTTGTACTTGAACTTCTCCTCTATGAAACAAATAATCAACTTGGGCTCGAAGCTGGGATTCTCCACTATCTGAGGATACATGTGTTGAGCAACAAAATCAGCAGTGAGGTTGCAGTGTGTTCCTTCCAATTAATCCAGCAAGCATTGTTGCTCAACCACTCTAGTCACCTCCCATTAATCCTTCCACTTCCCCTTGTATGCGTGCACCCTAAACGGGCAATTGCTTCTCATACAACACACATCATACACCGTCGGGTTGCTCTTTACCACCCTGAACTGACACTGCAAAGATAAAGTGGACCATCGCTTCACGGCTGCCTTCACCTCATCTCCACTGGGGTACATAGCACCTACGCAAACCTCATTCTCCCTGTACTCCTAAGGGAAATTTTCCTCTACATTGACTTGTAGGGCGAAATGGTCATAAGTTGACCAGTTCCGCGAGATAGGGTAAGCATCTTCCTCATCCGACGTGTCATCATCCATGACACCATTGGCCTCTTCTCCTACCCTCTCCACCTGCTCAACTAATTTAGACATGTCTTCTCTCTCATCAGCCTCCCCATTTGGCTAACAGGTTGCAACATCATCCTCTGCATCTCCCTCTTCTGTCCCCTCTATATGAACTTCTTCATTTTACCCATCAATACTCTATACACCTTCCTCTGCTTCAACTTCAGCACCTCCCACGTCTTCTTCCATCTGACTGACTGCTAGACCCAACCTTCGTGAACACTTGAACATACAATATGAGCGGTAAACCGCGCTTCGTGCAACCATTTGCATAAGTCCGGTAGTTCTAGGTTTCTTCAAGTGGGATCAGCTCCCAAAATTTTATATTAGGCCATCTCCTCACTACAGCCCTAACAGACACATCCACTTGATCTCTATCAAGATCGAAATCCTTACAAAGCCACCTGCATATGCCTCCCCAAATCCTCTCTCTTGCTCTTGGTAAATAGTTGCAAAAAGACTGAAATCCACTCAAATCTACCCCTTCTGGACCATATCTAACCTCCCCCGGACCATAGAACACTTGGAATTATAATCTTTCCGACATGCCTGCCAATACACACGACACGAACAGTCCAAGTTACTCTCAATAACTTAAATTAGTTAACTCGAACGACACCTACATTTCAATATACGGTCCAACCTTATGAACTAATTCATTTCATTTTACCAGGTCAATATACATGATATTATCATAGACCATTACAAAATATTTCTACATTAATATAAGGGTCAAATACGCGACAAGAATAAAAGTTCTAACTAAATCTAATAATTCCAACTATCCCTGAAACAACTACATCCTGAATACCTATACATAATATAACCCTAGCATTGCAAATAATATTCATCTAAAATTAATCTACATAAATCAACAAACTAATTTTACTGTCAACTGAATATCTAGCTAAATCCACTAATCTAACTAAGCTAACTACACTGTGAACAGGATTAGAAAAAATAACTAAACTACACTAACTAAACTAACTAGATCTGCTAACTACACTAACTATACCTATCTACTACACTAACTAAACTAGAGGATTAGAAAAAATACCTCTAAGAAAGCGACGAACGGACTCTCAATCTCCCCTTCCCCTCCCTCCCTTCCTTCCTTTCCCTTCTTTCCCTTCCCCTCCCTCCCTTCCTTCTCCTCTCTCTCCCTCCCTCCCTCTTCTTTCGGTCTTGCTCTAGCTCTCGGTCTGGGAAAGAACTGAGCGAGAGCCTGGGGCGGCCTCGCGCCTCCTATAAGGGAAGACCCGTCGGCTCATTTGGCGAAATTGCCCCCTCTTCCGCCAATTCAAACGGCAACCCGCCAGTTCCGCCGAATCACACGGCGGAAGAGCCTCAACCCCCGCGCCACTACATCCCGTGGGTGGCCTACCGGGGGGGTGGTAAGCTGTGCCGGGAGGGGGGCGGTAAGCTGTATACGGGGACCTACCGCCATTTCACCTGACGGTAGGTCACCTTACCACCGTTTCAACCAGCGATGCTCCTTTACCGCCGTTTCGTATGGCGGCATAGATCTATTTCTGCAAATTTTTCATTCGAACTATTTATTTCTTCAAAATCGTAAAAAAGATATATAAAAATAAAAAAACTTCTCTTATTAAGCAAAGCCGTGCGGCGTAGGCCCAAATGAAAGATGTGTGTGTTAAACAGAAAAGGGCCGGCAAAGTGGCAAATTCTATATAATAGAGCCCAAGAAGAGGTCCATCCACTCGTGGCCTATAACTGGACATAGCAGCCCACGGTGTTCTCCACATTCGGGCCGGCCGTTCCAGTCTTCCACTGACAACATGTTGAGCGAACGAACACGCTTTTTTTTTCGAGTGAGAACGAGCACACTTTAAATGCATAAACTACCTAAAAAAGAAGCTGATTGAACCCTTTAAAAAAATCTTTTAGTAACACAATCTCGCCGACAAAATAGGATGATCGAAGTTTGTCTACAGCTCCGATCTCCGCGCTATAGATATAGATCCAAGCTGAACTCAGTGAGAGATCAAAACCGACAGTGTAACGCAACATCCATGCCTTTTCCGCGCGGGTTCCACGGCAAGCCGACGCGCACACATGCATCCCGATTCAAGGAGCGGCAGCAGGCCTAGTACGCAAAGGTGCATCCGTTGCCAGCCTCCCTTCAACCTGGCCCTTATGATTACGGCAAGCACGCCTCGTACGCAAAGCGGCAATGGGCCGGTGCACTTCGTGGAAGAAGCAGCTCTGCTTCTGTTGCGAACCCTTAGCTTCACCTGTTACCTCAATGCACGGTGAGCTTATCTCCGCCATGTATTTATAAGCTTAGCCTCGAGTGAATCTCTTACCACACTGCACATTTGTGCATATACGTGTGTGCTCACACAGCCACATCTCAAATCGATGTCACCAAAAATGAGTCCTTGTAGTAGTGATGTCATTAGCCTCGTTCTGGCCTTGGGTTTCGCAGCGTTCGTAGCGGCCTCGGCGGCGGCCGCCTCCCACGGCGACGTGTTCTACGTCGGCGACAAGGACGGCTGGGTCGGCAAGCCGGCGGAGAGCTACGGCCGCTGGGCCGCCCGCCACCAATTCAAGGTCACTGACACCCTTGGTAAGCGTAAAGCCATAAACATGCTTACATGCTAATTAATCGAGTGCCAAGTATTTGATCGCAGGAATTGTTGATGTGTGTGTATTTTGTGATTCTTTCTAGTGTTCAGGTACAAGAAGGGCGTGGACTCCGTGCTGGTCGTGGACAAGCGCCACTACGACACGTGCGACGTGAAGGATCCCGTAGACGAGCTGCGCGACGGCGACTCAGCGTACGTGTTGGCCAGAACCGGGCCGTTCTACTTCATCAGCGGGGACGCAGGCCGATGCAAGCAGGGCCAGAAGCTGACGGTGGTCGTGACGGCTGAGACGGCGGAACCGCCGGCAGGATTACAGGCTCCCTCCCTGTCACCGGCCCCTACACCGTCCATTTCCATTGCGGCATCTCCAGACTATTACATAGCAAAGCCTCCTCTAGTACCCTCACCTCTCAAGGGGTCATCGGTACCACCTTTGCTGTCGCCAGCGAATTCGTCCCAGCCACGTTCACATGCGCCACCTCCGAATGCTCCTTCGTTAGCGCCGGTTCCATCAAACCATATATCTCTCACCCCATCACCGACTTATAAGTTATCAGAACCACCTTTACCATCACATTTGCCACATGAACATTCGTTGCCAGCACCAATATCTCCATCGTTGTCTCCGAAGCCACAACCTCGCACACCTTCACGTTCACCATTGCCAACTAGCACAATGCCTTCTTCCCCGACATCTAAATCTAGAACAGAAACTTCTTCCTTGTCTCCTTCTCCATCCCTATCTCCAAATCCTCAACCACGTGCTCCACCTCCAACTATTTCCCCATGGCAAAACTCTAGCACTAGTTCTTCTGTAGCACCATTCCCTAAAGTGCAACCTCCTAGTATAACACCTAACCATTCAGTGTCAAATCCTCCACAATCATCTCAAGAAAAAACTCCTAAAGTAGCACCAGCACATTTGCCACTCTACAACCACCCGTCATTACCATCTCCAAAGAAAACTCCTAAAGTAGCACCAACACAT
>NC_028454.1:35489474-35701873 GCF_000263155.2 Setaria italica | reverse complement strand
CCTTTGCCATCTCGCACAAACGCTAAAGGTTGTGCCAATTTATAGCCCTACTTTTCCACCATCTTCATCTCACATTTCACCTTTGTTGTCTCCTCATAGTTCCAAGAATTCACCACCATTTGTTCATGCCCATCCACCGTCTTTACCCCATATTTCCCCTTCTCCATCACCATTGATCACTAAGCCATCCCCTATGCATAGCCCTTCTCAAGCCCCAATACATCTTCTTCACCCACCTTCACCTTCTCCTTCCATGATACTTTCACACTCACCTTCTCCGCAACCATCTTTGGCACCATCCCCGACAAACACCCAGTATCGATCTATTCCTGGTCTAGTTGCCGATTCACCTACCTCGCTATCACCTGATCAAGAATTGCCTCCTTTCTTAGTGCCAGCCCTAGCACCAAGACCCTCACATGATCATCCTGTCTCAGCATCATCTATGCATACTAGCATGTCAATAGTAGCACCCACTCTACTAGTTGTGATGCTGACTTGTCTAATTTTCTAGTAGCATGACCTGTTATGTTTTGTTTATTCGCAGTTAGGATACAGAATAAATGTCTCTATCTTTATTTTGTGATCCCTTAGTTCTTTGTTCATGAACGACTGCAACAATAAGATATAGTTCTTATATTTGAAGGTAGACATTGCACAATTGCATCTTATATGGTTGCAACGATAATGCACAATCCTTATATTTGAAGGTGGACATTGCAAAATTGTGTCATTATGGACATAACTAAGTATTTATTTCTTTGAATAGAAATGACTTAATCTTTGCTAGGGCTTATTAAGTACATAACCATTATCGTAACTACTGCCTTACTTATTGTGAAAATTGGTACATCCGAATTTGCACTTAGCATGTATAGTGAATTTTAAGAATCTCCATGGGATATAGCAGGAGTAAATATTGGCTAGTGGAGGAGGTTGTTACACAACTAACTGATGTTTGATTCTCACCTCCTTCTGCTACATATTGATGCTATATATGGGATACATTTTATTTGTTTCCGATCTAACACAGTTCTAGTCTACTTCCTTTTGCCAGTTGATCGTGTGCATTTGCCTCGCAAGATTACAATGTGCTCGTTTCGGTACTACACCTGGGATGGCAGGCTGAAACAACCAAAGAGTGGCTGTGCTTGGTCACGGTCCATCGTTACAGATCTTTTATTCGGCACAAACTCACAATGTTGCGGAGGTGTTTCATAAATCTTAGACAATGATGGTTGGATCTTACGGAGTAGGCCCAAATTGAACGCATAAACGTCCATAAAACGGTAGTCAATCTGCGCCCAGAACTCCAGCTATGAACGTGGAACTGGGGCACTGGGCCTGTTTTCAGTTGAAGACATCCTTGTGCGATAAAGAAATGGATGCTACAGTGGTGCAGGCCATCAAATCGTCGGCTAAAGTTACATTGATCACTGATGACATTCAGGCTAAAATCCAAATCGGAAGCACTTGCGATAACGCATCTTCCCGTCCAGTGTACTGTCACGTGTGCAGTATGATGAATTGATGAACCGGCCTGCTGGTCCACTGCGACCGACACGTACAAGCGTTCGAATTCAAAAGAAAAGACGGAGAGAGTCCACAGTGTCATGCAGGCAAGGCAGTGCATACGTGGAGACTACTGTACGTACATGCTCCACACAATTATTCGGCGTTGCACGCACTGGCAGGACGCCATGTGCCTACAGCGCAGCGCACCACGAAGCTAAGCTAGTCCAAGTGCCCAGCGTTTATGGTCGATCGAGCGAGTAGTGATTGCTCGCTGCCTAGCCAGTAGCCACCATGAGGCCATGGCATGGCACCCATGACTCCATGAGGAGGTGGTCTGGCCAGTGGCCACCTCAAGACGCACGCAGGATAGACGATAGGTCGCGTCAGCTGCAGTCCTCGCGTCGCGTCAGTCACAGGAGCAGCGGCCGTCCGAGAGAGAGAACCAGTGCTCGCCTGCTCGGCTTGCCTTGCACTGCTGCTACTGCTGCGGCCCAGTGACCCCGAGGAGTCGTCTTTCTCTTCCCTGTACGCTTGCACTAGACCTAGGCGAGCAGTAGCGTGTACTAGCCGTGTAGCCTCTAGTAAAGCAGGCAGAGCCATCTGCCAGCCACACCGTGCTCATGCTGCTGCGAGGAGTAGCTCATAGCTGAGCTGCCGGCTGCGACCGCTGGCTGCCACTTGCCGTCCTCGGCCCCGTCCGACCCGAATCCTACAAAATCCCATGGAAAGACGGTCCCAGGTGTGCTTCAACACTCCCCGCCCACCCACCGGCCACGGGCGTTTTGCCGTTCCGGGATGGCGTTGCCGTTCTTGCCGCCGGCGGCCGGCCTGTCCTATTCGCGGCCTCACAGTCATGTGGAGCTGCCCGCGATAAACTTGTGCTCTAGCTCAAACGGGAAGCTGCTGGAGCCTGGAGACTTCCATGATTGACGAGCAGCTCAGTGGTTAGCACAAGATCGAGAGAGAACGGGCGGGAATGGAGGCGGCCAGGGAGGGAAGGACAGGACAAAAGGTAAAAGGTTGCCCTGCGGGCACACAGAGCTAACAGTATAGCAATAGCAACCGTGTACAATGGGGGTCGACCAACTGCAGCTCAAGCGGATCTGGGTCGGATCGGCGCGGGGATGGTCGTGGACTAATGGGGAAATCACTCCGTCAACAACAACACCGACTTTTTGTTCTGTCAGGTGATGATATGCAAGCTGGAAAAGAGAACATGCCGCGTGCATGCCTTCGAAAAAGCCTTTTCTATGGAGTGAAATATAGCGTCACAATTTTATATGGAGTGTTTGATTCGATTGCTGTAGAGATACAAATAAGTATATTGAAAATGATATATGTTGAGACGCAAATATAGAGGGGAGACGGAGTTTGATTTTTTTTTTAGAGAAGATAAGGCAACCAATCGTATGGGTTCTAAGTCTAATCCCAGTGGACAGTATGAGACATCTAATAAGAATCCCGTAGATTTATTTTGACGTGGCATGGGATTTAAGAAAAGAAAACGAAGTCTCTTTGTTGATATATAGATTGAGCTCAATATCCAATATACAGAAACCACCTCATATTTTGTGTCCAATCTCATGGCACAAGCATGTTGGGCAATTTATTTTGCGAAGAAATAGTACAGATATTGTAGACGCTCTACAGATACCTCCCTGTCAATGAAAATATCACTTACCACTGGAAAAATGGAGTCGTTAATTCTTAAATAAATTTGTGATATTATTTTTTTAGAATTAATCTAGAAATATTTGTGTCTGAGACGAAGACGTGAACTCGAATGGTGATTGGCAAGCTCCACCAGAACTAACCTAAACCAATTGAACTAAGATAACTCGCAAATGTATGGATTGTCTTGGTAGCCTAGGAAACAACAGTAGAACCCACATCTTTCTAGAAGTTCCTTTCACGCATCAAATAATGTTTTAAAAGTGGCATGATAATCTTAGGTAGAACAATTGTGTTGTGATACGAAGTATTGAAATTAGCCAAAGAATAAAAAGTAGTTACCATGAGTTCTATCCTAATTTTCCTTTACCAGAAAAGCAGCCAAGGCCAAACTTCCAAAGAAATGCTATCCACAAAACAATCTCTAATTCCAAAGAAATGCCAAGTACTGCATTGGCAGGTAGCCGCTGAAATTTCCTCCTAGGCATATGTAGGCGTACTCCCTATCCTGTTGGCAGTGCAAAATTTACAGCGCCACATGGCACATGCACGCATTGGGAGAAGGACCAAAGCAAAGCAAACACCGCAAAGAAAAGGCCAGAGGTCACGTCTACTGCTCGATCGTACGCGCTTACTTGTCGTCGTACCCAGAAGCCACTACTCTACGTCGCGCCGCAGTACTGGTACAACGTAGGATGCAGCAGCGGCAGCTGCTACGCTGATGGATCGACGGATGGATGGATCCACTGCCCCTGTCCTCGACACGTCTCCGTCGCTTCACGCACGTCGCCGTGCCAGTGCTCCACCAGCCGTGCTCCCTCCTCCCCCTGCATCCGGCAAGGCTGCAGCAGCTGCGACGCGAAGCGAGCGACCAACCAACCGCGGGCAGCCACGCACCGGCTGACACAAAGACGGAGCTACCTAGAGCGTAGAGGAGGTAGGCTATCATGTCTCGCTACTCCGAGCAGGCGAGCACTTGCCCTCTCCCTCTCGCCCCCACCCTCTTTAAAGCAAGCAAGGAAGCACGCACGGTCTCGCTCCCCTCGCCACACCTTCCCCTCCCAAACTGTTACATCCCGCGAGCTGCTCGCAGTAGTAGCGCCGGCCGGGCCGATCGAGGTAGCAGCTCGGCAGCACTAGCTCCCGCGGGGTTTCCATATTCTCGCAACGCCGCGGCGGCGGGAGTTTGGGAAGGAGTCAAGGCGGGTGCGAGAGAGGATGGGGAGGGGCCGCAGCGAGATCAAGCGGATCGAGAACCCCACGCAGCGGCAGTCCACCTTCTACAAGCGCAGGGACGGGCTGTTCAAGAAGGCCAGGGAGCTCTCCGTCCTCTGCGACGTCGACCTGCTGCTTCTCCTCTTCTCCACCTCCGGCAAGCTCTACCACTACCTCTCGCCCACCGTGCCCTCGTAAGCAACCCCCCTCTCTCTTCCTCGCCATGCTTACCATACCAGTACATGCATGTTTGCTCTATGCTTAGAAGCGTGTCTCTTTCTCGATCCCGCAGCGTTAAGGATCTGGTCGAGAGGTACGAGGCCGCGACGCACACCAAGGTTTGGACAGACATCCGCCAGGTGAGTACTTGTACACAAGTGGTACAGCTAGCTAATGCATGAGATGAGTTAGTTTATTGAGTCTGCTCGATGGAGAGGAGGAGAGGTAAATGATGACGACGGATGGTTTGGCATGCAGGAGCGTCGCGCGGAGCTGGAGAAGGTGGAGCAGATGTGCGAGCTCATGGAGAAGGAGCTGCGGTTCATGACGGTGGACGACGGGGAGAAGTACACGGTGCCGTCGCTGGAGCTGCTGGAGCACAACCTCGAGGCTGCCATGCACAAGGTGCGCTCCGAGAAGGACCGCAAGATCGGGGGCGAGATCACCTACCTCGAGAACATCGTACGTGCACGCATGGCCTTGAGACCTTCAAGCGTTGCTCCTGCCGCAGCTCTGCGATTTTCTGATGATGACTGTTCCATTCTTCTTTCATGCAGATCAGGGGGCGGCAGGAGGAGCGCTACGGATTGTGCGACAAGGTAAACAACACGTAATCGTTTATGTGCCTCCTCTGTCGTCATTTTCTTGTTCAATTACTAGTACTTTCTAGTCCGGTAGGAGTAGTTTCCTAGTATTTCATTTTCACTGTGTTTCCTTAAATACAATACTTGCAAATGAAGAGTTCTCACTCGACGCAGGAGTTTCTCCGCACAGAATATACCTTACCGAATCTTTGAGTCAGACGCACTGATTCTCTTTCTCTGAACTACTCAGCACTGCACCAGTGCTGGATGGCTGGGCAGTCAGAAGTAACTTTGAATCACTGCTCGATAATGACCAACACCTGCTGTTTGCTGGTACTTGGGTTAATGTGCGGCTTCCTCCTAAGATCCAGGCTAACTTTTTCAAGCAGCAATGTTATTGATTAATTCCATGATGAGTACTGTTTTACCTACTCCTGCAAAACGACTGCCAGAACCAGCAAATCAATTACGAAAAGGGTAAATCTGCCTACCCAAAGAGAGTTTAGCGTATAAGCAAACAAACCCTCACAGCTTGTTTGAGGACTTTATTCAACAACACTCTGAGTTCAGTCTCATCATTTTCAAGAGAGTAGCGCTGATGCTTCTCCCATTTCCTTTTGAGATGCAGTAGAGAGTAGGACTTCCTTAGGCCTCCTCCAATGGTATGGACTTGTAACTAGCTCTAAGTACTTAAAAACAAATAGCTCATAATATTAATATGAATGATCCCATATTATCCCTACGTAATCTTGAAGTGTAATCTTGAAGTGCGTGTCCGAGAATATCTTTTTACGAAGAGATAACTCTTCTCTTCCCTATTAAAATATAAGAAAATATTTTCTCTTCCCTATTAAAATATAAGAAAATATTTTAGGAGCTATAATCTTTGGAGGAGGCTTTATGGTCTGATACAGTCTACAAAGGTACTATGTACTGTATACAAGCCGTAGCAAGAATAGGCATTTCTTCCATGCCTCTCCCCTCAGTATAATAGGATGATTCCCTACGAAAATAGACAGGGAAATAGCGGTCCATCCATTCAGAGGAACCGGGCATGCGCTACTCAATGCCTAGTGTCACGATGGCTGCTCCATTACAAGGCCGAAAGTGACGCAACGGCAGCCAGGCTACGACATGTAGACCCATCCATACAATCCCTTCAAGCTGAAGGTGGCATAGCTTTCGCTTTACTACAGTGTCACAAGCAGCTGCATCATGCTATGTACAGGGAGCTGACGGAGCCTAGATGAGATGAACTGGCTGCTAGCGTTCCCTTTGAGAGCACATCGCTTTTGCTTGCTTTGTGAGCTTTAATTTTGGCATTGTGTCCGCTTCCTTGTTTTCCAAGGAGTTCTTAATCTTCGTATGTGGTTGCAATTCAGAGCCTAATCTTCACATGTTATTGTAACAATTGTCTGCAGCTTGCTCATTCTCAGGCCCTGAACAACGAGGAAGGAGGGTCGACCTCGCTAAGCAACGGCCTGGAACTCAAGCTGGGTGCGTCCTGATTCATAGCTCGTCAGAAATTGCATTTTTCAGGCTGTGAGCTTCGATTCAGACTTAACTATTTTCAGTACATAACCTGAAACTTTCTGCTAACACATGCAGGGTTCAACTAGCAATGGATGGAAGCTCGAGGGTGGAGTGGATGGATCCGAAGACTACGCTCTGTTTCTTAGTTCTGTTGAGTCCCAGAGTCATGTTAGGTTAACAGAGTCTGTTGTCTTTCGAGGCTATGACTATGAGAATGCTAATATCAGAGTATCTGAAGGCTGTGGCAAGATAGTTGAATTCTTCTGTAGTTGTCCTAGATCTAGTCTCAGCATGTCATCATGTATTAATCAGACAATTGGGGAAATTATCTCTACTGCTGATATATTATCCCTCTTACCTGTTATTGGCGAAAAAGAAACAATTACTTTTAAAAAAAAATGGCGAAAGACAAACGACATCAGGGGGATAGATCGAACTGACGGCACAAGAAGTCTAGAAAAGATTTTGTCCCCTGTTTTCGAATACTCCAAGTAACACCAGATTAAGCCCTAAACCCTGAATCGGCGCTCAAGGCGCTAGGAGCTCAGCAAGAACGTAGCAATGTAGAGATTGATAATCACATCTCAAAGATCATACTCGCATGGTCTCATCACTGCTCCAAAGATTAAACAACGATAGGCAACAAAGAAGACAAATCACAACGAGAAAACAACTTGAACAAAGCAAGCTAACAAAAACGAGGAGGAATCGAGAACCAGGGGAGATAAGGGTATCAAGGAGTCCGCCGCAGAATGCCTCCGCCGGTTTTGCTTCATGTGCCAGGAAGCCGGGCCTTTTAACGGCGGCTATGCTATGAATGGAGAGAAAACCCTAGGATCTGTGAAACAGAACCGTCAGATCAAGAGGCGATGGTTCAGATCTTGTTTCGGGCGAGAACGCAATCAATGGGCCAAGCCCATGAGGTATTGGTCGGCCAGTTACAATTTTAGGCCTCTTCAGAATTTTAGCCCATCAATCACAGCCGAAAGTGGGCTGTATCGACAGCTTGTCTTTTTTAATTTGAAAACTAGATCCATATCTACAGCCCAGTCATCACAGAAAAATTGTCTCAAATATTGGAAACGATAAAAATTAATTAAAAAACATACCAACTGCTTTTCAAAAATTTGAAAACACTACAAAGATGTAGAAGCGTACATGTCACGCATACACCCAGAATATCATGTCTAAATTCGTTGGCATAAAAAAAGGTAAGAAAAAGGACGAATTTTTTACGTCGCGCTATTGCCATATGCAATTGACAAAACAAATTGAGGCGTACTCCCTCCCGCAAGAAATACGATCCTAAAAATTTCTAGATCATATAAACGGTGAAGGAAAAGGAATTAGTTATCACTAATTATTAGAAAAGAGTTCCATGCACTTTTGGATGGCGTTTATATAAGGCTATTTTCAGTGGGAGTTTCATTCTTATTAATTAAACTGACACGTCAACATTTTTGATGATGTGGCAAAGAATTAATGAAAGAAGATGTGAAATGAGTTTCATAACCATGAAACCCGTATACATTATTTCCAAGATACCTTGGATCTTGCATGTAGACTTAGAAACAATAACAATGAAACTTACATTGTATGGAGCTATTTCAACTATGAATTAAATACCAATTTACTTGTGTGGCATTCTTGGAAACATAAATATGAAATTTCCATTGAGATGGTCTAACTAATTTGGAATGTGAGATTTTGCATGTATGTAGAATATGGATGTATTAACATTTACGCAAAATTTCAAAATTGGAAACTTGTTTGGTATGTTTTTGAATGAATTTGCATAGTTTTCAATATTGGGGACATTTTCACCACAGATGGACTCATTTAATTATCACATCCCTTATTTTTCTAGTCTAGTGTAAACGTACTCACGAATCACAGTGCGTTTCAGTTCAAAAAGACAAAAAAAAAGGAATCAGAGTGTCTTTGTTTGTAGGGTACACACAAAATATAGCAAAACCTGCTTCTTGAGAAGTTGAGCTAGATATGCATTCACATTTTTGTGCGGAGACAAGTGTTCAATTTAGATTGCACACATGCGTGTTTTGACTTTTGACATGCCAGAGATAGTCATTCCGCGGCAGCCCTCTTTTATTTACTTTGTTTATTATCTGAATAATATGTTGTTCCACCGATCCGATCTCTGGGGAATTTGACTAGCTCTAAGCCACCGCCGATGTGTCATGTGTGGTGCAGGCATTCCAGCAGAACTACGAGATGCCCTGATCCGCAATTCTGCGGTGTGCAAGGGGCACCAAGTACTAACGGGATGGCGAGTTGATGCGTATTCATATTATGAACCTATTTGACAGAGTTGCTCGCGTCAAAATAGTTCTGGCTTTAGTTCGGAATGGGGAAGCAGGTTTTTTCGATTCTAGCTTATCGTGATGAAATTTCATAATACCCTTATAGAAAAATCTTTTTTCTTTTCTTTTTTCTCCTTCTCGTATTTCCATTCCACCTTATTTTTTTCCATCGCCACTTTTTTCCCTATGTAGTTCAAGCTACAGTCCGGTGCGCATACTCCGGCATTCCCCTGTGCTTTGGTTTGTAGCCTTGCTCCACCTAGACCGCACGCCCTTCCTGGTGACTGAGATGGCACATTTCATCTCCATAGTCACCACCCATATTAGCTAAGCCACGGCCTGCAGGATGCCATCTCATCGTTGGTCCACTTTCCCGGTGCCTGCGATACATCTCCGATGACTGCGTCTGCATTCCTAGCATCCCATCCGTTTTTACTGGCTCTTTCTTGTTTGAGTGACCGTTGTTCTTCCTCACTGTCCATTTGGTGTTCGTAAGGCCTCCTTCAATAATGCCAACTCAGCTAGCTTATAGGAATGGACAAACGTGCATTGGCTTGGGACAGTTCTGAGCTTCTCGTAACCAGTGGTAATAGTTTTGTTTACTGAAATACAAGGGAGACACAATCAGGCGTGTCCACCACTAATAGTACCGACTGAAGCTTTTTTTTTTTAAGTACTGGTAGTGATCACTGAGCACTGCAAGTGTGTTTGGATACCCCTGCTAAACTTTAGCACCTGTCACATTGGATGTTTGGATACTAATTAGGAGTATTAAATATAGTCTAATTACAAAATTAATTGCACAGATAGAGTCTAATTCGCGACACAAGTCTATTAAGCCTAATTAGTCTATGATTTGACAATATGATGCTACAGGAACCATTTGCTTATGATGGATTAATTAGCCTTAATAGATTTATCTCACGAATTAGACTCCATATGTGCAATTAGTTTTGTAATTAGCTCATGTTTAGTTCTTCTAATTAGCATCCGAATATCTGATATGATATGCTAAAGTTGAGTATCTCGTCGCTGTTGCAGACTTTAGTGCGCGGAACATCTCTGCTACGCAAGCAAGACCACCTCCTCTTCCTCGGCGCCAGAGCATAGCGCCACTTGTATTTCCACTGGTGAAAGTGAAACGGTCAGCGTCGCGATCGATGAGTTTACGTGTGGGATCGCCGTGCACCAGCTAGCACCTGACACCAGCATCTGACGGAGCAAATTGCACATAAAGTAGCGACCGCATTTATTGCCGCGCGGAGCTGCTGCCGGGACGACGAGGTGTGCCAACCATCATTAGGGTGGAGTCAAACCAGGTCTCGGCTCTGCGCGAACCCAGGCGAGCCTCGCGCATCCTCACGAACGGATCGATTTCTTTCGGTGCACACGGGAAAGCGCAGTCCATTCACGATCAGGGCAGTTCTCGATGCCTTCTACTATTTAACCCGAAACGAGCAACTCCGAGGGGAGGAACGAGGCGAGGAAGAACGTTGCGCTCATGGTTAAGGGTCTGTTTGGATACATCCTTATAAACTTTAGGACACTCATAAAGTTTAGGAGCTAGAAATTGGTAGTCCTAAAATTTATGAGTGAGCTGTTTGGATGGAATCATAATCTTTAGAATGTTAGAGGGGAAATAACTTTTGTACCCCTAATTACTCCACCCTTGCTCTGTTTCTAGCGCCGTGGAGAGAGAAGGGGAGGGGCAACAGGGGTAAAAGATGGGTTGGGGATCACTTTTAGGAGAAAAATGACCCATTATGATGGTTTGGTCCTCCTAATGAAAACAGCACTCCTAAACATTATGAATGCACTTTTATGACATGTGTTTGGATGCACAAGTCCTAAAAGTGAACTAAAAGTGAAGTCCTAAAGATTATGAGAGTGTATCTAAACAGGCCCTAAAGCTTGTTTGGTTCCGGTTCCTAAAAATTTTAGGAGCTAAAAAGTGACTAAAACCTACCTAAAGAACCAAACACATCTATTAAAAGCTCCAGAAAAAAGAACCAAACACATCTATTGAAAGCTCCAAAAAAGTTTTAGGAGAGTCCAATTTCTTTAAAAACTCCACCCCCTCCTACATCCTGGATCCCAATACCCCCGTCCCGACCACACGCGTTCCTCCTCCCCACGCCTTACCTGTTCGCCCCTGCGCACCCTGTTCGCGTCCACCCCCGCCACCCCCATCCCCACCGCCGTTAGATCCGCCCACCTCGCCGGCATCCGAGGCCAAGCAGTGCCGTCCGCGCCCTCCCCATCCGGTCCGCCGCCGGATCTGCCGTCGTCACCGTTTTCCGAGCCCAAAAACCGGCGGACGGGCGCAACATCGACGCCGGCTTTCGCCTCCTGCAACGTCGCCCGTGCCCATCCCCCCGCTGCCGCCACCCGCCGGGATCTCCTCATCCCACAAGCCCGCCACCACCGGGGGAGTCTGGCTGCTCCCTCACGCCATCCTGGGTCCGCGACGAACTCTCGGTCCTGCCAGGTAAGTTTCTTCCCTCTCCTTCTCCATGTAGTGTTATGAGGTTCCCCTTGCTGAACGATTTTTGTGCGCAGGTGGATTGTTAGCCATTTCTTCCTTCCCCGTGCCATCCCCCATCGTCGGCAGTGCCCTCCCCCAATCCAGCCGCGCGCGCGCCCAAGCACATCACTCTGCCCATTGACAAGTACAATTATAGGGACTTTCTATCCCAAGGATCTTCCTCCGGTGCAGGTAGTTTCCGCTCAGCTCCAGAAGATGTTGACGAAGATGACTTCAGCCCGTTCTTTTCGCAGACGACTCCCTCCCTATCCGCTCCCCGCCGTCACATGGAGCATTTGGATCTCAATTCTCAGGCGGACGTCTTCCCCAATATTGAGTTGTACCAAGACTTTCTACAAGGTAGTGAGCATCCACTACCTCCTCGGACCCCTGGAGGCAGGGTGCGAGCACCTGATGGCGGAGGTCGTGGTAGATGCAAAGGTTTGCTCGGACGGAAAGTTGGTTTTGGACATGGACGAGGCAAAGGTTTGCTTTGAGGGAGTATTGACAGTCGTGGTGTAGAAATTTTGGGAGCAGGAAGTGCTGCAATTTCCTCTGCAGGCCATGGCTTTCACAATCCAGTGGATGTTGATGCCGGTGACGAAGAAGACGACGTGCCCTCTGAAACATAGTCTCAGGTAATTGCCTATACATCGTCAATGCTTGCCTTCTCATGTATGAAATGTATGGTTACCTTGTCATGTCTGAAATGTTGTCTCTGATTAGGTAGTGAAATGTATGCTAGGTACTTGTAATATGGCTAGTGAGTTGTGCTAATTTGTTAGTGTGATAATTTGTTTAGTGTGATATGTTGTCTCTGACATTGCAATGCTTAGTGTGATAATTTATTTTTTGCTATAGAATACTCATGGCAGGGCTGATTGGTCCAAGGAAAACACACATTATTATTGTGAACTTGCTGTTGAGAAAATAAGGTAGGGAACTGTGTTAGAGGAACAATGGCACGTAGAGGTTGGAATAACATTCAAAAATGATTTCAATTAAAGACTGGAATCAATCTTTCTATCAGGCAATTAAAGAACAGATGGCCACAGTGCAAGGCTTTGTACGCTTTTTGGAATAAGTTGCAAACTGATAGTAGTCTAGGGCGAAGATCTGATGGAACTATCATAACATTAGCCACATGGTGGAAAAAGGAGTTAAAGGTAATTTCCTTGTAATGTTAGCACATCAAGCTATGTCTACATTCATCAGTAGTTGGTCCTGATAATTTGGTTGTTGTTTTGCAGGGAAAAACTGAATGTAAGAAATTTATGTATGGTGTGCCTACATATGTTGGATATCTTGAAAAGATGTTTAAAGTAACTTTAGTGGACGGTCAAGCTGCTGTCATACCAGGATCATCAACTCAAGACAAGAGAGATGAGGAGGGAGCTTGGGTGATCAGGAGGGTGATGAAGAAGAGGAAGAAGAGGTCCTAGCAAGTCTTTTGAGCAGTAGTAGTCGCAAGAGAACAAATACCACTACAAGGACAGACACAAGCCCAAGTAAGAAGAGTAAGAGCCCAATGGTCAAGGTGTTCCAGGGGTTGCTTGTCGAGTTGAAAGAATCTAGAAGTAGGGAAGAAGCAGCACTAGCTGAAATGGTAAAGCAAAGGGAAGAGGAGTTGGAAAAGAGGCACCAATTTAGGTAGATGGAGTTAGAAAAGAGGCACCATTTGAGGGAGATGGCGAAAGAGATGTAGAAACAAAAGGAGTTGGAGAAGAAGCAGAAGGAAAAGGATGACATATAGAGGTATCTATTATTGGTAAAGCAAGCTGGAGCTGGACCTACTTCTGATGAATTTGGCATAGCAACTAGATTATTTTAGCATGAGTAGTACAGGGATGTCTTCGACATGATCGACACTAATGAGGAGAAACTGATTTGGTTGAGGAAGACATGGAATGACATGGAACTTTAGTAATGATCTGATTGTCTTGTTATGCCGGGATCTTTTATTATGTTAAGAACTTTAATTGTCCTGTTATTTCAGGACCTTTCATTATGACATGAATTGTGTTATTTCATTTGAGGAAGACATTTATTGAGTTGTTTTATGAATTGATGCTGTGGGTAAAAGACCTTTTATTGCTGATTTATCCCAGGTGTCTAAAAGACCTTTGATTACTGATTTATCTCATGCTTTATGCTTTATGATAGTCAAATGTACTGATATGTTTCTTTTGCTTATGACAGGATGAAAATGAGTCTCAGGATGAGTAATGGGATGAAGAGGATGATGTAATGGGATGAATTTGATGAAAGAGTACAATCCTATATAACGCAGCGTAGGAAGAAGAGGAGGAGAATCTTAAGTATTGTTGTTGCCATGATGGGTATGTATCACTTTGACATCTATATGAACAAAGTAGAATATAGATTAGCAACAGAGAGTGGATATGAATGGGTCATGAAGACACTAGGAAATAGCACTTCTTGTTACAATATGTTTAGAATGAGTCAAGATTTGTTTCTGAGGCTGCATAGTTTGCTAGTTGAATTATATGGGCTAAAATCAACTAGGATGATGTCATCTATAGAGGCTTTAGGGTTGTTTCTGTGGATATGTGGTGCGCCACAATCTCTTAGACAAGTAGAAGATCATTTCACAAGATCACTAGAAACAATGTGTAGAAAGTTTGATAAAGTTCTAAAGAGTGTGAACAAGCTAGTAGTCAACATCATTAAGCCAAAAGACCCTGAGTTTAAGAATGTGCATCCTAGGTTGCGAAGCCCTCGCTTCACACCATTCTTTGATAATTGCATTGGTGCTATAGACAGTACTCATATTCCTATAGTAGTGCCAAGTAACAGGGTAGTTCAACATATGGGAAGACATGGATATACAAGTTAGAATGTCATGCCCATATGTGATTTCAATATGAGGTTTACTTTTGTGGTGGCTGGTTGGCCTGGGTCAGTTCATGATATGCGGGTGTTCAAAGATGCAATTGACAAGTTTGGAGACAAGTTTCCGCATCCACCTGAAGGTAATGACAACTGTATGTATGCATGTTCGCATTATTACAACACTTGTTGTATGACTTAAATAATCCATGGTTTTATAATTGTGCAGGCAAGTACTATCTTGTTGACTCGGGTTACCCGAATCGTCGGGATATCTTGCACCGTACAAAGGAATCAAGTACCATCTGCCGGAGTTTAGACAAGGAGTAATGCCAAGAGTTAAAAAAGAACTGTTTAATTACTCACATTCTTCACTTCGAAATGTCATTGAACGGTCGTTTGAAGTTTTAAAGATGAAGTGGAGGATTTTGCTTGACCTTCCTAGCTATCCAATGCAAAAGCAAAGTCATATAATTATTGCGTGCATGGCACTGCATAATTTTATTAGAGAAAGTTTTTTGAGAGATGTGGACTTTGATTTGGTTGATCATGATGAGAACTATGTTCCATTCGCCGAAGGATCCTCTTCTGACGGTAATATGTCAAATGTACGTCATGGAGATGAAGATGTAAACATGAACGAATTCTGTGATTGGATAGCTGATGGGTTGTTTAGTAGATCGTAGATGTCAACTTGTAATGGTGATTTTATTGATGTATTGAATTGGTTGTATATATGATTTATGGACACTTCTTTCCAATTGTATGAATGTAAATATTTGTATGGACTTTTTTTATTGAATGGAATAAACATATTTGGCCACCAGCAACAAAAAAAATCGGCGCCAGCAAGAGGAGGTGGCACACCAGCAATGCAGAGAAGTACCAGGTGACCAGGGGCGCGCCATGCAGAGAAGTACCAGGTGCATGCAGAGGAGGAGGGGTAAGGAGGAGGGCTGCATGGTCTGTTTACTAGTGCATTTATTACTTTTAGTCAATTTTAAGAGGTGGAACCAAACACTCTTTTAGGAGGTTCTTGGAACCAAACTGGACCTAAACATCCCATGGAACGGAACTTTTTACTGTGCTCGCCTGTTCCGGAGAGCAGAGATGACAAGCGGCAAGCTAAGCTGCTTCTCGAGAGCACTGTGCTCCTCGTCCTGCATTAACCCACCCTGCTCTCGCAAGACAACAAAGTCATTAACTGTGAACGGAATCTGATTTGATTTGAACTTCCGCGCTGTCCCGTCTGGTCAAACGGCAGCGAGCCATGTGGAATGAGATCGATCGAGTTGCCCCCGAGATCGCCCTATAAATCACCCCGTGCCCGAGCACACCTCATCACTCACTTCCCACTGCACTGCAAGATCAGTTCAGCTAGTGCTTCACACAAGAGCTAGTGAGAACTGAGCTGCAAATCGCTAGTCAAACAGCGTGCCAAGCCAAGATGGCATCCTCGCTGAGTAGCCGGGCCTTGCTAGCCGGGGCGGTGCTCGTCGCCGCCGCGCTGCTGCTCCCAGCCCGCCACGCGATGGCCACCAACGACGACAAGGCCAGGGCACCCACGTCGGCCAACGATAAGGCCGCGCCGGCTCCGGGCTACGGCAGCGCCAAGCCGCCGACGCCGTCGCCCGCGGACAAGGGTGCGCCGGCACCGTCCTACGACAACGCCAAGCCGCCGCCGTCGTCGCCGCCGCCGGGCGACATGGCCGTGCCGCCTTCGGCCTACAACACCACCATCCCGCCGCTACTGCCCCTCGTGCCGCCGCCGAAGCCGCTGCCCTTCGTCATCGTGGAGGGCGTCATCTACTGCAAGTCCTGCAAGGGCAAGGGCTACAACACCGGCATCGACGCGTCGCCTCTGCCAGGTTCGCATTTCTCAAGTATACATGCATTGTCTCTTGCGATGCGACAAACCATTGTTGCTGATCTCCGAGTCGTCGATCTATGCATGCAGGCGCGACGGCGATGATGGTGTGCTACGGGCGGAAGGTGGTGAACGCGACGGGGACGGTGACGGACGGCAACGGCTACTTCCTCATCATGTTCTACGACATGCAGAACTTCAACGCCAGGACGTGCAAGATGTACCTGGTCTCGTCGCCGACGCCGCAGTGCAACAAGCCCTACTACCCTCCCAACCAGTGGATCGGCCTCTCCCTCGTCAGGGAGACGAGGACCATCCCGCCGGCGGGGCTGCAGGGCATCTACAGCCCAACCAGCGTTCTCTTCTACGCACCCGGCGCCAAAGGCCAGTGCCCCTACTGATCGACGATGGTGGCGACCTGTTAATTCGATCATCCCGTTGGACACGTTAAGATCGATCTTGGTCGATCATCAAGGCAGTAAGTAATAAGTAGCTAGGCATTGCGTTCTTAGCTTAATCAATTACTCCGTAGCTTCTACTACTACTATATATGTGAGTTCAGGTCTAGTTCGATCGGAGCATATGAGTAATGGCGATGCTTTGATGGTGGATTGGTGTCGATGTAAGATTATATTGCATTGTGTTGCCATTGGCTAGCTGATCAGTTCATTAATTTATCTTCATCAAACTTGTGACTGTCCATTCGTACTTCTTTTTTATCTATTGACATCTGAGACTCTGCGTTGCTCAGCTAGTCAGCTGCATGCTTGATCTGAACACACTAGATCAGGCATCTCAGTAGGAGCGAGTCTTAATTGGAACTCGGAAGCTGTCTGGGGATCTGTGCATGCATGATGGCGATGGTTAATCAGCAAGATGGACCATACTAGTTTAATCCACAGATCTTCTAGAAGAACGAACTGCTTCCAATAAACTATGTAAGGTCTCACGTGCAAGCGATCTCGTTAACCATGCCGAGCCGTGGCTCTTCATGCCACCAAAAGTCATTCAGATGTTACTATACCGTATCATTGGAAAATTTTATCATTCTGAGGTTCTTTGTGCTTTGGTCTTGGTCTCACAGTAAATCATTTCTCTCTTCCATTCACAAAGAATATATTTAGTTTGCAAACTGAAACTCCCGGTCTTTGCTTCTCTGCAAGCATCGCACCATTCACTTACCACAGAGGATTCACAGCAACACCGAGAACATAACACATCCACAATAAATAGGGAAAATAAACAAATCCTACATTGTTAATTACCACCGACATTGTTAACAACAAATTGATGCCATTTGTAAGACTTTCCTCAACGACCAAGGAAAAATCTACAATGAACATCCAACCAACCTTTCAGTTAGCAAAATAAATTATGTAAATAGAAACAATAGAAGCTAATTTGAAACTTCGACCAGGTAAACCGAAACAAATTTGCAAAAACGCTAGAAGCACAGTTGCTTCTGACAGAAGTCAAAGGCTCATAGCCTACCTTAAGTTAAGAAACAATTGCTTATCAAGCATGGGCATGCACGTTTCACAAACGGATACCAAAAACTTAAAGTACCACTTTTAGTGACAGTTTTACAATTACCACAATATGTATTTCTTTTCTCTTGAAACATGCGCTCATGCAGGGGCAGATCTAGGACCCGGGCTGGGGGCTCTGCAGCCCGGGTTCAGCTCATGTCCTCCCTTGTATGTGTACAGTGGCGTTTGGTTCTCTTTGCTTATTTTTAGCACGTATCACATTGAATGTTTAGATACTAATTAGGAGTATTAAACGTAGACTATTTACAAAACCCATTACATAAGTGAAGGCTAAACGGCGAGACGAATCTATTAAGCCTAATTAATCCATCATTAGCCGATGATTTATAGCAGCAACCAATGTATTGCCTCTGAACAGCAAGCTTAATAGGATTCGTCTCGCCGTTTAGGCCTCCACTTATGTAATGGGTTTTGTAAATAGTCTAAGTTTAATACTTCTAATTAGTATCTAAACATTCGATGTGACGGGTGCTAAAAATAAGCACGTGGAACCAAACCAGGCCTATGTGATGTTCGATAGTCATATCAAAAGATATGACCTCAGCTCAAGCAGAAAAAGGGCCAGAGACCAGCGTTAGCTCATGCTCTAACGTCAAGTTGTTCCACAATTCGTTGGCTTCACTGCCCTGTTCGATCATTTGAGTGTATAGGCTCATGTTCAGCCCGGGTCATACATTATTTCTGGGGAATGGATCTGGTGCAAACCAGATACACCGTGTAACCTTGGAAACTCTAAATCAAGACCACAGTATACTAATCCAATAGATAGGGTTAGAGATGAATTATTTTGCACTTAACCGCCTACCGGCCAGAAATGCAAAATTATTTTTTTTTGCGAATCCCCCTACCCCTTCCATCCAAACCCCCCTTGGACCCATCCAGAGACGCCACCGTCGCCCCGAGAGGCGATTCGCTACTGCCCGTGGCCCTCCGCCGGCCTGGTGACGGTGTTGTCGCCCCTTTGCCGCCGCCCGTGGCCCTCCGCCGCCCGTAGAGGAGGTGAAGTTGGCCGGCGCGGCGGCGTAGAAGGTGACGCCGAGGGCAAGGTAGGCGAGCTAGAAGAGGAAGGCGTGCGGCACGATGGCCAGGCGCTTGGGTGGCAGCGGCGGCGGGGGTCTCAAGCGCTGTGGTGCTGAGCGGCGCAATGGCCGGCGCGGTGCGGGAGCGGTGGAGGTTTGTGCGGCTGCCGGTGGAGACGGTGATGAACTCGAAGAGCGAGGGCGCGTTGCCGCCGGCGGCGGCGGCGGCGGAGGGGTAATCCAGGTCTGGCAGCGGTGAGGGCGGGGACGAGGAGTATGATGGCAGGTCGAGGTCATGGCGGCCGTTGATGGAGCCGCGGCGGAGGTGGGCGCCGTGCGGCGGCGGCGGCGGCGAAGGGGCCACAGGCGGTGGTGAAGGGGCAGCGACACGCTCACCAGGCCGGCGGAGGGCCACGGGCGGTGGAGGGTCATGGCAGGGGTTTGGATGGAAGGGGCAGGGAGGATTCAGAAAAAAAACAATTTTGCATTGCTGGCCGGCGGGCGGTTAAGTGCAAAATAATCCCATCTCTAACTCTATCCATTGGATTAGCATCTTGTGGTCTTGATTCAGAGTTTCCAAGGTTGCACGGGGTATCTGGTTTGCACCAAATACATTCCCTTATTTCTAGGTCCGCCACTGCGCTCATTGTTGTACATACATCTATAGGACCACCAGAAGGTTTGGACAGTCCTAGGTACAGGGCTGGACACCGAGACATGTCTGATATGGAGGCTACGGTGCAGGATGGAGTAGTCTATGTGGCAAGACAGGAACTAGTTGAGGATTAGCAAAACTACTTATAGCAATTAGAGTAGGACTCGCCTAGTCAAATCCGACTAGTATTCTTGTAAAACAACCGACTTGTAACCCTGCCTCCAGAAATATAAGGAAAGGCAGGGACCCCCTCCAAAGTAATTAAATCCAACCAACACATAGGATGTAGGGTATTACGCAATCTAGCGGCCCGAACCTGTCTAAATTATGTGTCTGAGTTCACCTTCGAGTTCCTGATCTTGGTGAGCCCCACAAACTAAACACTACCTCAAGCACCCCCCTCGGTAGGGTGCCGAGTCTAAACACCAATAGCTGGTGCGCCAGGTAGGGGATCTTGCCGAGAATCCACTGGCGAACTCGATGGCACAAATCATCATCAAGCCAACTGTCGCGTTCGAAACGGGCGTGATGTTCATGTTTGGCTCTTGGATTTGCATCGCAAACGGCACTAGAAATTTCCACCGCCACATTGCGTCCGCCTTGGAGAAGAAGCAGCAACCCATCAAGCTCCAATGCCGAGCTCTGGAGGATCTCGTTTAGAAATTCGATGAATTTTCAATTTCTGACCTAGTCAGAGGCTAGGGGGACGAGTCCGAGTACAACTCGACTTCTTCCACCAGTCGGGCTGACTTTCACAAATCGGCATTTAAGCCATCGTGCGAGTTGGACTACTACTCGAGTCAATTCTCATTCGGACTCCGCAGCGCGACCACTACTTATCAGGCAGTCCTGTCCAGATCACAATCCAAAACGGATACGATCAAAGACCTTGACTACTACTCGGACCCGGACGAGTAGACTCCTTTATCAGTTCTGCAGCAGGGCCTGGCAATCACATCAACTCCACAAGGCAGATTCGTCTATGGGCCTAATATGAAGCCACCTGCTCTTGCCAAGGACAATGATTCACGCCTCATCACGTACCTCGACACCCTCCCGTACCAGGAAGGAGCTCCTCTGTTGCCCATCTACGAAGAAGGTGGCTCTATGAAGGTCATCACGTCAAGCTCGAGAAGCTACTCTCCGGAATGAGAACTCTTCGCTCTCATTGTTGGGCAAGAGGGTGAAGAAGAAGAGCAACCAGAAAGAAATCCACGACACGAACGTCACCCAGATAATGTCTCATAGGATGAACTCACTGCCAACATTGTTGGAGAGGAGACTAAAGCTCAAAAAACTCGACAGCGGGCAAGGAACACCGCAAGAGCAAAGCGTCACCGCCGCCTTGCAACAAACCTGCCAATCATGAACCTGGATAACGTGTTTGAAGCAATTCAATCGCATCAACATCGCACTTCCCTTGCCACCACCATGTCCATTGATCTTATTACCCGCACAATGCCAAAGGACAAGTACACTAGATAATTGGCTGAACTCGAAGAGCGCGCGTATGAACAACTCGATCGTCAAAACCTGATACATTCAATTCAACACACCCCATCCCAACATAGTCAACATGGCAAGCTAGAGAACAAATTTTTCAGTCTGGAGTTCCATCACATAGCTCGTGACAACAACGTTGCCACGAATATCCTATCCAAGCTTGGATCTACTCATGCCCAAGTTTCACCTGGGGTCTTTGCCCATGAGCTACACAAGCCATCCATAACAGAGACAGCACCGTCAACAACCACTGATCGAGGTCTCGACGCACCAGATCGGGAGGTTATGATGATTGACGTAGACTGGAGAAATCCTTTCATCGACTACATCAAAGAACACAAGTTACCTCTAGACAAGATAGAAGCAGAGCAAGTCTCATGACGTGGCAAGAACTACGTTCTAGTCGGAGACAAGCTTTACAGAAGAGGAGCATCATCGGGAGTACTCATGAAGTGCATCTCAAGGCAAGACGGCAAGGACATACTAGAGGAAATTCACAAAGGCATTTGCGACAACCACACATCCTCACGAACGATGTATGGTAAAGCTTTCAGAGCAGAGTTCTATTGGCCTACAGCTCTCGCTGACACCGAGGATCTAGTACACTGATGCTAAGGTTGTCAATTCTTTGCCAAACAACAACATGTTCCTGCCTACAAGCTGATCACCATACCACCCTCTTAGCCCTTCGCATGCTGGGGGCTAGACCAGATTGGCCCACTGCCTACAGTGCCTGGAGGATTCAACTGAGTACTGGTGGTGATTGACAA
Organism: Setaria italica; assembly: GCF_000263155.2. Classification (NCBI taxonomy): domain Eukaryota; kingdom Viridiplantae; phylum Streptophyta; class Magnoliopsida; order Poales; family Poaceae; genus Setaria; species Setaria italica. The sequence goes on along the minus strand of NC_028454.1, from coordinate 35,680,077 downwards.
GTTTACCAAGTGGATCGAGGTGAAGCCAGTAACTTGCCCCAAGGCAGACAGAGTACTCGACTTCCTCGACGAAATCATCCACCGCTACGACTTTCCCAATCGCATTATAATAGACCTGGGTTCTAACTTCAACAACCATGAGTTTTAGGAATATTACGAGAATAGCAGGATCGACGTCCGGTATGTCTCCGTCGCTCATCCGCAGGCCAACGGCCAGGTTGAGCGCGCCAACGGGATGCTACTAGAAGCTCTCAAGAAGAGGTTGCATGAATCGGAAACACTAAAGGGGGCAAGTGGCTCAAAGAACTACCCAATGTCCTCTGGGGGTTTCGTACCCAGCCGTGCAAGCCTATAGGGAAATCGCCCTACTTCCTGGTCTACGGATCAGAAGCTGTCTTCTACGCCGATGTCATGTTAAAATCTCTAGTAGTTGAGCAATACGACGAGGGCGCAGTAGAAGAAACAAGGCTTCTAGACTTAGACGGCCTCAAAGAAGCTCACTGTGCAGCACTTGTCGGGGATATATCCCCAGTACTCGCAAGGAGGAAAGAAGATAGACTCCCACTAAGATTCCCCTATAATCCTACTAGAACTCATACCATGTAATTCTACTAGGACTACTCCTTGTAGTCGACTAGTAATCCTGCCCCCTGCAGTATATAAAGGAGGGCAGGGGTACCTAGATCGGCAGAATCCTCAGAACCATCATCAATAGTCAACAATCAGGCTACGCAACACCCAAGCGCAAGGCGCAATATACAACTCCCCAAACAGGACGTAGGGTATTACGCTACTCTGACGGCCCGAACCTGTATAAATCCATGACTTGTGTCCTCGCTTTTACCTTCGAGTTGCAGGTCCGGCGATTCCCCACCAACCAATCTACTACCTCGGGTACTCCCATGGTACGTTGACGGTATAAAATATCGATATTTGGCGCGCCAGGTAGGGGTGATTGTTGAGATCATCAGGCGAGCTTGAAGGACCGCATCTTCAAAATCAATTTACTCAACAAGAAGCAAGTCACCGATTTCCAATTCGAAGCAGAGTCGAGAAGCTTGGGAAAACAATTGGATCACAGGCGATTCCATCCATGGTAGGTTGGTGGTATAAAATACCGACAACACTCGTCCAGTCTGCAAGGTGCCTTGAAGGAATCCGCTGCTATCATGATCACAACATCAAAGAACATTTGTTCAATATAGGTGATATGGTCCTCAAGCGTATCCAAGACACCAAAGGGTTGCACAAGCTAAATTCACCATGGGAAGGACCATTCATCATCTCCAAGGTCATCGGACCTAGGTCGTACAGGCTCCACCATCTCTCTGGTGAAGACGTCGACAACTCGTGGAACATTGAGCAACTTTGTTGATTTTATCCTTAGTTTACATATTCATGTAATTTAGCCATCAACCTTCGTTGTAGAACTACAATTCAATAAAGCAAACTTATTTTTTTAATACGACTACTTATTTCTGCTTGATTATGGCTTGCACAAGTAAGTTCGTAGAGCTATTTAGCTCCCTAGGCAATATTGCCCAATTCGCAGCTTGTAATAACAAGTCTGCACAAAGCTATTCAGCTTCTGGGGTAAAATTGCCCACATGCGGCTCATAATAACAAGTCAGCAAAAATTTTCGAGTTATTCAATTCACTGGATGAAATTGTCCAAACACGGCTTGCAAAGACAAGTCTGTAGCAAAATTCATGAGTTATTCAACTCATTGGACAAGTCTATCCCCTGGCGATTTGCAGAGTTGTCAACACTATGGGAGTTGAGATACTTTCTGCTAGATAAGTCTGTCTAGTCGTAGCTTGTACTAACAAGTTTGCAGTTTCTGATTTTCAAGAGCGCAACATCAATACAACCCAGAGACGTTTTAAATATAGGCTCTAGTCGAAGAAATCCTGAAGGGACTACTCGCCTAAGGGGTCTAACTACCCAGATGCTTTGAGTACTCGTACTCTACAGAAAGGAGTCACATCCTAAAGTACTCTACATCATGTATCTGAAGAGGCTCATCAGAGTAGCCTTGTGCGCAGACACTTACTTCTACTGTATGAGCAATTATCAGGGTAGTTCGTAAGATGCACTAAAACAACAAGTCAAAAGCAATAAAAATTGCAACAAGACTTAGAATTATTAACATTTCATAACATTCACATCATGTTTTACATTACAAAGAACTAATGTTCACTTTTTATAAGACTACTCAAGGTCTAAATGATTAGCTACTTACTCCACGATAGGGTCCATCTCCTCCAGGTACTGCTGGAAGAGCTCATCTGAGCAGTCCTCCGCTATTCCTTTAGCGACAGGAGCAAGATCAGCCTACAGATAGAAGGACTTCACGAAGCCCAGCAGCTGCTTGGAGATAGACTTCGCTATCTTCTGAACGTAGCTAGTGAACTTCGCTAGCACTTCCTTGAGTATTTCAGAAAGAGGGTGGGGCTCCACACCTTCAACTGGGGACTCCAACATGTTCGCAATCAGCTGGGCTGCTTCGGACAATTCCTTTGGAGCAAGTTTCGCAGCCTCCAGCTCGGCCTCGCGCTCCCGAAGGGTCTTCATGGCGTTGACCAAGTCAACCTCCTTGTCCTAGTGCATCTTCTTCTTCTTCTGCAGATGATGGCCCAGGTTCTCATACAACGCAGTCAGGTTGTCATTTTGGTCCATATCCGGTAGTAGGAGTTCTTCCAGTCAACAACTTGGCCCTGGAGATCTTCTTTTGTTTTCTCGAGCACTGCAGGAATAATTCAACAGAAGTTCAGCATCGCAAAGTGGAATCAGTACTCGAAGATCAAGGAAGAAGATCAATTACCTCTCAGTTGCTGCTTCAGAGACTTGTTGCGCTTCCTGAGATGGTCCTTCTACTCCTCAAACTGCTGGACACTATTCCAGTACTTAGCGGCTTGTCCGTCGTACTTCATCAGCAGCTGGGAGGAGTGCTCCCTCTCCTTGGCAAGCTCCTCGGCCAGGGCTTGAGCACGGAGTACTGCGTCCCTGTAGCCTTGCAGCATCTGTGATTTCCGCTGGGAGCATCCAATGACATCCTGTACCACAAAATACGTACTCGTGTAAGGGTACGGCTACTAATTTCAAGTTATGAAAGAAGCAGGATGGGACATACCTCTACATATACACCAACACGGTGGTACATCTCCATCATCCCGACCACCATCTCCATGTCTAGCAGAGGGTCGTCGATCAACTGAATGTCTTCAAGGTTAATCCCTTCAGCTGCTAGTGGCTCCCCGTGCGCTTCAGCATCTACCGCGCCGAGCGGAAACATGGCACAACTTGTCGACGGACCTATCTTAGAGGATGGGATGGCTTCCATGACTTCCAGCACTTCCATTGTTTCAGTTTATGCCTCTGGCTCAGGGGCTACGAGAGTAGCCACGATGCTAGAGGTAGTCGCCACTAGAGCTTCGGGTACTGGTTGCTTGGGGGCTGGCACTACAGCGTCAGTCAAGGAACCTATTGCATCCTGCATCAATACAGCTACAAGAGATATGGCACCTTGGTTGATTATTGGCGCAAGATTTTCTTCTAGTGGCGGACTTGTCAGCGTCGAGGCAACATCTTGGACCGAGTGGCTACTGCTATCTGTCACGGGCTTTAAGCTTGGCCCTCCAAGTTTCATGCTAGTGGATTTCCTACAAAAGACAAGTTGTCAGAGGCATATAACAAGTCGATCAGAAACTGCAATTGATACTCAAAAGGAGTAGCAGGACCTACTTCGAAGAACGCCTCAGCTTCAGTGCAGGCTCCCTTAATAGGCGTGGTGGCTTGATGCTCAGGGATGGCTTCTTGGTCACGGCTTGTTGAGTCGTAGTCTGATCACGCCAGCCTCCGACGCTGCCTCTGTTTCTTGAGTAGTCCTCGCGCTAATAGGGTTCACCACAACAGCAGGGGGTTCTAGATCATAATCGACCTCAATTACCTCCTCGATTGCTGGCAGCTGGTATTTTGCGATTTCAGTAGTCGCCTTTTCCGCCTCGGACACCTCCTCGACTACATGAAAACCACCAATGCTATATTGAGTAGATATGGTGGTATTGAATTTACTTACTGAGAGAACTTGATTCTTAGGATCTTGCCCTTCCTCGTAAGTTATTACTGTTGGGGGTATGCCTTTTACAGTGAGAGGCTTCCTCACGGCATGCTTCCCAGCGACAATCCACTTCTTCCTTGGCGGTGGAGCCAGCGCAGCCTCAAAATCATCTTCAGCTAAGCGTTTCGGTGAACCAGAGGATGACCTAGCCTTATTAGATGGCCGAGCCTTGAGCTTGAAGTCCTCCGCAGCTTCGAAATCAGAGCTGCTGAAGGATTCCACTTCTTCTTCCTCCTCCTCCTCGGCTTCACTCCCCACGCTTGCTACCTTATGGACACGAGGAACAGTTTCAATGTCTTCTGAACCGGGAGGAGGAGGAGCAGAGCAGTACATATGAACATCTTCCTGCACAAACAGACAAGTCAGTTCATCCAGTTATCACCAATATGAGTACTTGGCGGCTGCGGCCACGGGTACTTACAGCTTTTGGCGGGTTGGCGGTGTAGAACTCTCACACAATTGTGGGGATTTCACCCACATTCTTGAACATGCACCGCAGCCGCGCCATGACCTCATCTATATTGAGTTCCTCTGGAGACAACCTGGATGGGTCGTTGACACCCGAGTAGTCGAAGTCCCAGCAGCATCAAAGTTGCAGAGGATGAACTCATCGCTTCATGAAGCTAAAAGCTACTCCGACTCCTATCAATCATTCTTACTTGAGTTTGGCTATCCTGTCCAGGAGTTCGGGTAGCTGCAGGCAGTCCCCATGGCTTGGCTCGTCCAGCCATCATTGTTCCAGGTAGGGTGATGCCCTATCAACTTGGGGAGTTTGGAGTCATGGTTGCCGATGTAGCACCATCTCTCTTTTCCATCCATAATGTGAGTCCATCAGCTCATAATCCAAATACAGGCCCTTGAGTTTCTCCCTCATTTGAATTTTGGCACCCTCGACTACCTCGGTGTGCACCCTCTTGAGCTATGGCTTCACTCGGAAGAACTTGCGGAAGAGTTGGAAGTAGGGCTGGATCCCCAAGGAGGCTTCGCACAAATGCACAAAAATTATGGTTTGCAGAATGCTATTGGGGTTCAAGTGAACTAACTCCAATTTGTAGTAGTCCAAGAGACCCCAGAAGAAGTCGACGGCAGGTAATGCAAGACCGCGCTCAATAAAATGTGAAAAGATTACCGTCTCCTCTGGGTACCCTTCCAGCGGCCATGGGTTGCCATAGGCAGATCTCCAGTTGATGATATCTTTCTCTTGGAGGAGGTTGGCGGCTACCAGCGCCTTGATGTCTTCCTCCTGCAGTGACGATTGTTTCAAGGCACATGCAGGGGTCGGCGGCGCAGTTTGATTCATCTTCCCATACTTGGGTGCCGGTAGTTGAACCACCTTCTTCTTCCTGCCTTCCACCGCCTTGGCTATAGCTGCTTTCTTCCCCATCCTTGTTGCCACGAGTGTCTTCCTTCGCATATGCTCGGAGGCTGAGTGGTGGGGGATGGCGGCGCTAGTGCTCGAGGATCGAGCAACGGCGACGCTAGGGCTACAGTGCGGAAGTTGAAAGAGCAGATGGCAAAGGTAAAATGGATGGAATGTTTTCCTCTGTTATTTACAACTGTAGTGCAGTAACAGCAACAGGAATAAAGAAATATTCAGGTTTAATGGACCGAAAGATTACGCACCTAATTGGCAGTTATTTTCGGAAGAGATAAGGTTACTGTTTAGAGACGGTCACATTGACCAAAGGTTGACCCTTATACCCACCAAAGTAGTCGTGTAACGGCTCGGGGGCTGTATGCCACGTGCCTATCAACAAAAAGTTTTTTCTCTAGGTTTTGATGGGAAAATGGTGCAAATTATAGATTGACTCTCAACCTGATTCTACAATTCAACCTAAGGCTCAGGGGCTACTCCATATGGAGTGCGACTTTCGTGGCACTTCCATATAAAAATTTAATATTGAAGGATTCAATACCAAGTTAAATGAGGCTTGAGTATATTCTAGCCGCATGCCAGTGTTCGTGTACGTTTGAAGACTCAACCTGATGAAGTACTCAAAGAGAACCAAAACTAGACGATGAGGTCTACAAAAGTACTCGGAACTACTACATTTTGACTAAAAAGTACTCGGAGGCTTTTCATCCATACATCTATGGATCCACCAAAAAGTTTGGACAGTCCTAGGTACAGTGCTGGACATCGAGACGTGTCTGACATGGAGGCTACGGTGCAGGACAGCGTAGTCTACGTGGCAGGATAGTAACTAGTCAAGGATAAGAAAAACTACCCGTAGTAATTAGAGTAAGACTCGCCTAGTCGAATCCGATTAGTATTTTTATAAATCAACCGACCTGTAACCCTACCCCCCCGAAATATAAGGAAAGGCAGAGACCCCTGCAAAGCAATTTAATCCAACCAACACACTGGACGTAGGGTATTACGCAATCTAGCGGCCCGAACCTATCTAAATCGTGTGTCTAAGTTCACCTTCAAGTTCTTAATCTCGACAAACCCCACAAACCAATCTCTACTTCGGGCACCCCCGTCGGTAGGTTGCCCGGTCTAAACACCAACACTCATGCACGCACCCCCTATCTCTAGTCAACTATAAATCTAAATGCCCATGTCGAGTTGGTCAGAGCAACTTAAACCCAGAGAAACAGGTTTCTACATAACAAACCTAATTAGTTACACTCAATTCACTGCATCATGTTTTCCGACCTTATCTGTTAATCACTTCATGTTAGACATCACATCTATAAAATGTTGCTCATCATGGTCTCTTCTTAGAGACTCTCTAGCTGATGAGGCATGATAATTAAAGCAAATCAAGATAGGGCCCATAAGCTAGGCTTCATACTATTTGTAATAAAAAAACTGGACCGGGTCACCGATTAGATCAGAAAAACCACGAACTACTGATCTTATCGGTTTGGTTTTAGCAAAAGATCGGTTTAGTAAAAAATCGGAACTAAAATGGCATATTCTAGGGCTTCCACAGGCTTCCACAAGCCAGATAGTTATACAACTTAGGTCCAGTAAAAGTCCATCAACCTCCTCTTCTTCTCCCTCCTAGAATTTCAACATTTTATAGAAATAGATTCAACATTTTTCAAACAATAGTTCAAAAATTTAAAATTGTGAATTCAATATTTTTTAAACAATACTACATTCAACATTTTTCAATGCTTATTTCAACATCTTAGGAAAATGAATTCAACATTTTTCAACATAAAGATCAACATTTCGAGAGAGAAATCTTCAACAACAACAATGGAGCTAGCGGCGCATGGGGGTAGGTCGCCAGCGTGCGGTGGCGATGGGAGAGGCTGCCAAGCCGCACGTAGGGGCGGCGGCGGTGCCCAGGGGCAGTGGCGAGGCCGAGGCGTGTCGGCTAAGCCGCGCACAGTGGTGGCGGCGGTGCCCAGCGACGTGCCAGTCGAGCCACGGGGATGGCGACAGCGGCAAAGCCTTACAGTGCGGGGAGGCGGCGTGTGTGGTGGAGGCAGTGGTGGGGAAGAAAAATTAAGGTTAGAGTTAATGATTGTTGTACGAATCTCAAGTCACCAGAAGCCATATAAGTAACTGGCTTCTGGAAGCCAGATAGGATTGTTGGGCTGAAAGTTGGCCCAATGAAACTGCTACGAGGCCCGCACTGAAAAACTCAACGAAAATGAGAAGCATCAGTTGGAGCAATCGGTCCAAAGACATTTCAACTTTTGAAAGAGTCAGGACGGTACCATTTTCTGAACTTTGAGCTCGCAACGATTGCTCTCAGAAGGAAAACTGTACAAGAAGAAACAGTGAAGCTGCGGCCAAGAAAATATTATGCGACGAGAAGCTGTGGCTGAGACCTGATTTTTTGGTTGACCTGCGCCTGCGTCGTGGGGCGGCGACTATGCGAATGAAGGGAACCGACTGATAAGCTAGGGACCATCCGTGTGAAGGATCTAAAATAGGACATCCCTTTGCATGCAAACCCAAGCATCGCCGCCTCCTTTGCTGGTGGCAAGAGCAACAGCTAACGAAATCCATGCGTGCATGCATTCAGCCAACGGCCGTCATGCATCACCACATTCCATGGGAGAGGCTGACTTTTGGGCACCTTTGATTTTGGAATAGCTAGCTAGATGCGCTAGCTCTTGGACCTACAGTCAAGGAACTGCAACATTATCCACATTCAGGTGTGCCGGCTTGCAATGCACACCCAATCCACATGCCTGCTGGGTGTGCAGCGTGTGAGCCCAGCTTCCCCAACCAAGCAAGCCGTGATGCATGCATCTTCCATGCAAGACCGAAATCATTTGTGCCAGGAACGGAATCTACCTGACAGCGATTTGCCCCTGCCCACCTATAAAATCGCGGCATCTTCTGATCCAGGCCTTACCATACTTTGTAAAGGTGCCCATGCTTACGATGGCTTGTCTGGCGAGAAGCCTTGTGGTCTGCCTGCCCCTCGTGGTCCTCGCCGCCGTGGTCTGCCTGCCATCACGCGGCGACGCCATGGGCCTGCCCCAGCCTCCGCCGGACCTCAACTTCACCATCGCCGTCGAGGGCGTCGTCTGGTGCAAGACCTGCCGGTACGCCGGCTACGTCCGCTCCATGGACGCGTCGCCCCTCCCGAGTACGTTGCTGTCATCATTCCTCGTGCGCTCAGATCATCTGCCTGCCAGCTGCCACTGCCACAGCTGACCGTTTTATGCATAAATCAATAATCTATAATGCAGATGCCACGGCGCTGCTGCGGTGCCGGCGCGACGGCGACCCGCGGGCGCTGTCCGTGTCGAACACCACGGACGCCGACGGCTGCTTCCTGATCCAGGCGGACTGGCAGTCGGCGCCCTTCAAGAGCAAGGACTGCAAGGTGTACGTGCAGCGGTCGCCGGCGGCAGGGTGCGCCGTGCCCGTCAAGCCCGCTGCCAAGAAGGGGGCGCCGCTCAAGTTCCGCAGGTTCGTGCCGCTCCCCGACGAGCTGCAGGCGCGCTACACGGCGGGCAACTTCACGTTCGCGCCGGAGGAACCCGCCAAGTGCTAGCTACTGCTACCTGATCGAGTAGCTGACTCTGGACGTCCAACTGTCGGAATAAATCAAATACTATGTGTTTGCAGGGAATGATTGACAATGTAACACCAATCCGGCCAAGCGAAAACTTTCATATGTATATTTTTGACAGCCCTATATGGGTCTCCTTTTTTCTAACAAAAAGGATGAACAGAACGAACGTTGGCCGCACAGGGTTTACAAGTTTTGCAAGCTCTAGCTCTTAAATTTTTTTTTCTTGCATCTAGGGTGCAAGCTGCTGATCCTAGCATTCTGGCTAGATCCATGGTGCAGCTGTAATATATGCGTCGTGCTCTGTTCTTTGTTCACTGGCTCTTTGTTTGAGTTGAGTGGTGTATTGGAGTTGTGCGAGAAATGTTGATATCATAGTTCAACTGGTCGGTATTTCCTTCTTCTTATTGGTCGTATTGCCCAATCCAGACTTCATTTTTACAATAAATTCTCCTGCCTGATTTCTTAAGAGAAAAATGGACATCGGACAGACTGATGAGCAAGGTTATCAGGATTCTGATCCAAATCTTAGGATTTTACGATGCTACGATCCTGCCAAAGTAAAATGATCCTTTCCAACCTAATATCTTAATTGTACCCTGTAATTATCTTGGTAGCGATCCTACGATTCCATGGAATGCTATATTTAATTTCATAAATATGAACTATTAGCTCCAGAGTGTGGTTTTTTTACTTCTATCACTTCATGACATTATTATTGCACTATTTTTTTTACAGAATGACAACATATAATTGGCAAATATATTTTTATATAATATAAACTTTAAATGAAAAATTTTAAAAATCCACGATCCCATACAACGATCCGATCATATTTGGAGAAAAACAATCCTACCTGGTGAAAACCTTGGCGATGAGTCATACTCCCCCGCCATTCAAAAAGTACAATATTTTAATTTTGTTCTAAATCAAACTATATTAACTTTTACTAGAGAAAAATATCAACACTTATCATGATAAATCTACTAATACTTATCCGATCTCATAAGTTGCTGTACTTTTTTATATAAATTTAACCTAACTTTAAATAATTTAACTTAGATAAAAGTAAAATAATATATTTTTTTTATGACGAAGAGAGTAAATTCTAAGAAGGTATAGATCCACACGCACTCGATTGTTTTGCATACCACATTAGGGTCACATGAGCCAGGTCATGGGCACACGAATTTACATAAAGGACTAAAAATACCAAACTATCATTTACCTGTACATCAAATCCACTTGGGCCATATGTTGCTGGGCTCATGGGCTGTTACGGTCCTTGAAATCATTTGACATGTCCTTGTATTTCAAGGATCATATCGCTTGGGAACCGGAATCACTGGAAAATTTATGTTTCTCGCCTGTCTTAAAAAGTTGAGCTCCACCCTTCGCTGAAGGATCTGGATTTATCCAGGCTGTGCGATAGGAGCACTAAGCAAGATTGGCATGCAGGTGTTAACAACTAAGCTAACAAAGGTTCCAAGGGATTGAGTGCATCAGTATGCATATGTGTATGTGACGACTCCTTATCTTTTTTCTTTCCGGATGCGACGACTGAGTTGTGGCTGAAATTTGATTTCTGGGTTTGACTTGCGCGCCTGCGTCGTGGGGCGGCGATTGTGTGATCAAGGCAGCTAGGTCATCATGAGCTAGCGATCCTCAATGCAACAAGACATCCTTTTGCATGCAAATCGAAGGAAGCATCGTCGCCCCTTTGCTGCTAGCACGAGCAAGAGCTGAATCCATGCGTGCATCGCCGAGCGTACGGCCACAGGTAGAAGAGAGACCTTCTATCCAGCATTTTAGTTCCGGTTGTTTATTTTTAACTTGGGACTAAAGGACCTTTAGTCCTGGATCAAATTCCCACCACCAACGACCACCTCCGGCTGACTCTTTAGTCCCGTTTGTAAGGGCTAGTGGAACGAGGAAATCTGGTAGGGCATTTTGTCCCGGTTGGAAAACACCAACCGGGACTAAAAGCCCCCCTTTAGTAGTCCCGATTGGTGGCTCCAACTGAGGCTAAAATGCCCCTTTCCACGCAGCCCCCTCTCTCCCCACATTATCTTCTCATCTTCTCCCTTATCTCGCGTAGGCAGTGCTCTTCTCCTCCTCTTCCTTTCTTCTAGGTGGGCGGGCGGGCTGTCGGATTTATTAGTCTAACATTCCAATAGGGGATTACCCAAGTGGTTGATTTATAGGTAGGAAGGATTGCGAAACTAAGAACTTGAAGGTAATCACGAGAACACGAGAGTTTAGATAGGTTTGGACCTCCGGAGAGTAATACCTTACATCTTGTATTCTGGTGGTTTGTATTGCTTTACAGATTGGATTGGGATGCCCTCAGGAGGCGCCCTAGGCCGCCTTATATAGGCTGACGACATAGGGTGACAAGTCGGATTGAATCTGATCTACTTGGTTGTTACATGGAAGGTAATCTGAATCGAATTACCATACGCATCCCACAATATCCGAGCTGATTTGAATTGCCTTTCTTAACTTATGCTCCAAGTAACTTCACGTCCTTGGCCCGCACGTTTTGGTCGAGTGAGCCCACCTATCAGGACCGGCCATTATCCTAGTCGGTGAGGACCCATGGTGTACCCATATCCCTCACAGGCCTCTGGCTCGGGCGGCCACCCGGCCGGCGCAAGGCTGGCGCGGTACAAGCCGGCGCGGGTGGCTGGCACTTTTTTTATTTTTTTAACTGGTATTACCAACCAGGATTAAAAGGGGTCTCTAGTTCCGGTGAACGACCCGGGACTAAAGAGTTAGTCCTGAATAGTTAGTCCCGGTTGGTTTTTCGGGAGCTATAAGACTTGCCAACCAGAACTAAAGATCAGTTGGGCACAGTTTCAGATTGCCATTTTGGTTTTCAGGGAGCTAACAAAACTTGTAGAAGAATTCAAAGTCTCTTGGTGTGGATGTCTTTTTTTTTATCAGCTAGAGTTAAGCAAGTACGGCATTACCGCATTATCCACTTGGTAGCTAGTATAAAGTGCACGAGGAGCAATCACGGATATGCATTTCGCTTGCAACGCACCCCCAAGCATCTGACTGACTGTATCTGAGTCCGAGCCAGCCGGAATCTGCTCTCTGACTCAAAGTGCTCCTAGGCTACAAATTGCGCGGCCTGATCTGGGGCTTGCTACGATCGCTAGCTACAATACCATAGCATTCTCTTAAGACATCAGTTATAGTAATGGCGCCTATAAGCCGCGTCCTAGGCTGCGGCCTCGCCCTTGTGATCTTCGCCGTGGGGTGCCTGCCGTCCCGCGTGTCGGCCATGGGCCTGCCCCGGCCGCAACCGAACCTCAACTTCACCATCGGCGTCGAGGGCGTCGTCTGGTGCAAGGGCTGCCGGTACCGCGGCTACATCCAGTCCAGGGACGCCTCGCCTCTCCGGAGTACGTCCCTTCCTTCCTTCCTTCTCCGATCGTCGCCCGCGCCGCGCCCATCAATTTCCAGCCATTTCCCGCGCTCTTACTAAGAACGAGTATAATGCATGCAGACGTCTCGGCGCTGCTGCGGTGCCGGCACGGCCGCCGCCGAGCGCTGTCGGTGTGGGGCGCCACGAACTCGCGCGGCTACTTCCTGATCGAGACGGGGGCGCAGGCGGCGCCCTTCACCAGCAAGGACTGCAGGGTGTACGTGCCGCGGTCACCGGCGCGCGGGTGCCGGGTGGACGTCAGCCCCGGCCGGAACAGGGGGTTGCCGCTCAGGTTCCGCCGGTTCGTGACGCGACCCGACGGGCTGCAGGGGCGCTACGTCGCCGGCAGCTTCACGTTCGCGCCGCAGACCGGTCCAAGTGCTGACCCGGTCAACTGGACCCTCGCACTACTACTTCGACTCGTGGGGCTGTAAATTAATAAGGCCGTGAAGCCGAACCCACCGTATCTGTGTGCTTCGTTCGTGTTGTTGCAATGTTGCTCCATGTTCGATCAGCTCGGAGATGTTCAGGAAAGCACCGGACCGTACTGCATCAGTGCATCACACAACACACGTCTGCCGGGGGTGGAATATTACAACTCTATTGGTCAGCGTGGAAGCCCAGTTTTCAATGGGTCGCTTCTACCTCTTTGTGCGCCATCTCGGTCCAAACGGAGGCGCGGCCGAACGGGGTCAACTTGCCGCGGCGCCTATTCCGGGCGGGGGATGCCGCACACACCACAACAACTTTCTCTCCTCTCTGGGCCGCGTCGTACCGTACGCCACCCAGCCCACGGGCTGGCAAGCCGCGCAGCTCAGGCCCGCGTGTTCGTCCCTCACCTACCACACCCACACCACACCACCCACACCTCGTGGATCCAAGCCAGGAATTCCTATCCATGTCCGGGAAGAACTTATTCAACACATCTTCTAATGTTTAAGGGGCTGTTTGGATATGAGGTGCTAAACTTTAACAGTGTCACATCGGATGTTCGGATGCTAATTAGGAGGACTAAATATGAGCTAATTATAAAACTAATTGCAGAACCTTGTGCTAATTCGCGAGACGAATCTATTAAGCCTAATTAATCCATCATTAGCAAATGGTTACTGTAGCACCACATTGTCAAATCATGGACTAATTAGGCTTAATAGATTCGTCTCGCGAATTATACTCCATCTGTGCAATTAGTTTTGTAATTAGCTTATGTTTAGTACTCCTAATTAGCATCCAAACATCCGATGTGACAGGTGTTAAACTTTAACAGGGGTTTCCCAAACACCCCCTAAGATGCGTGCGAAGTACAATCAACTGAGGACATTGAAGCGGGAGCATAAAAGCAGTTTGGATCTTTAGGATGCAGATGTGGACATGTGTCAGCATGCATGGGTGGTTCTTGTGCGTAGTGGTGGATGGGTGAGATTCCTTTTAGATTCAAAACTTTAATCTCATTTATCTCTCAAACCGTAAATGAGTTTTAAATTTTGTTTGAACCCTGATGCTATTTAGAATTTATGCAACAAAACAAGACCCAACATGAATATATTTTATTTTAAAAAAATCAACATTTCAAATGCACTCTTCAACATTTGAATATACATGCTCAACATTTTGAATATACAGTTTCAATATTTTTTTGCATAAAATGTTGAACTACTTTGCGAAAGGGCCTCTAGTCCATATTCTCCTTATGACGGTCCCACTCATCGTTGACTTGATTAATCACCACCAGCAATCGCTTTATTCCTAGCGAGACTGCCAGGCGAAGCCCGTGCAGAAGCGCCTCGTATTCAGCTTCGTTGTTGGACACTTTCAAGAAGATTTGCAGGATGTACTTGAGTTGTTCGCCCTTGGGAGATATAAAGAGTACGCCTGCACCGGCGCCCTCGAGCTTGAGTGATCCATCGAAATACATAACCCAGTGCTCTGGACGCTTTGCTGGCGTTGATAATTGATTCTCCCACCACTCTGCCATGAAATCGACTAGGGCCTGGGACTTGATTGCAGTCCTTGATTTGAATTTCAGGGATAATGCTCCGAGTTCTACCACCCACTTAGATATTCTTCATGTTGCATCCCGATTGTGGAGAATTTCTCCCAGGGGGAAGTTGGTGACAACAGAGATCTTGTTCTCCTGGAAGTAATGTTGTAACTTGCGCGAGATGAGCAGTATCGCGTACAGCAGCTTCTGGACCAGTGGATATCTGGTCTTGTGAAAGCATCTTGGCCCCTAACTTGTGTTTTGATAATTAATGACGACCTTTGTAGACTAACAATTTCATTAAGAATATGAGTATATGTTAGTCCTAGAATTGAATTGCGCTTCCAAGGATGCTATGGTGATAGTTTGGATGGTTTGTACCTTGGAAAGGTCAAGGCAAAGGTACATGGTAGGATTTTCTATTTTTACCGATCAAAAGGTGCTTAGCGGATGTAAATTGACCGGATTAATAGGCTAGATAGTCATACTATCAAGAGGGGTCAATTTCATTTGCTTGACAGTTCTATAGTACCACTTTGCTCAAATAATTGCATTGCATGCATATGGACTAACATAGTTTGAGAAAGTGAAAAAGTTGAGAAAAAAAAGATGATCCAGAAGAGTGCTGATTGCATAAAGGCGGACGGTCCGTGCCTTAGAGGCGGACGATCATGCTAACTTAGATAGAGACATGTTTTCAGGCTTATGGGCATTTCTTTAGAGGTGGACTGTTCGCAGGTGTTTGAGTGGAGTGTCCGCAGTTTAAAAGCTCAAACTAATCGCGCTGAAATGTATACCGCGGATGGTCCGACCCTATAAGGGCAGACGGTCCGCCACCTCTGTAACGGTACAGTCTAACACGCATTAAATGTTGTAGTAGCCGTTGGACTTGAACGACAGACGGTCCGACCCCTGTGAGGCAGATGGTCCGCCAGTTCCCAGTTTTCACGAGTTTGTAATCCAACAGCTAGTTTTGGAAGAAGGGGCCATATATACTTCACCCCCGGGCATGGGTGAGGTCTCTTGGCACTTTGAAAAGCTGTGTTGACATTCTTGAGCCTTCTTCCACCTCTCACTCACTCAATTTGCTTAGAGATTGCATTCTTGTGAGATTGAAAGCATTCTAGTGCATTGCATCAAGAGTTTGAGCTTTGTGGCATTAGGGAGTCTTCAAGCAAGCGTCATTGGCTTGTTACTCTTGGAGGTTGCCGCCTCCTAGACGGCTTGGAGGCTGTGGAGCCGTTGAGCCCTTCAAAGAAGATTGTGAAGGAGCCCCGGCTATTCTTGTGAGGGGTTTGTGCTCACCTCGCCGGAGCGGTGAAGAGCAACATTAGTGGAATTGAGGTTTGGAGAGGTTCTTTGATTCAAGCCGGCTCAAACATCAAGCGGTGTCTTGATAGAGGAGCAGTTGAAGCATTGAATCCACCTCAACATGGATTAGGAGTGACCGGCAAGTCATCAACACCATGGGAAAAATTTATCTCTTGTGTTCGGTTTTCTCTTTGCTCAATCTCTTTATTGCAATTTACTTTGAGCAAATACATTCATAGAGTTTGAATTGTACCTTGTCACCCTAGGTTGCAAACCCTCACCTAGTTATAGAGTAGCTAGAAATAGTTTTCCTCTTGTGTTACTAATTAAATTCTTTAGTGTTGTGATTTTAGTTGAAACCGCTAATTCACCCCCCTTTAGTCAGTATCCTAGATACTACAAGTGGTATCAGAGCCGTGGTCTCCGTATTTCAAGGATTTAACCATCCCGGAGTAGGATAAATGGCTAATGACAATAATGTTTATGTGGGAAAATCACCATTCTTTGATGGGAACAACTATGATTATTGGAAGACAAGAATGATGGTTCATCTTAAGGCAATGGGCAAGAAGATACGAGGAGTTGTAAATGAGAGATTTGCCATTCTTGATGAGAAAAATAAGAGTGAAATCGATGAAGCAAATGAGCTGCTCGATGATCAAGCCATGAATGTGCTATATGGTGCTCTTGATATTAGTGAGTTCAATCGAGTCAAAAGTCTCACAACCGCATTTGAGATTTGGAACAAGCTTATGGAGATTCACGAGGGAACATCTATCGTGAAGGAAACTAAACTATATGTATACAAAGGCAAGTTTAGTGAATTCTCAATGAAGAAGGATGAAAACGTCTCCTCTATGTTCAAGCGGTTGAATGATATAGTGAACGAGCTCAAGGGTCTTGGCTTCAATGTTCCCGATGAAGATTTCTCTCACAAATTCCTTAGGTGTCTTCCGGTAAAATATGATACTATTGTGACATTGCTAGTAAGATCAAACTTGAAGACTATGACACCTATACAAGTGTTAGGAGAAGTGCTCACTCATGATATCTTCAAGCAATCACAAGCACATGGTCTAGCAAATGAAGAAGAAAAGAAAAGCATTGCTCTCAAGGCTCAATCTTCAAAAGAGAAGAATAATGATGAGAGTGACAATGATGATGATTCTGATGAAGAAATGGCTCTTTTTTATAAAAAGTCTCAAAAGAATCATGAAGAAAAAGAACTTCAAGAAGGACCAATCATCAAAGAAAAATCCTTTTGAAGACAAGAAATGCTTTGAGTATGGTGAGTTTGAACACATTGCAGTAAATTGCCCAAACAAGAAAAATAAGACCAAGAAAAGTGATGATAAGAAGAAAAAGAATAGCCAGGCCTACTACGTTGAGTGGGATTCCGATGCTAGCTCCGATCCGGTTGATGATGATGATGAGAAGTCCTCAAAGGGAATTGCCAGCATCGCCATTAAGGAAGTTCCATGGCTGGTAACCCCGCTATTATACCGACGGAAGGTAACCCTAGCCAGCCCAAAAACTGGCGTGAAGGTCCATTCAACCTCCCGCCTTCACTCCATGTACGCGAAAAGGCGCCCACACGAGCCTGCACCACGTGAAACGGTCGAAATTGACGTTCCACGCGGTGCAGTCCGGCGGGCCTGGCCCGTGACCCCCTCCAGCCTACCAAACAAGACCCCCGCCGCGTGTTTTCGTGACCGGCGAGGTCCCGTGATCCTGCTAGGACTCAGGTTCTACGTTCCGAACAGCCCCCAATGGTCCCCGGACGACACGAGTGCAGGGCAATCACGACGGGTCCTGTTCAAAGGCAAGCAACCACGGAGCGATCAAACTCACGACGCGGCTGAGACAAGTATGCCGCACAGGTCGCTCACTTGGGCGTGTTGCGTCTTCTCGCTCTGCACAGCGCCTCATGTGACTCAACAAACAATTGCAGAAGGGTTAAAAGAATCCACATGCGTAGCAAGTAGCAACAGTTACCTGATCGAACAGACACAGCATGCTTGGCACCCAAGCACTGTTATCAATCGATAACATATAAGGGAAAGGACAAGTAATCAGGCAAATGTTGATCTCTGGTTGAACAGATGTAATCCATTTTGTACTTTTGCATCTCAAGAGCAGAACCCTGATGCGGGTAGGTAAAAACTTGGATTGATTTGCCTGTACAAGTATACCTCGAACCAATGATGTACAAAACCTTTCTTTGTGGGACCACCCGGCACCTCAATTTCCTCTCCTATTTATGCTACTTTTGCTACCACGCTAATCTGTAATCCTATCAATCCGCTAAATCTGTGACCGCTACTCCTACCTCCAAACTTTGCAACTCGTATTAAGTTACATTTTGCGAATTCGTTGGCTTCTCCGAATTCAAGTGCCGCAAACCTTGAAGCCAACCAGACACACACACCCTGGGTAAGAAGTCAGTACATTTCTAGATGCACAACCCAATCGTACAGAGTCAGTCCATTTCTAAGATCTTGATGTTGCCGCTGGAGTTAGCGGAAAGAAGAGTTGTAGACTGCCCTCTCCAACAGACACATGAAATGAACTGTGTCGGATCATCAATCTCCTGGCCTGATATAGGGTCTGTCACGCTAAACTTATATGCCAACACTGGCATGGGAAATTCTTTGTGGTAGACAAAAACCTGTGGTAAAGTAATACGGGAGGTAAGATGAACATTTCAGTTGATATGAACAGGCAAAGGAGAAGTATACCAATCTAATTAAAGAACACTAAGTTCCGGTGCGACATTTCTCTATTGACACAGCAAATGCTGCTTAAAACCTGGTAACTATGCAATGATCCATAAGCTACAACAGAAAATTCAATCGTGTTTGCATTGCATCTTAGTAATTTCATTTACTTCCTTCTATATGAAGTGAGAACTTGAAAAGTTCACTTACATACGTTGCCCTGACTTATAAACCAACATGCAAGGATTTATAGTATGAAAGCTCCTCCTGCCTCACCGTAAGCATATACACATGGCATATCAAATGTAGACTACTGACTTACTGAGCGACATGAACTACACTATATCCATCAACAAAAAAAAATCAGCTTCCTTGCAACAAATACAATGTTTACTTGAGTACTCTGACTTTGCATAAAGGTTGATAAAACTACATTGGCCACCAGTCAGATATCCAGACAAATTTGTGGAAGCTTAGCGATTGGATGCATACCTCATTTGTTTCGGAGCCAGTAGCAATGTAGCCATCAGATATAGAAAGGCCAACAAAGTTCTGGTCAAAAGGTTTAACAGTTAAGTAAATTGGTCACTAAACAACAACATTGTTTTCTTCAGCGCAGAAAGCAACTCAGCATACAAAGGGCATGCTGGAATTAATGAAGGGTAACCTCTGTTTACACGAGAGAGAATTAATTATGATCTCAACTCAGGTGCTAAATTATTTCGTGAAAACAATGGACTGATAGAGCCACAAACCACTCTAATATGCCACAGGGACAAACTGGTACAGGAAGCACATGAAGTGAGCAACATTTTAAGGTTGTTGAGCAATCTAAATATCCAAAAACAACTAGCGCAGTGGGATTTAAAGCACCTCCTTCACACAGTGATCCATAAAAAGGACAGGTCTTACAAATTCTCTCATTTTTCAAGAGACAGAAAAGAGCATATAAATCACTAATGTGGTGGGTGTAGTTTATAACATAATGGATCAATCATATAACAGTTACAATAACGCACTATGTAATAGTTTGTATATAGCACAACACAGATAATTGTTACAGTAGAGTACTCCACATATATTAGAGTTTCATAGCAAATAAACTTTCGAGATTTAACTAGTTATCCTTAGGGCCTGTTTGGTTACCTAGGAATAAAGTTTAGTCCACTCATTTTTGACACTTTTAGTCCCTAAAGTGCCAAACAAGTGGACTAAAATGTGGACATAAAAAGGACAGGTCTTACAAATTCTCTCATTTTTCAAGAGAGACAGAAAAGAGCATATAAATCACTAATGTGGTGGGTGTAGTTTATAACATAATGGATCAATCATATAACAGTTACAATAACGCACTATGTAATAGTTTGTATATAGCACAGCACAGATAATTGTTACAGTAGAGTACTCCACATATATTAGAGTTTCATAGCAAATAAACTTTCGAGATTTAACTAGTTATCCTTAGGGCCTGTTTGGTTACCCAGGAATAAAGTTTAGTCCACTCATTTTTGACACTTTTAGTCCCTAAAGTGCCAAACAAGTGCCAAACAAGTGGACTAAAATGTGGACTAAAGTGTTTAGTCCTTTAGTCCATATGGGGTGAACTAAAGTGGACTAAAGGGTCTTGGGGACACCTTGCCCCGCATTTATTGCCCTTCCTCCCGCCCGGCTCCCTCCGCCGGCCTCCCTCCCGCCGCCTCCCGCCGGCCCCCGTTGCCCTCCCACCCGCTGCTATCGCCACCGGCCTCCTTCCCGCCACCCTCCTGCCTGGCACCGGCAACGCGCCGTGCTCGCCGTCCCCGTCCTCCAGGACGTCCGCGGTGCGGCGCCCATGTCCCCCGCGTGGTCGAAGGTGGTGCCGAGGAGTTCTTGTGCCCGATCTCCGGCGCGCTTAAGGTGGACCCTGTGATACTGCGGGCCTGCCTCCATGCCTGTGCGGAGCTTGAGTTCCTGCCCCCCAGCGTGGAGCCTGGGGGCGCGGAGACGGTGATTCCGAACTCGACGCTTAAGGCTGCCATCGGCACCTGGTGCGCATGCACCAACTGGGCGGTGCTGGCGCTGCCGGCGCGGGGGCCCAGGCAGGGCAGGAGCCGTGCTGCGCGCGATGCTTCCTAGGCGCGCCCTAGGCGCTCCTCGCCGTGGCCTTCGGCACCCCCGAGCTGGGCCCTATCTGCCGGCTGGCGCTCATGGTGATCTGCAACGCGATCGCCTGCTCCGAGGGCCGCACCGCGCTGATGGACGCGGGCGCTGTGGCGTCCGTCGTGGGCATCCTCGATGACACCGGTAGTGGTGACAGCACCGCAGACCTGGAGGAGTGGTGCGTGTCGGCAATGTACGCCATGAGCCGCGGCAGCCTCCGGTATGTATGTGTAGGAGCATGAGTCCAAAACCAGATCTGGCGCCAAAACAAGGGTACCAGGTGGTGGGTAGCAGGGGTAAAAGAATCTTTGTTCAACTGCATTAATGGACTTTAGTCCATGGAACCAAACAGGGTAGGGACTATAGTCCATGGACTAAACTTTAGTCCATGGAATAAAGGAACCAAACACCCACTTACAAAAGACAAAACTAGACACTACTAATCACTTGTAGAGCAATATAATGAAAAGAGAACAAGTACATGCAAATGTCTTCTAACCTTTGTATTTGTATGCCCTGTAAATGTTTGGATTGGACTGTCAATTATCCTTCCTGGGCTCATCGACAAGTCCCAGAGCCTCAATGAGTTGTCAGTAGACGCAGATACTATTGTTGATGCGTCTAGATACTTAACATAGCTTACTGTTTTTGTGTGCCCAACCAGTGTACAATAAGGAGCTCGTATGTTACGGAGATCATAGCAGTAAATTTTGTGATCTGCTGAGCCAATGGCAATGGAGCGAGCAGTATCAGGTTGGAATTGTACAGAGCACACATTTGCCCTTGTTCTAATAGTGCCAATACTCCCAGCCTGCAAAGTTCATCGAAATGTGTTATAACATTGTAGAGAAATAATTCCACATTCGCATATACAAGTTCGATAACCATGTTATCGGCAGTTCAAAAGCTGACATACAGTAGGTGCAAGAATAAAATTGCCTGATTCATATCCCACAGCTTCACAGATCCATCATCACTCCCACTGACCAATTTTGTTGGGTCCACAATTGAGAAGTCCACCGACCACACTCGCCTCTCATGCTCCCTCATGTCAACGAAAACTTGACTCCTAGTAACATCCCAAACCTGAAATACCGACATATTATGGTAATTGCATCAAATACAATTATTTTTAAAAAAGCATGCCATGAGGAGCTTACCTGCACTATACCCTCAAAATCACTAGATGCTATATGGCTCTTCATATAACTGTTCCAGCAAATACAACTTAATTTTGATCTATTGGACATCTCTACCACAGGATAGTGAATGTCACGATGCTCATTTACAATCATATTATACTCAAACACTTTTATCTTCTTATTTACACCAGCTGTTGCAAAAAACTCTTTATCCCGGTCAAACCCTACGGAGCATACTAAGTTCGATGAGTTCAGCAGATCACACTGTTTCAGTTCTGCCTGTACTTTCAACTTACTGAATGACAAGTACTTGCACAATCCCTCAAGAAAAGAGTTCACCCAACATTGCCTACTGCCATATTGCCTTTCCAAAGGAAAATTATCTATTGAACTTCCCTCGGTCCCAACAGCTGAACCAGTAGCCCTCTTAACAACTTGATGACAGCTATTTATTTGGTTACCAACTTGCTTCACCAACTTGGACCTTGTAAGAAAGTAGGCTGTTTCAAGTTTTTTGAAGTTCTTCATCAACCTGGAGCTTTTGGACAAAACACTTTCCTGGATTAGCTCAGAGGACGGCACTGTTCTGGAACATTCTTCCACGCTATGATTCTGTTCCTCCATGTCAATACCTTGCAGCTCAGGTCTGAAACGCTTCCTGGATCCACAATCACTCTGATCTTCAACAGTTCCAGAGCACACCTCTTTATCCAAATCAGGTGAGAAGTTCACAAATTGCCCCCCTAGTGCAGATTGCTGGTGGAGGACCTCGTTGATGTCAGAAGAGAGAAAGGCAACAGTATCCTGCAAATTGTCTGCTATATCCTGCTTTCTTTTCTGCAACTGCTGAAGAAAATCCAGCAGTAATTCCTGTTCTTCTATCTCTTCACGTAACCTAAGTGCTGCTTCACGCTCTTCCAGGCTATTCCGAGACTGATTAAGGAACTCACTCTGTAGCACCTCACTGTCAAAAAAAGGAGAAAAAAGGTCAATGAGGTACAACTTCACTGAATACCACAAAGTTTATATGCAGATACATATCTTTAATTATTTAATTTTCTAAAAATTAATTATGTCAAGGGCAGGCATATGACCAACTAGCACATTGCAGTAGTGAGAAGACAATAAAGAAAAAAAAATGTTAACCTGAACTTAAATCCAGCAATGGTCTATTGTCCAAATAGAAGTCTTTATTGCCATACCTAAAGATCCACTGAGAAACTCCTAAAATGCAAGGAAGTGTGCTGGCACTTTCATCAGTTGCAATACAGCCACATTTTCTAATTGAAGCATTAACTACAGATACTATCAAATTGGAAATAAGGACAATGATATGTCTGAGTTTTCGCAAATTGGCAGAATTCTCCTGCAAGTGCATGGTCTGATGGTTACTGGTTAGTTGTTATGCCTTTTCGATAGTTTGCTGCATTTTTTTATTATAAATCGAGGCTTGAACAAGAATGTCAAATCTAGAATACATGGTGAATTGTTCATAAATTCCAATATTTTAAATTGTTGATAATAATTCCATGGTTGCTACTGCCTCATGAATATTAGTTTTTCTTTCTTGTTGCCTAATTTAGCCAACTTGATCTTCGAAAAACTCCATGTTCATGTTTAACAAACCCATGTTTTCTATCCTATAAAGTGTACCGCCACAGCACATGTATAGGAAACAAATGCAGTTTGCAGCTTTGAGGAGAAGCACTACTACTATATAGTAGTAAATTACTTCCAGTTACCTAACGTGAAACAAGCAACCCCTAACACAACCCGTCTCCAGCCATAACATATTCAAAACATAGTACATGACACACAACGCACCTCATCTTCGGTCTGGTCTCAGGCACAGGGTGCATGAGCAACTGGCAGAAGGACGCCTCCTTGGGCCATCTGAGCAGAAGCTGCGGCGGCAACACCCGATGCCGCAGATTAGCCATTGCCCGCATCTTATCCTCCAAGGTTTCGAACGTACAGAACAGCTGCAATCCGAGTGGCCAACTAAGTGTCATAAGCTATGTGATGACGCGCCCGCAGAACAGAAGCATATTCATGTGATGAAGCAAAACTCACCTCGAACAAGAGCACGCCCAGTCTGTAGACGTCCGAGGAGAAGGTAGAGCCGCCTCCGCCGCTGTCTTCCGCCTCCTCGGGGCTGGTGTACCAGCTGAGCTCCATCGCCAGCACGCTCTTGAGCGGGAACGTCTTCCCGGTGCGCTCCTCGCCGCGGGCGGCGCCGTCGCGTCGCCGCGGAGGCGAGGCGTCCGGGTCGGCGTCCTCGGAGGCGTCGGAGCCCGAGCAGGAGCCCGAGGCGTCGGAGCCGGAGGCGGACTCGATGAAGGCGACGCGCGCGAAGGGCGGCGACACGACGAAGCACGAGGGGCGCGCGCTGCCCACGGCCACCCCCTGCGCGTGCGCGACGGCCACCGCCTCCGCGACCTGCCTGAACACGTGCACGCACTCCGCCGCCTCCACCGCGCGGCCCGGGCGGTCGAGCCACTCCCGCAGGCTCACCTCTCCCCCCTCCTCCGGCCGCCTCCCTTCCTCCACCTCCGCCTCCGCGTCCCCCCACCGCCGCCCGCCGCCAACGGCGCCACGGGACGGCTCCATGCCACGCACACCCCCTCCACTCTACCCCATGGCCCGGGATCACCACCGATTCGCCGCGCCCCGCACCTCCACCCGCTGCTCCGCCAACCCCATCCAAGCTCCGCACGGCCTCGTCACGGCAGCGGGGATCAGGTAAGGATCTGAGCCCAGCGGCGAGGCGGCGGCCACCTGAGCACACCCGCGGCCGGCGAAGAAACGCGAGGTGGGAGGAGAAGTGACTAGGTGAGAGGAGTGGAACGGAGGCGAGCAGCGAGCCACACAAAGGCGCTTTAAATCGGGGCTCTCTCGTCTACTGCTTTATTTCCGTCGCCTCGGTAGCCGGCTCCCAGCCGCACAACGCCCGCGACCCTTACCCTCGAACACCTCGCCCCAGTTCGGGGCGGCAGCCAGCGGCCGCACAACGACCAGCCCAGTCCATCTCCCTCCCAGCCTCACCTGCTACAGCAGCACAGTGCCACCGCACTAGACACCAAACCTGACCGCGGAGATGGAAACGCCGACGCGGCCTTGACTTGACGCCACAAAAAGCCCCCCACCACTGGCTCGCCACGCCGCCGCCGAGGAGGAAGAAAACGGAGCCGGAGAAGCCCACCACCAACTGGGCGCGCCCTAGGCCTCCCCTACCCTACTCCTCGAGCCCTCCCCTGGTCTTCCGATACTCCTACTTCCCAGGCGATTCCCAACGAGATTTGCCTTCCGAGCACGAGATCAAAATCAGAAGCAGCATTTAAAAATTCCCAAAAGCAGCCGCTCGTGACGTGGCGCTTCTAATAACGGAAACCGCCCGGACCACACGAGAGCCGGAAACCCGTCGCCCCACGCGGCCTGTCCAGTCGCCGTCCCATGACACCCGGGGCCGGTGACCCCGGCGTGGCCCAGCGGCCGGTGGCTCGCGGCCGGCGCGGCTGGCGTGAGGAACCCGCCGCCACGACGGAAGTGGATCAAAAGGGCGCTGGATTTCCAAAAGCGCGCACCTGGCTGGGGTTGATAATTAAAAAGCGTCACCCGAGCCGTACCTCCGGGCCCACCCGTCGGCCTGCGTCCCCGGGCAGCAGTGCATGGGCCGCCCGACCGGGGACTGACGCGCGGACGCAACCGGCTGACCCACTGGGTGGCCGGTCGCTGTCAGTGGGTCCAGATTTTTATACTCCGCTGCGGAGCCCAGCAGTCAGAGGGCGAGGGGGCCGGGGCCAGGTGCGGCCGCGCGCGGCAGCGGACGTGGCGCGACGGCGGCCGCACGCCCCCGCGGTGCGGGGGGGAGTTGAGAACTTGGCTCGAGGCGCCCCGTGCACGGGCCACGTCGCCGCGCCACCGGCTTCGCGATCTGGGGCGGGAGGGCCGGAGCGCGGAGGGGAACGGTGGCTCGGGGCTCGAAACGTTAGCGGGAGCACGTTTTGTTTCCGTTTTGGGCCATGTTTAGTTAGGCCATGTTTAGTTACTCCCAACTCCCAACTTTGACACTATGCAAAAAGAAGATTCCCCATCACATCAAACTTGCGGTACATGCATGGAGTACTAAATGTAGATGAAATTAAAAACTAATTGCACAGTTTTGTTGTACTTTGCGAGACGAATCTTTTGAGCCTAATTAGTCAATATTTGGACAATAATTCA
Organism: Setaria italica; assembly: GCF_000263155.2. Taxonomy (NCBI): domain Eukaryota; kingdom Viridiplantae; phylum Streptophyta; class Magnoliopsida; order Poales; family Poaceae; genus Setaria; species Setaria italica. Next base: position 35,654,015 of record NC_028454.1, on the reverse strand, counting down.
CAAATACAAACGAAACGCTACAGTGTGCTACAGTGCTGTAACAGTAATTTGGCACCTCCCAAATTCCCCAACTAAACACGGCCTTACTCCCAACTCCCAACTTTGACACTATGCAAAAAGAAGATTCCCCATCACATCAAACTTGCGGTACATGCATGGAGTACTAAATGTAGATGAAATTAAAAACTAATTGCACAGTTTTGTTGTACTTTGCGAGACGAATCTTTTGAGCCTAATTAGTCAATATTTGGACAATAATTCACAAATACAAACGAAACGCTACAGTGTGCTACAGTGCTGTAACAGTAATTTGGCACCTCCCAAATTCCCCAACTAAACAAGGCCTTGATCCGTTCCCAGTCCCAGCTGATGAGCGGGCGGCACGGGTTCTGTTGTACTCTCTCACGCCGCCACGCCGGGGACGGGGAGGGAGGCGGAGGCCGGGCCTCGTGACTCGTGTGTTCGCGACAGGCCGGGCCGGCTCCCCACGTGAAGCGCACGGGGGTGACACCGCTCCGGCCGCGCAGGTCAAAGGAACGGATGACTCGCCCGCAAACTAGCGGTGGAGACGGTGCTCGCCCTGCTCCTCTGTTTGGATGGAGTATTTTGGATGCGCCATGCCCATGCGCCTTTTCGTGGAGCGGATTAGCTGAAGCGTAGCGTGGGGTGTTCCGATCTGACCATCAGGACCTGATCCTCGTTTTGAAGCCAATCCACTTGTCTCACTGACTCATCCACCACAAACACATTTTTTTTGGGGTGAAAATCCAACGGAAACACATAAATAAAATAAATCAGGACCATTACGAGTTGGATGGCGTTGAAGGCTACTCGATAGTCAATACCTCAGCCTTGTGCAATTGCAGCCGGGCAGGCTTGATCAGCGTCGTCCTGCCCCCTGGCCCGCAACGTCTACCGTACACAGCAGCCACTGCATACAAACATGCCATGTCTGTCTCACCTACCTGATGACGTGCTGCACCCATTTGGGCTGCGATCGCGCTCGCGATCGCGCCGCCTAAATGCCAGCACTTTCTGTGGCTCATCCACCGTCGAAGGCTGCCTACGCGTGCTCTGCTGCATCATCGCCACATCTCGCCATCGGCTGTCTGCCCCTTCCTTCTCCTAGCCGGAAACGCAAGAGCATCTACTTCTGCACTGCGGCCATGCCAGGGCCACCTGGGCTGCACTGGGAGCTCTTGCCCCATCCAAAGCATCCATGATCTTAAGCTGCTCTGGACAGCCAAATAATCAGCTCTTGCCATTTGGGACTCTTGGAGCTCTTGCCATCCTGAATATTGAACATAAAAATTGCAGATCCACAACTGCAAATTAGCTCTCCTGAATATTGAACATAAAAATTGCAGATCCACAATTGCAAATCTCAACACTTTAACCATATGATCCTGCTCGTCTACATCAATCCATAGCGAGACCCTTTACAAATGATTCAATTTATGCAGGATGCATTTATAATATAAAGGACATCATAAACAACATATGTGTAACGCGTTTACATGTCAGTCAGCTATTTTAGTCTAATGGTCGACCAGGTGATGATCTTGATGCCAGGATAGATTTAGTGCCTCGCTATATATACACGAAGAAACAGACGAAACAGTGGGTTAGTATAAACAGGGCTTATTGCAATTCTGATGACACCAAATGTGGTGATACTGTAGTAACTTGCAGTTTTGTAAGTATAGCCATACAATTCACTGATCTTGAGGGGTTTGCCTCCCTGCTGAGAGTGAGATAATGCATTGTTGGACCATCTCTTGGACTCTTCGCTTCAGAAGCTTGTCTTTCACGCCAGAAAGCATGCTGCGGTAGAAGATCTCCAAACGATTGAGTTCATCAGTGTCTGCTGCATCCAATATATTCTCAAATTCCTTTCTGATATCAAAGACGGGAGATTCCTGAAGTGAACGCGGTAGCGTACGTTCATCAAGCGGCTTACGGAAGATTGAGATGTGGAGTATGTTGGCATATCTCTCCATGAGTGTCAGTTTTGACCTTAGGAACTGTAACTCCTCTGTGGCAGCAGATAGCTTCTGCTCCAACTCAGTGCTAGTGCGATCAGTCACTCTTGACGTTGATGCCTCTGTTCGGTCCTCATGAATCTCCTGGAAGTTCTCGCCAAGAGGAGGCCACATCACAACACATGGTATGTAGCTGTCAGCAGTCTGGCCTCTCCCAAGCACACCACTGCGGCCTCTGCCCCATGCCCACATCCTATACCCATCACCAGCAACAAGAACAGTGTGGGCAGCTCCACAGGCGATCTGCACTGGACCAAGAAAATTAAACCCATTTGTTTCAGGAGACTGAACTCTTATCGGAGATAGAGCATCCCCTGCATCAACCCCTGAGTAGCTAGCATCTGGGCACAGCCCAAGACCTCTCTCCATTCCCCAGCACCATACCTCTCCATCAGAGGAGACTACAGTTGTGTGGAACAATCCACAATCAAGAGATATAAGGAAGGATCCGGTTGGTAAGCCATCAACAGGTTGTGGCGAGCAAATGGTGGCTGTGGTTCCATGGCCAAGCTGCCCCTTGTCACCAAGGCCAAACGTCCAGCACCGAGATTCTATCTGGTCAAACGACTTCTTATTGGTGAGGACGGCAGTGTGGGAAGCTCCACATGCAATTTCATACACCTCCCAAGAAGATTCTTCACTAAATGCTGAGATAAGCACAGGACGAGATCTACTTTCCTTGTCACCTAGACCCAACTGACCATGGTTGTTATTTCCCCAAGCATAACAAACAAGGTCACCTCCTGTATAGGTCTCCCCAGCACTAACTGCAGCTACTACATGCTCATTACCACAGGCAACCTTAACAACGGTGTGTCCATGGAAATCCCACACAGGTAGTGGAATAGAGCTACTTGCGATACAAAACTCTCCAGCATCAGTCTGCTGTGGGCAATTTCCCCACATCCAAAGGCCCCCCAAACTGTCTATGGCAAAAGACATCATGCCACCAGCTTTGACAGAAGACAGCTGTAATAAAACATACATCAGGATTATCAAAAAAAGAAAGCCAAGCTTTCAGGAACAATCTTAAAACATATAATTTGGGCATTGTAGAAACTTGACACTGATGATATGCTCATACCTTCAAAGAAGTCAGATCATGTGTGCTCTGGGCTTCATCATCCAGTGTTTCAGGAGGATCCAGATCCTGAAATTGCTCAACCAAACATGGAAAAAGGGAATTCTGATCCCCGTAGCCAAGCTGACCATCTGTTCAATAGTCAAGGAAGTGACACGCCTGACAATGACAGGTATAGCAACTAAGAGATTTGCAGCTAACAAAGTTCAAAAATATGCCAAGAGGTGTAAAGGATACAGAGATTGTAGCCCCATGACCAGAGTGAACCTTCGTCTGCCATACAAAACATTATTCAGTGATCAGTATCAATATTTGATGCCCATTGCATATGTATATTGATCGATCAGGCTTAATTGCTTTTGGCAACAAAAAAAGAAAATGCAGCAATGAACACTTTGCACTTACGGGAATTATAAATTTTATGGATATGCAACACATAAGTCACATGCATACAAAACGCTGCATAAACTACGAGCATTTTGTATAGTGACCATTTTACAACATCGTCAATTCAGTCACTAATGCTGAGCTAGGTCAGATTATGTCCTAAGTAAGCCTTAAACAGGTGCAGAAAAATTCAGGGTAAAGATATTAAATGTCATGTGCAGATTTTGCAGGAGGAGCCATGCTGGGCCTCACTTACAGGCTGTAGCACCCGAAAATCAAAGTGCCAGTCGGCAGTAGGCTAGTACAAGCAAACTCACGATTTGGGACACAGTAACAGAACCCCCATTTCTCTGCCGCTGGTCAATTACCCGATTCCACCACCCACCACAAACCGCAGAGGCGTCAGAATGCTGAAACTACTCCAGTGATTCTAACTACAATCGCTTGATTCGCACGATAATCAGAGAACGGATGAGGTAACTGAGCACGAACCGTCCAGCGCGAGGCTGTGGTAGGCCCCGGCGGCGACGGCCACGAACCTGGGCCTCGGCCTCCCACCGCTGACGCAGACCGCCGGCGCCACGGCGGTGGGGACGAGCTCGTCGTCCTCGCGGCCGGTCCCGAGGCGGCCGAACGGGCCCCTGCCCCACGAGTACACCTCCCCGTCACCTGCAGTTACAAGCCACGGAACCTCCCATCAGACCCCCGAGGCGGCCCGGCGCGGGGAGCAGGAAAATTCGAGCGAGCATAGTCGAGAGAGTCCTCACCCGTGAGGGCGAGCGTGTGGACCTCGCCCGCGGCGATGGCGACCACCTTGGGCGGCATCTGCGGACGGCGGTGGGAGTGGACGATGCGGTAGATGAGGAGGAGGGGGAGGCAGAGGACGACGCGGGCAGCACATGTGGAGGCATCACCGCGAGCGGGGAGGCGGCGGGTTAAAAGGTTGCGGCGGCGGTTGAAGTGGAAGGAGAGGTGAAGACGACTCCACACAGTGATTTGGATGGACAGCACGGCAACGGCCAGTCACCGGTGAGCGAGACACGATCACTCCATCACTTGAGTAATGCACCGATTTTTTCGAGGTCGCCGACGTTGCCCCTTCTCACCTTTCCTCCCTGACCGGGTTTGTGCGTGTCACGCGATGCGCCGCTGGGGCCGGCTAAACATGTGATTTAAGTAGCGGTAGGTGGTGTGATGATTGGGACAGTGGAGTGTTCGAACAGGACTCAAACTGAATCTTCAGACAGCAACACCGCGAGTCAACATCACGATCATTCTAAATAGTAGAAACGAGCATCGGGCAGCATTGAGTAGAGTATATTACATCGCCTAAAACAGTTGAGTTCATCCGACGACTATCTAACAGGTACACGTACATCACTCGATCACTCATCTCAGTCAACTCGGTAAACATGGATCGGTGGGCATCAAGTGACGCTGCACCTCACCATCCAGGTGAGCATGGAGACCGAGGAGGCGAGGACATTGACAGGCACAAGCACAGAACTTTGGAATTTTCTACAACTAGTACCATCGCTCATCTCACGGACTTGACAACCAGATAACGTCGATTACGGCGGAAGTCGCGAGGAAGACGCAGCTGAGGAAGGCGCAAGCGATGGAGGCCGCCGAGAGGTCGCAGAAACGTGGCAGCGGCTTGCAGAAGTTGGGCAGCGCCGTGTGCCGGATGCCGGTGCGGTTCAGATTGGACACCGCTGCCGCTGCTGATCCCGCGCTCATCATCGCAAGAGAAAACACCTGTCATGTTGGCAACACCGCAACAGATTAGCAGTTATTCTTTTACTCCATGGAAATGCCGAGCATTCATGGGGCTCCATATGTTCAGACTCTATTGGCCGAGCTAAAGAACGTTATCGTTTTGTTATGATATAAAAGTATACAACTAACGAGGTTAGATTATGCTACTAGCTTGGAAGATAAGTTAGCCTGGAGTCGCTTTGGTCAAAAAGGATAGGATGAGCCGATGAAGAACGCTTTGGACGCAAACGAAAGCTAAGGACAAACATCATAAGCAAAACTCAAATCAAGTCGATACGGATGATGATTGGCTACATGACTCTTTAAGTTTTTTTTTGCGAGTTATGTGGAGTACTCTCAGATATCCAAAACCACTTTAATGTGATTTTGGCAAATGGTCCAGCAATTATATGTCCGTGCTCTGTTCAAAGGGCTGTCCACAAATATGTAGCACGCTATTAAGGCCTTTTAGTCATTGGACATGGTCAAATGGAAGCATATTTTCATATCGTATTCTTTGTGTTGGAAAGGTCCTCCTGAGTCCTGATGAATCTTATAAGGTGTTCTTCGGCTCATCATACTATGGAAAGTACTGAAGTGCCAATAAAAGCGTAGCGATACAATCTAGCTACATTTGTTCGTGTAAATAATGTCAGTAACTCAGTATGACACAGAAAACATAAAGTACGTACAAGAAAAGAAAGTGCAAGTTATGCACCTAAGAGCAGGTGTTCTTACGAAGTTAGTAATATTTGCAGATATGCAAAACCAAGTTCACAGGACGCCTTGGGTTGAGCTATTCGCTGTCAGCCTCCCAGGCCCAAGTGTCAAACAGTATTCTTATGCATCGTAGTAGTGAGTAATGATTCCCTTATATGTACTGTATTGTTACACACATGAGGGGAATTTCCAATGATCCGCTCGATAAGAAATGAATAGAATGCTCTACAGCAGCTCGCAATCACATGTACAAGGATCGGAGTTTCTAATGATTCGCTGGATGACAATACAGGGGTTTTTAGGCCTTGCAGGATATAGTCATATCCTTGGTCATACTGAGAAATGGGCTATCGGATAGCACATCAACCATATGGAGTGCCATTTACTCAAATTTCCAGACAAAAAAAATATAACTTATGTGTGGTGACTACTATTTCTATGTAGCCAACATATGGTCAGGTAAAGTTGGCAGCAAGAATAACTTATGTAAATGAATTGTTCTTTCCACTTGGTATCAAGATCTTGGCCTGATCCAGATCTTGGCCTGATCCAGTCCTAACATCGAAGTTGAACTAACTCAACCAACGCTACCTAAACTGGTATTGGCTGCTAACCTGTCCATCAATTATTTAGAGAAAGTTCAAAGTAGTACACTGATGCAGCCAACAAAATGAAAAGTAGTATAAAACAGCACACACTAGAATAATCACGACGCAAAAACAAAGATAATCATATTGACACCTCATAATCACATCAAAATGACCAAGAACCAGCAAACCTGATCACCAGCAAACAGCAGCCATGTTTGTCGCCGGGAAGGAACCATGGGAACCTTCTTCACGGCCTTGTGTGCAATCAAGAGGAGATGAGCCAACGAGTAGGCAGCTGAGGCTGCAGACATCCCAACCAAGAATCTGAAGATACGAACAGAACATACAAGCAAATCAGCATTTTCTCTGAGCATAACCGCACATTTCAAACTAAAATAGTTCAAAAACTTACTGCAGGGAATAAGAAAAGGACCAATTAGCATGGAGCGGGATCTCAATGCCAAATATGGTGAGAATGCCCCGCTGCTTGGAGGAGACCATTAGAGACACCGAAAGCAGCGCCATCACCAAGGCTGCAACTCGGGTTGCCACCATAATTACGCCCAGCCGTGGCCACCTTGGCACTGGAGATGTTGTCACTGGAAGTGATACTGGCTCCAGCACCGTCTTGCTACCCTCCGGTGGCATCTGGATGCCAACCGCTGAGACACTTCGACCATTACCAATGGAACCCATCAGTGTTGCTCCTTGTTGTGGTTTGGTGTTACTGGTAGACGGTTTTCTCTAGGCTATCCTTTTTCCTTTTAGCATGTTGTGGCAACAGAAAGGGAAGTTGGAATCCGATGAAGTTAAAGATGTATGGCTGAGGACCCATCCTAGCCGCATATGTGATGCACCCGTGACTGCTTTCTGCACTTGCTTTTTGACAGTATTGACTATGCAGAGACAAAAACAGCACAGCTTTCGAGCGCTATCTTGCAAAGGATTTTAGCAGATTGCTGCAGTAATCGCCAAGTGTCATGTGGATGAACGCACAAAGAAGACTACTAACTACGTACTGTCTACTAGGAGAATCTTATTAAAAAACCAATCATGTAGAACCCCGTGTACACTTGCTACTTACTACTAGTCACTAGTGTATTTTCATGACACATTGTTAGTACCAAAGTAAGATATCTAGGCTGAATTTCTGCAGTCATCTAACACTAATTCTCTGAGATGTCATGGCCGCCAATACCAACCTCATGACTAGGATGAACGACTCAACAAGCACAAACAATGTTCAAGATGGACCTGTCGTTAAAATTTAGCATATCTCCTGGAGTCATGCTCAACACGTGCACAAGTACTAGAATTTGATGGGAACTTATCTCTGAACTGGATAAAATAGCAGATGCTAACCTAACTCCAGCAAATAAGTACTTGGAAGACATGAAAGTGTAACAATGGCATAGTATGGACAACGATCATTTGACGCTAGAAGACAAATGCTGTTGGATCAACTACTTTATATTTAACTCTCGATCTAAAAGAGAACATAGCACCGAATTGATGGATCTTACCATACCTCAAGATTATGCTGTCCAAATTCCGCTTAATTAGACATATATGATTAGAAGACAAAAAAGATGAATTTGCTTCTTTCTCAAAAAGATATCGATTTATAATGTATTGCAAAAGAATACAGAGAAAAGAACAGCGCAGAGAGTAAACCTTCAATGCTGATCACTTTGTGAACTACAGGCTGCAGCCAGGAGACTTCACGACATTCCTCTCCGACATAATCTTCCTCACCCTCTCGACCTCACCCCACATCCCAGCAGCAGCATAAATGTTGGACAACACCACATAAACCCCGTCGTTCCATGGTTCAGCCTCTACAAGCCTTTCTGCTGCCCACTCCCCAACACTCACATTCCCGTGCTTCTCGCATGCACCGAGCAATGTTCCCCATATCACCACATTTCCCTCCATGGGCATCCTCTGCTCCACCAAAGCACGTGCCTCATCCACACGGCCAACTCTACCAAGCATATCAACCACACACCCGTAGTGTTCAACAGTTGGCACTACCTTGATTTCCCCATCTTCCATTTGCTTCAGCAAACCCAGCCCTCTATCCACCAGCCCTCCATGAGCACAAGCAGAGAGCACTGCCAACATTGTCACCCTATTTGGTGGTACTGGTTCTCTCTGCATATTATCAAACATATCCAACGCACCCTGCTCCTCGCCATGCGTTGCAAGCCCTGTAATCATGGTTGTCCATGAGGACACATCCCTGACAGGCATTCTATCAAACACCCTTCTTGCAAGGTCCGTGCGACCACACTTGGCATACATGTCAACCAACGCATTGGACAGCGTCACATCAAGCCGGCCGGAGCGCTGGCATTGTAAGATGCACTTGTGCAGCTGCTCCGCCAAGCCAATATCGCCAAGCACACAGCACGCCGACGCAACACTCACCATGGTGAGATCATCCGGTACCATGCCACCCCTCCTCAGCTCATGAAACAATGCCAGTGCCTCCATGGGCTCGCCGGCTTGCGAGAGTCCGCTTATGATGGCGTTCCACGAGCCGAGTTCCCGGTTCGGGTTTTCGTCGAACACCCTGCGGGCGGCGCCCAGGTCGCCAGCCTTCGCGTAGCCGCTGATGAGCGCGCTCTCGGTGAACGGGTGGCGCGCGAGGCCGCGCTTGACGGCGGCGGCGTGAAGCTGCAGGCGCAGGCTGGACCCGGGGGGCTCGGCCTGGGCCGCGGCCTTGAGGGCGAGCGGGAACGTGTAGTGGTCGAGCGCGGCGCCGTGGGCCAGCATGCACGCGGCGGCGCGGAGAGCGGAGCGGGGCGAGCCGAGGTGGAGGTAGGCGCGGGTGAGGGCGTTCCAGTGGAAGGGCAGCAGGAGGAGGCCGCGGCGCAGGAGGCGCGCGTGGATCCGCGGCGGGAGGCGCCCGTCGGCGCAGGACTCGAGCCGGGCCGCGGCGAGGTCGGCGGCGTGGTGGTGAGGCGGGAGGGGATCGCGATACGCGGCGGGGGCGTGAGCGGCGGGCATACCGGTGAGTCGGTGAGACGGGATGGCAGTGGCACCATCAGCGTATTTGAATTCTGGCGGAAGGATCTCTGACTCTCTGTTTTGTTGCCTTGGCCTGATGCTCATTGCTGGTTTGCAGAGTAAGGGCGTGTTGAATGTAGAATTTCAAAGAAACATTGGCGTTCCATTTCACCAAGAATTCAGAATTTTTTTTTTGCCATGCTGTAAACTGAGGTAAAACGTACAGTGCTGTCTGCTGTCCTAGCATGGTAAAAGAAGCCGTGAGACAATCTGGTACCATGCTGATTCAGAGGTCACCATGCCAAACCTACAGAGAATGGCAATCCCATCACAAAACTCTCTGATTCTCTGAAAACATTAGAACGCACACGGCCACAAAAACCAATTAATCTGAACTACACGCCATCGCCCTCGATTACATTGATCTCCTCCTCGAGCCGCCGGGCGACGCCACGCGCGAGCTTGTCCAGGAACCCCAAGAACCCCTCCTGCGTCCACCCTTCTACTGGGTCGGCCTCGAACGACCACGCGACGGCGCACCCGGCCGGGTCGTGCTCCACCCGCAGGGTGGCGCGGTACCTACCGATCCCCTTGTTGCTCTCCACCACCTCGTAGCTGTACCACCGCCCGGCGTTGTCCGCCTCCAGCAGCCGCTCCTTGGACCACCCCACGGCGGCGGCCTCCCCCTCCCCCGCCGGCGCCGCCGCGGCCGCGGCCATGTTCACGGGGCCCTCGCAGTAGCGCACGCACCCGGGCAGCCCCTCCACGCGCCGGCACGTCCGCACGGTGGACACCCACCGGTCCAGCGAGAAGAAGTCGCGGAGCAGCGCCCACGCCGCGTCGGGCGAAGGCCCCGACGCCACGGCGCGCACCGAGCCGCGCCACACTGCCGGCGCCGCCGCCCCGTCCGTGCCGTGATCCATGGATTGATGGACGATGGAGCTTTGCGGTTCCGTGGGAGTTGTGCGTGTGATGGCGAGGGGTGGAGTACTGGAGTGAGCTGGTCCGGTTGTTAACCGGTTTTATAGATACGAGTTGGCGAGGGGTGGCGATGGTTGGTACAAAAGTTAGTTTATCGACTGTTCAGCACTGGTCAAGAAAGACAGAAAGGCCAGCGTTTCTGAGGTGTCTAATAAAGTGGCCCGTGTGTCCCATGGCAGAGCTGGCAGCGTCGTGGAGAACTGGAGAAGGTTGCGCTCGATGTTCTTGCGCGGGCTTGACGTGAACCATAAAAATTGTGTATACTGTCGAGATAGCATGTCCTTTCGTGCCGCGTTGATCTCCTTATCGCAGTCGCAGAGGACGCACCCTCTGCAGTTTGGAAGGCTCAAGCTTTGCTTGCTTTTTATGATGTGGCGTGAAGTGTAAATGTCTTGTTGCTTGGTGGGTGCATATGGCTACTGGCTATGGGTTATTCACGTGTTAAAAAGATTCTCCCTCGTTCTTCCAATCGCACTGTGCTTGTGCATACACATTTACAAAGCAATATCTTAAGAAGAACTACACGCTCGTTGGAGCTCGGCCTCGGAGTTTCAAGAAAGAGATACACAACCATACGCACGCATTCGAGGATGATTTTAGGCCTTTTGTGGGTTCACACTGTCATCCTTCTTCTGCAAAACAAAATGCACAGACCTCGAACGAAACACGTACAGCTACAGCCCTCTCAAAGAGAGAGCAAAGTACAACAAAATGAAAAAACAATGCGCCCACCGTGGGGCTCGAACCCACGACCACAAGGTTAAGAGCCTTGCGCTCTACCGACTGAGCTAGACGGGCTTCTGATAGTGACTGTTTTCAACTCTTTCTAATTGTTAGAATGTTGATTCACTGAAAGTCTAGAAACTGAAATGAACCAGTTACTGTTTGTTTCATACAAAAATCTTGGAAGGCTACATCCACACAACATAGTTCTAAGGCTTTGTGATCCAAATATAAGATATACAAAACTATTATGCCCAACATTCTTCATAAAGACGGCATGCAAGAACATGAAAGCAGGAATAGCAGTAAATTCAACAAATTAAAAAAAAACGCCCACCGTGGGGCTCGAACCCACGACCACAAGGTTAAGAGCCTTGCGCTCTACCGACTGAGCTAGACGGGCCTGTGACAGTGGTCGCTTCCTTGTATAAGTAGACCTTGCCAACTCATTCTGCACGGCCCTATGAACATCAAAATTTATGTAGTCTGTCTTGTGGTTCCTTGCATCAGCCTGCCATATAACTTGGCAGTGGTGCAGCCTGCCAGACCTAGCACTTACAAGTAAACGGTGATAAACATCTCTCAGTGTACACGTCAGACTGAGGCTTACAGTTCTATCTCTGTTGGAAATTAAATCTCTTTATGCAGTAAACATATGTAAAAGCGAAGAGAAGAGTAAAGCCAGCCAGCACTGCCGCTACTACACCAATGAAGTCTGGGTCATAGCCGAAGAAGTCCTTGATGAAAGCCTTGACTTGCTTATCGGGCTGGCCAGGCACCTTGATAAAATCCTCCACATCACCATATTGTGACACAATCAGACCATAAACCGTCCATGCCACTGGACAAATCCAATAGTACCAGATCCACCATTTCGGGATTTTCTGAACAAGACATTATTTAAGTTAATTTACATAGAGGGCAGTGCATGCCGTTTGGTGTCCTTGAAAGTGACTTTAAGAAAGGAAAACAGTGACTCACCGATCTTGGAATGATGAATCCTGAGAAGAGATTAAAGAGAGAGTAGAAGGCAGCAGCAAATATGGAAGCAACCTGAGGGTTCGGTGTTATGGCAACACTCATCATACCATAGTATGTGAAATAGAGGAAGGTAAGGAATGAAATGTAGAAGAACCAGAAGAATTTTGCTGGTGTCCACTGGAAAGACATCATTGAGTACACAATAAGAGTGTAGATGACAGTCTCGACGAACACATATGGTATCTCCACAACAACCTGAACAGAGAAAAGAAACTATCAGACTTGAACATCATTTCAAATTATTTTGTTTCTCCTTTATGCCACATTTTAACTATGTACATCATACTTGGCATGACCTTATATGCATTTATTGAGTTCAGTTCAATTGCTAGTTAATATAACTGACCTGTGAGAGAGCAAAGGGTATAGCTGAGTACATTCCGGCTGCACGCTCTCTGTAAAAGACAGTCCTTTCCACAGCAATAACAGATTGAGCAGTTATACAATTTTCAAAACCAACAAACGCAACAGCAAAATACATTGATCCGATGATGATCAGAAGATCTGTTGAACTCTTCCTGCACCAAATAAATAACAGTTAAGGATCCTGTAATACACATTCACGATAAGATAAAGATGACTGCAAAGCAAAAGTTAACAACTTAGGATGGTAAGAACATACATCTTACGACCAACCCTCCAAAATATAATCCCCAGCAATAAGGCAGTAAATAATGCAAAGACCATTCTGACAAGGTTGTAGTCAGGGCTTCTCCAGTAAGTCAACCATTGCTTCCAGAGGCAGAATTTGAACTGATCAAAGGCGTTCCGCGAGTATTGAGTGGGGAAGTAGAGGTCACTAGAACCAGGAGGCGGCTTGCTCAGCTCTTTGACTAACGCTTTGGTCCGCCTGAAAATAGTCAACCATACAACAAAGTGGACATCTAAAACACCTGGATACTCAAAACGACAGGAAGAGGCAGGTCCATTCAAGCATAAATTGCAGTATAGTTAAAGGCAGAGTGGTGTCACACTACGAATCTCTAAGGATCACATGTTCATGATGCAATGCTGCCTGCACTACTGCAATACAGGACACCAATGAAGCTAGTGGACGCGCATAAGGTTTTGGTGGTTTTAAGTCACAGGTCAAGTCCCAATGTCCATAAAATCAATCATATATAATTTGCCCTACATGTTCTTGTTTTTAACATTTAAGAGTGGGCCAAATATATTTACACTAAGAAGCTGAAGGGGTCCTGCACTTACTGATACACAACTGATGACTTGTAATGTTCCGCAAAATCAATCTTCAACTGAACCTCTGTAGCAGTTGAGCTTACATCCAGCATCCATGTAGCAGGGTTGCACCCCTCTTTGATCTTTGGGACTCCATGAATTGCCTGGTTTGGTACAAGGATAAACAGACTTTAAAGACTATACCAACGAAAGAGTTTTAATTAGAGAATGATCAAATATATCCACAATATTGCAAAACCTGTTGCAGGTAAGACAAGGTGACAGGAAACTAAAAGCTATGTGGTAATTGGAAGAAGTTTGAATATAAGATTACACACCTCAAAGTATTCAACAACTTTGTGTGAGTTCCTACCCAATGGCCCAGAGAATATGATCTGGCCTCCTCTTTTCATTAAAAGCAGCTGCATGATGACAAACAAATATTAAATCACAAGAAATATACATACATACACGAGAAGAATGTCTCCACAAGTCGCAATTGCACTACCTCGTCGAAAGCTTCAAAAATGTCAATACTTGGTTGATGGATAGTGCAGACAACGGTTCTTCCAGTATTTACAGTGTTCCGAACAGTTCTCATAACAATTGCAGCAGCCCTTGCATCAAGACCTGAAGTAGGTTCATCCATGAAAATAATTGAGGGGTTTGCCACAAGCTCTACGGCAATCGTCAATCTCTTTCTTTGTTCTGTTGAGAGCCCGTTCACACCAGGGAGACCCACAATAGCATCCTTGAGACCATTAAGCTCAACCAGTTCCATAACTTCATCCACGAATATCTACACAGATGTAAACCCACTTTATTTGACATAATTCACCTAAAAAACCTATCAAGAACATAATCAGCAAACAGCCAAACACTGCAGTAGAACAAGAATGTACCTTCTTTTCTTGATTGGTGACCTCCTTAGGAAGACGCATGAAAGCAGAAAAGAGTAGGGACTCCCTTACAGTGATCTGTGGAGAGTGGATGTCATTTTGCTCACAGTAACCTGATATTCTTGCAAATGTTGCTTGGTTCTTAGGGTAACCAGATATATAGATTTCTCCTTCAATATATCCGCCAGTTTTCCTTCCAGACAGAACATCCATGAGAGTAGTCTTTCCAGACCCACTCACACCCATAAGGGCAGTAAGAACACCAGGTCGAAAAGCCCCAGATATCCCTGACAGTAGCTGAAGCTTATCAGCAGCTACTCCTTGACTCTTCATCTCCTGCCATATACACAGCTTGCAAATGAGATTACAGGTAATGGGATAGCCACCACAATGCACCCAAAAAATGCATCCTAACTCCTTACATATCATGTTTGGGATGATATGCATCAGCATAATCGAGAATCTAACGGAATACGTCCGTTGCAAGTTTTCGAAAAATAATCAAGAGCTTTTGTAGAAAATATGTTAACTCACATAGTCACAATACAAAGTCTCCACTCTCCACACACCAATGCAAAATGGTTATTCTTCAAAAACAACATCGATATTCATACTCCGATCATTTTTCCAGATTAAATGTGGTCTACCTAATTATCTAACACATATCCTAAAACGAGTTGCTTTTGCAATTGGAGGGGGTATTTGATTATATGGAAGACTATTGGTCAATGATGACATGGGAATGCAGCTTGGAAAAAAATATATATGGACAGGGAACATACTGCAGGCATGTCAACATAGTAATTTATGTCACTGAAGGACATGGAGAGGGGTTCGAATGGAAGAATCATCCCTCTTCCTGGAGCAGTTCTGACAGAAGCATTTATGTGTGATCTATCAGAAGTATTAGAGGATTGGCCACGTAATCGTTCAAGCACTTTATCCACTAGAAACAATGAAAAAACATCATTAGAATTGGGACTCAAAGTAAAGTAACATACCCTTTTCCCAAACACGAGGGTAGAATGCAAGTGAAACAAACAGAAACAAGCTTACATGTGATCATTGAGTTTGGGGATAAAGGTTCTGGTGTTGGGACTTTAGTTCTCTGTGTTATATCTGACATCTTCTTTCCTTCCTGAGTGCTCTCTAGACTTAAAGTTGTATCAGTTTCTTCAGGCAAGATTGCCTGTGGTTTTCCGACAGCTAATTAATTCAAGGAGCAAAACAATCGCTTAGTAAGATGTCAATATCAAAGAACCACTTTAGTACACAATGAATATATTTGTTTAGCATAGACAAGAAAATGCTGTATTAAGAAAATAAAGGAGTTGCCTGATGCATGTCATAACATATCTTTATGTAGTAGATACTTACGATTTAGGTACATAAGTGACAGTGTGAATAACACATTGAACAGAACAGTGAACCCTAGAAGTGCACCCGTTGCAATCCAGTACCATTCCTTATTGGTGAAGATACCTGCGTTTTCAAGAACTGCCACTCCCAATCTCCTACCATCAGGTGTCTATTGATTCACAAAAAGAAAGTCAAGAAAAATTATTCTTATAAGAACACAGCAAGGATATTTGAGATTTTTTGTTTGTATAAGTTTTTTTTAATATTGCCATGTTGGGATTTTTTTTTCTCAAATACGCAGGAGAACTACGTATCATTGTATTAATAGAAGAGAAATGAACTGTACAGAGACCCAAGCGCACGCGCGCACACCCACTCACTGACTGAAACTAATCACCTATTACTGAGAGGAAAGACCTGACCAAAAACCCACTACCCAACACCTCAAGCTGTGAGCCAGGGCAGTCCCCTAGCTCCAGCCATAGACCATAAAAGAGCTTCCTCCCTAGCAAGATTCAAAGCCGTAGACAATCTAGGGGTGGCTCCATTAAAGACACAGTTATTACAATGCTTCCAGATGGTCCAGGCGCATTGCCATGTTGGGATTTGTTACTAGTTCCAAATTTGATACAATTTTTTTTTTGGGAACTTGTTGGAATGTATTTCTATTTATTACAGGCTTTTGGTTTACACGGCCAATTGCAGCGAGCGCTTGCCAAAAAAAAAATTATTACTAATCGTGTAGAGGAGTTTTAGCTTTTGAATTGTTTTTTGTACATATTTCTAGATATATGTCCTATATGCAATTGGGACATAATTTTTTAATGATATCTAGAAATAGAAACAAACTAATATATAGATAATCAAAATTGAAGAGAACTGTCTTTTTCTGTATGCTTTCCCCGTTCTATTGCTACCACAATCAATCGGATCATATAGATATCCCTTCAAGACAACATAGGTCATCGAAAGGATCTCGGATGACTCAT
This sequence comes from Setaria italica, assembly GCF_000263155.2. Lineage (NCBI taxonomy): Eukaryota > Viridiplantae > Streptophyta > Magnoliopsida > Poales > Poaceae > Setaria > Setaria italica. The sequence continues at coordinate 35,637,254 of NC_028454.1, read as the reverse complement.
CAAAGCAGAAAATGGGTTCCTATTTGAAGAGTGCCTAAATGCATGGATAATCTTACATTAACCCGTCAATTTTGGATCCCATTCAGGATTTTTCTTGGGAAGTTTCAGGAAGAAATTGGAAAAATGGAATAATATCGATTCATACAGAGGAAATGATGACGAGTTAACTTACAAATTTGTCCATCCACCTTGGAGAATGCATCTCATTAGCGGCAAGAGCAATGTATCCATATGTTAGAGGTGAACAATAATAACCCCATATCAACCATTTTGAAATTACATCTATAACAATGAGCAGCAGTTATGTCAGCTTCCAAATAAGACTCAACACTGAAGTGTTGAACACAAAAGATTTATTTATGAAGAAATCAAGTCTTTGAGCCATATGGTACTTTGCTAACAGAAATAAAAACTCATTTACTGATTTTAGGACTACTCAGTTCCCATTGTTTATGCTGAATTTTTTTTTGAGCCCTTAACTGTGTATGTACTCCCTCCATCCCAAATTATAGGAGGTTTTGGCTTTTCTAGATTCATAGATATTATTATGCATCTAGACATAGGGTATATCTAAGTGCATAATAAAATCTATGAATCTTAAAAAGCCAAAACGACCTATAATTTGGGATGGAGGGAGTAGATAATAAAAAATTTCTCGAATCGTATGATCATGACACCAAGACAATCAAACAATGTCCAGTATACAGCCAGGGACAATGGAAACAAGAAATTATGGATGTTTACCTTTCGGTAGAATGAATCCTCCTAGTACAAACATGAAAAGGACTGCAAGTGATCCTACTGTATTAGTTATGACCACTGTTCTGCACATGCCAGAGACGAATCTGAAGAGTGCTGCAGACATCTGCTGGATAAAGAAGACGGCAATCAAATGTTTGAAGAACCTGCAGCAAGATGAATATGTAACTAGTATGGTCAGAGAAGCAAATGTAAAATTTTAAACTACATATAATTTTTATTGGAGAGAGTGTGCACCTGCTGGCTTCAGGGGCAAAACCGATGGTGTAATAAGTTATAGCTGCCCAAACTATCGACTCAAACAGGGAGGCAGGGACTCTCAATAGAACATTCGGAAGTGTAAAAGTCCATGGTCGATGGAACAAGAAGTCCCTGTGTTTGTAAAGAACAGCGAGCCTTGCCAAAATAAGAGATGACTCAGCAAAACCATTGAACATGTTAACTATCATGACATAAACAAGTGCTCCTATGTAAAGTTGTCCGTCTTCCTCATTTCTTGTATGCATTTGTGTTCGCAGGAAAACTGTTGATGCTACTAAGGCAATCAGGATTCCCTTCAAAAGAAAAGAAATAGGATCACATAAACAATTATAACTCTGTTAAGCACTCTACCATGGTTACACAAAGATGTTAAGATTGCATTGAAGGAGACGAGCAAGGTATGACCTGGCTATTTAGGTACCTGAACTATTTTAAAAACATAGACAAATGAGTTTCTCTTCATAAGAAGCCATTCCTTGGACCATGAGGTCTTGAGAAGCTCCAAAGTAGGAACAGACTGCTCAGAGAAGACCAAAGCGGATTTGTGTATTTTTCTCTTGTGGAAAGGAACTGAAAGTTGCTTTTTGAGGCTCTTCCCCATATGAAACTTCTTGAACTTAGCCACAAAGTCAGGCACTGATACATAGTGATATGGTTTTTCGTTCTGTATCCAGTACTGTTCCTGATCTTTCTTTGATGTAACCTGTTCGAAGAAAGCACCCATCAGAACAGTATGTTAAGTGCTTTGTGCCTACTGTACCCTCTATTAAGTAATATATATGGCATTTGGATAACGACACAGTCTCCAACTTTATATTTTTTTTATACAAAAATATGTTAATCAAAAGAATGAAAAAAAAAACTCATACCATGAAGTTATTTTTTTCAGTAAAACTAGCAATACCATTTTCACATGACCAATCCAGATGTTTCTTTTCTATTAGCAATTAAGTGGTCGAATTTTCTAGAAGTTTGACTACAGACTTTCCGAAACATGTTACATTTCTTAAGGGAGGGAGTGCCATTTATATTGGTTGGCCAAAAGGTAAAAAACTAGATGTATCAAGAAGCGTTACAAACTCTAAGAAGTTGTCTTCCTGCTAACTCTAAAGAGTAAACCAAATGTGTTAAACCTCCTGGCTAATAGCAAACAACACTAGAGGCCCATGACAGTTGTAGTTAATTCATAACAAAATCATGTCATGCTTGCCCAAGAATATTCGGAAAAATCTAATAGGAATTGAAGTCTTATGCGCCGAAGTGACGAACCTCCTGCAAGAAATCAGCGACGCCTTTCCTCTCCGGGCAGCGGAACCCACACCGCTCGAAGAACTCGAGCACGTACTCCCGGGGCCCCTGGTAGACGATTTGACCCTCGGACAGCAGCATGACGTCGTCGAAGAGCTCGAAGACCTCCGGCGCGGGCTGGAGCAGCGACACCAGGACGGTGGCCTCGCCCAGGTGGACGATCTGCTGGATGCACTTGACGATCTGGAAGGTGGTGGAGCTGTCGAGGCCCGTGGAGATCTCGTCCATGAACAGCACCTTGGTCGGGCCGACCAGCATCTCCCCTGAAACCAAACACGCGCAGCGGAGGCGATCAGGCAACGCCATCAGAAGCGCAACGGAATTCAGGAGGATGACGGGAGGCAGGTACCTGTGGTGAGGCGCTTCTTCTGGCCGCCGGAGATGCCGCGCATCAGCTCGTTGCCGACGATGACGTCCGCGCACATGTCCAGCCCGAGGATCTGCACTCAACAGCGGCGGCATCACAACCGCGGACATCGCCGAATGCGTCGAAATTTTTGCGAGGGAAGCGAGGAACGCGATGCGATCCCCCGCCTTCTCGGTGTGGCACACAAGCGAACGCCTGGCCTGCGACTGCAACTGCAACTGGAACTAACCGCTCTTCCTAGTCTACTCGTTTGTCAACGGACGAGGAGCCGACGCTAATGCTGGGCTGGCGGCTTTGGCGGACGCTTGAGGAGGAAGGGCTTTCCGGGCCGAATAAAGTGCTGTTGCAAGGCCCAAATAAAGTCTACGGGCTTTTGGTTTTTCCCCTATAATTTTTCTTGTTCCTTTTTATTTCCTCTACTCTACTAAAACAATATTGCTTATATTTTTAAAGCTAAGTTTTTTCATTATAATTTATTCCTCGCTGAATGGGCATCGATGCATTTGACCGTAAAAAAAGCTTACGCTAAGATTTGCTTTAGGGGCATTACCCTGAGAATGTAGTCCGTCTGCAGAGTGGCTCCATGAACTGAAGTGGCCTGCAAATCATCATTGCAACACAACGTTAATGAGTACGCCACCTAAGCAACATGTTCATGTGGTAGATGGAGGAATGGAGTGAACGTGTCCACACCTTCATGAACAGGTCGACCTCCGGGTCGGGATATATCCCCTGCTGCCTCTCCTTCTTCGCGAGCTCCTTGAGCAGCTCTGCCCGCGGGAACGGCACGCGAATGTTAAAACGTTGACGATGGAGAGTGAAGCGGCAAGAAGAAAGCAGAGACAGCGTTGACTCTCACCGTATCTCTGGCCGACACCCTGGCACCTCGCGGAGAAGTCGAGGACCTCCTTGACGGTCATCTCGCCGTCGTGGACGTCGTTCTGGCTGATGTACGCCGCCGTCTTCTGCGGCACGAACTCGTCCAGCCCGTACCCGTTGTAGGTCATCTCCCCGCTCACCTTAAGACCGGGGTCCAGCTTGCCGGCCAGTGCCAGCAGGAGCGTCGTCTTGCCGGACGCCGGCGGGCCGAGCAGGAGCGTCATCCTGGACGGCCTGACGACGCCGGAGACGTCCTTGAGGATGCTGAGCGGCCTCCTCTTGCCGAGGTTGACCCCGGCGAGCCCCAGCAGCGTGTCGGCCGCGTCCAGCGCCGCGTTCGCCAGCGTCGGCAGCGCGCGGGTCCCGACGTGGCACTCCGCCTCCACGCTCAGGCCCCGGAACCGCACCTCGACGGTGGGGATCTGGATCCCGGCGCGGTCGATGCGCGCGCGGAGCTTCCTGAGGAAGCGCTCGTTGTCCTCATCGGCGACGCGGAACACGCGGTCCACGAACGCCTGGCGCTGCGCGAGCCCCATCGCGCGCACGTCCACCTCCTCGTGCGGGAAGCGCCGCCGGCTGTCGTCGTCCGCCGCCCGCACGAGGCCCGTGCGCAGGCGCTCGAAGGATGGGAGGCGCTCCATGGCGGCCCACTGCAGGGCCTCCTCGTCGTCCACCTCGTCGGCGCCGCTGCGGCGCCGCGACGACGCGCCCGAGAAGTAGGGCGTCGCGTCCGGGCTCGCCATGCCGTGCAGGCTGCGGCTCAGCATCTCCATGGTGGCGGCGGCGCCGTACCGTGCATGCACGTACACGGCGGCGCGCGCCTCGGTTGGTTTGCTTACGTTGTACGAGCTGGTTGATCCGGCGTGCAGTAGTCTGTCACGTTCCAGCGAGATGCTTTGGATGCGGTGCCATTTATACGCGAGGGAGTGACGCGACAAGGCTCGCGCTTAGAAGATGCCGGCTTCGATCGGCCGGAGCCGTTGTCAGCGTCGATGTTGAAGGGCCACTTGTCAGCTGGCTCAAAGCTCACAAAAGCATCTGCTGGCGTCTACTAGCTCATCTGCATGAAGAGTGTGCCTCTGAACAGATCGAACTGCCCACGGAAGCAGCAAAGGATGGGTGCAAGTTGTGAAGTGGCGTTGGCTCCTGGGCTCGTGGCCTAACATGCGAGTGCGCCAACGACGTCCCGCTCGAGCTCGGCGCAGCGGCTGACGCCCCAAAGCTCGGCCATGGCGCGCTCTGGTGAACCAAGAAAGCTCGACCGGAGCTCATGACAGTTACGCCAATCACCAAATAGATCGGACCAGGTAAATGCAGCACACACTAGCACCTAATAAAACTGAACTGATCAGTGATCATGGCAGCAACAAAAAGGACAGGCACGCACGAGTGCCGGACCGGAACTGCTCGCGGAAGCAGCAATAACGACACGCACGAGTGGCGTACGGGCTAGGCACGACGGCTACTGACGCTCCAAAGGTTGCTAAAGCACGAAGCACAGGACTGTTGCACCAATGGCCAATTAGCCGCCAAGGAGATCAGGTGAACGCTGACAGCCTGAACACAGTGCATAGCTTTCCACGGAATCATTGGATTGTACGTCAACACTCGACAGTGGACAGGGCATGTTACGTTGCCTATCACACAACACTGTCAGTCTGTCTCGACGCAGCAGATTAATCATTGGATTGTACGTCGACACCTCTTCTAGATCTGCCGACTCGGACTTTATAAAATACGCTAAGAGATGCATTCAGGGCAGTTTTTTTAGACAGCACCCAAGTACCCTTATGGCTCTACATCCCTGCGAAGTCAAGACTCAAGAAGAGCTCCAGAACTGCGGTGTGATCCTCCTGCGGGGGGTTACGCAGGAAAGCCAAATGGCCATCCGAGGCATCTCATGCGTCGAATATTCCAAGCTTGTCGTTTGTAGAAAAAAAAAATGTCCAGGCTACAATCTCATTGGAGCATTCTTCTCTGACGGATTCAATGGGTCCGATAGGTTACGTTGGCTATCTATATATGCGCCTAACCACATAGCTAATTAAGCGACAAAAGAGCATCGGGTGGAGCAACCTGAGACGATATTCCCCGCGTGATGGAGATTGGAGGCTAAGTGGTGGTTGTGAGCTGTTTGCATACCTGCATTGGATACTGCATCACTGATGACGAGTGGTTAACGGTCGGCAGACGGGTGCATTTGGAAAGGGGAAATGGTGGATCGAAGCTGTGGCGATCAGACGTCAGTACAGATGATGCGGTCGTGCGGAGCTGGAGCGCTCGAGAGCGAGTGACGTCAAGGAATTCTTCTGCCCGAGCGGAAAAGACGAGAAAAGCGATGGTGCTCTTGCTATGCTAATCTGGCGAACCTGTCCTCTCAGTCCACTGCGACTTGGTTAACACGCTGGTGGCATGTTCCGACTTCTGAGTAATAAAACTATAGCATCGAGCGGTGATGGTGTGCAAAACATTACCATTTTGACAAATGTTGGAACCGTAATTGTTTCAGCAACAGAAAAAACACATTGCAACGCAAAATTGCAAAACAGAAACAATGCGGTGAGCGTGGATCGAACACGCGACCTTCAGATCTTCAGTCTGACGCTCTCCCAACTGAGCTATCCCCGCTTGTGTGGAAGGTCGGCGGAAGAAAATTACTAAATGCACATGACCTCTTGTTATCAGGCCCGCATATGAACTCAGGCCTTGGCCCAAGTGAACTCGGCCTCCAGTTTTCGGCCCACCCACACGCTAGGCCCGGTTTTGCTGCGAACTCCTCTTCCGTCCGTCCGCAGCAAGCAAACTCGCAAAGCGAAACGCAAACGCTCGCCCTTCCCTTCCCCGCCCGGCGGCCGCCCGACGCTCCGCCGACGAACGAGAGCGCGGCCGCCGCCCGCCCGCTGCTGGCCATGCCCTTGTTTCGTGCCGCCCTTGAAGACCCGTCCCAGTGCCCCTGACCCGTCCACATCGCGGTGAGCCATGTGGGGAGACGAATGCGGCCCGGCCTCTAGGCGACTAGGCTCCAGTCTGACCTCGCCGCTTTGCTTTTGCACGCTGAAGAGCGGCAGCCGCGCGCGCCCCGCCCAACAGCATGTCCGGCGGCCGGGGGTGAGACGGCCACGCGTGCAGCAGGCATCGACGGCGACTGCTCGGATTGTCAAGACGCGACCTCATTCTTCTCTACTTTTAATTCCACCTTTTACGGTCCGGCATACATCTTGCCGTGTACGTCTTCTATTCTACCTTTGACCTTTTATTACGGTCCCTTTAGCCCGTAAAATTTTCATAAAAGAAAAAAAAGACTACAATATATAAGGGAAGAATTTTAGATTAATGAGCAATGCGAAAGCGTGCTGGGGTCATTAGGTGGAGACTGCAGCCTGCAGGTTGTTTCGGCAATGGAACTCCTGATAAAACCAAGATAAAGCTGCCACACCGTACAGAAGGATCATACGGAGTTTGGTACAGGTGGTGAGAGCCCTTGCATAATATATCCATTGCCAGATCTCTCTGCTGCTGCTGCTGGAACTTTTCCAAAAAATTAAAAAAGATCTCTTTGCATGATCCTGTTCAATGTAGGAATCCCAGGATATATAGGATCCAATATTTTCCCCTTCTAAATTCCAAGTTGTTGCCGGCAGGCAGTGTCTGGTGTGGCCATGCTAGCAAATAAGTACTCCAGAGTACCGCACATATGGGATCAGTCCAGGTACAAAGTGATGCAGCCAGCACCCAGCATGCTAACAAGATCCATTTGCTTGGATGATCCCTTTAATTTAAACAATCTTTGCTTTTGTTTGTACATAAATTATTCCTAGAGCACTAGTACAAGCCATGCGTGCATGCATGAACAAATTAAATTCAATCAGCATCTGTACATATTCATCGCCTCAAGAAATATTCAGATACCCATCGGCCTTGCTTGCCACTTTCAGCTGTTCTCTTAACCAATACAGGCCGTTCCCCGTCCTTGTTTTCGCCCCGATTTTGCTTAAGCAGACAATCAAGTTGTTGGCCAAGTGGCGTTCCGCTTTGTTGCGCCATAAAGCACAACCACTTGGATTGCAGATATGTGCATAATAATTGTATAGATAACTAGATATCAACACAGTTTGTAATCGGATTTTCTCTCCAACTAGCTGCAATCATACACACGCACGGGCGACACAGTAGAACATCACTACAGCGCAACAGGGACTTTGGATGCCGATGTCTTCCCTGCTGCGTGCTTCCGGTGGCCTTCGTCGGATAAAGGAACTCGATTCATGCATGCATCATGCATTATACACACACAGTTCACAAATCCCATCTCACTCTTTTGCTTTCTCCGGAGCAAAAGACCGCTGCAGTCGGCTGGAATTGGACAGGGATTGCTTTTAATTTGCAGCAAAGGGAAAAAGCAGGAATCTTCGGGCTTTAGGACCATACCATACCAATCGCAGTGTACGAACTACGTAGAAACCAACGCATCATGCACGGAAATCATGTTTTCTTGGAGAGAAATGTCGTCCAGTTTTTGGAAGGGGATCGGAGGTGAGAGGGGAAAAGGACTGATGAAAGCATTACGTGCCCACCCACGATACTTCGTACCGAAAAAGAAAGCTGATATCTACACGAGAACTACACCCTTCTTTACAGCTTATACTTTGATGAACAACATTGTACCCCTTTTTCTCAAGAATTTTTATACACCATCCAGGTTCACCCAACCTAAACATTTCTCCAGTAACTTTTTTTGGGAAAAAAAACTAAACGGTTTTAACCACTGTTACACATTCGGAACTGCATTTTCTTTTGGTAAAATTGATTAAATCTGTCACAAGCAAGACATATATGTAGCAAAACCGTATCATCATCCAAACATTGGCAGATATATGAAGCATAGATGAAGTGCAGAATCAAAATGCTAGGGTAGTGAGGCAAGAGAGGTGCAAAAGCCTCCTCCTAGCAGGTTCGATCCTGCTGAGGCCAAGGTGAAGAGACCATTTTGTGTAAAAACCAATCTTTTTCTTAAAAAACTAGTTTTCCCAACTAACTTGCGTTGCCCCAAGTAGGTAATCTTATAGATTTATGATGATGTATATCAATCGTAATAAAAAGAAATCGATATACGAAAATCATATTTATTTGAGAAAAAATGAAATTGTTTTTTTGGAAGACAGAAAGGAAAAGGACATCAAAGTGAGGAGATAGATCGAGATATTTGTGTGCCCACTCATGCACCAACGAACAGGTCGAGATAGTTCGTTCCGACGCGAAAGCTGATATTACACAGGAACGAACTAAGGCGTTTATTGACCCCTCATACTTTTAACATGTTTGTTTGGGAAAAAATAAATTGATTTTTCGAAGAAATGTGAAAGGAAAAGGCCTAATCAAAGCGAGAAGATGGGCTATCTCAAAGCGTGAGTGCCCACTCACGCACGTAGGAACAAGGTGACATACATCGTTTCAAAAAAAAAAAGGACGACATTGACACAACGTTGTACTGATTTTTCAAGAAATTTAATTTAAACAGTTCAACTTCACCCGATCCTAAACAGTGTTAACCTTTGCCACATGATTCTCAAGCTGCATTTCCTTTGGCAAAATATCATTAGTTTGGCACGATCAAATAAAGAAAAGAGACAAACAAATCCATTACCTTTACCATGAAGCGCAAGCAAATTAAGTGGAGAATAACATTTCCTAGGTTCGATTGTAAAAAACATAAAAATATCAATATTTCCCCTTACACTTCGACCCAAACACTACTGGGAAAGGACCTTTCGTCAAGTACCTTAGTATCGGTTGGAATTGAGCCCGGTACTAATGTGAGCATTAGTACCGGGCCTAACGGCTAGTTCCCCAAGGCTGCCTGGTGAGCCCCTTTAGTATCGGTTGGGGGAACCAATCGGTACTAAAGGGTGCACATTAAGCTTTCAGAATTGGAAAAGCCCTAAAATAAGTGACCACGTTGCTTCCACAAGCACAATCCCCATAAGCGGTCCCTGAGCGAGAGAAGGAAATGATAAGCGTGGTCCCTGAGAGAAAGAAAACTTCACGTTCGAAGGTGTAGATGAAGCAAAAGTGAAAGATTGGAGCTTCAAGAAGGGTGCAATTGCTTTTCAGACGTACAAGAAGAAACTTAACAAAGACTACATAAAGAAGGGGCTTACACCTGATTTCACAAAGCACCCGAAGTTAAGAGATCACTGGGATTCGTTTGTACAGTTCAAGCAGTCGAAAAATAGTGCTAAGGCAACTCAAACTAACACCGACAATGCTCAGAAGAAGAAATACTTTCATCATCTTGGGCCAGGTGGTTACAAGAAGGGGATCATGAAATGGCAGAGGATGGAAGATGACATAATTGCTAGGGGAATAATACCGCAGACTCTTGAATGACCGGAGCGAGCAAAGAATTGGTATTATGCTCATGGCGGCACGCTCAATCCTAAACATGGATCATTTGTGTTCGGCCAAGAATTAAGAGAAGTGGCTACGAGGCTTGTTGACTTAATAAATGCAATGGTCGAAGGATCTTTCATGCCTGATCAAGAGAAGGACAAGCTGACAATGGCACTGGATAACCTAGAACACCCTGGACGTTGCCACGGTAAAGGAGTAATTCCATGAAAGTTTGTCTTTTGTGAGCACATTGATTCATACGGAAGTCGCCAAAGAAGTAAGGCCGAACACGCACAACAGCTGCGAGAGTTGCAAGAACACGTACCTTTGATAGAGGCAAGAATGGAGGAAGCAATCGACCAGCATGTGGCTCTAGCTCTTAGCAAACAAGCCAGTAAACAAGCAGGTGCAGCATCAGGGTCTAATGTCGACGTAAGCCCCTATCGGCGTCGCTTCCACGCAAGCCCCAGCTGAAAGATCTTCTGACATATTTGAGGACAACCAACGTCATCCCGTGGACGACATCACTAGGAGAGCCCCTTGTGAGTTTGTTACTCCCATGAAAAATAAGCTCATCATGGTGGCTAAGCAACCGACACAAGGCCAAATACTTCATGGCCTGGAGATTTCAGCTTGCAATTACACCAAAGTTGGGGTGGACCGAGTGGTCGACGGTTGGGATGACCTGGAACTGGAGATCCCTGGAGGTGGCAGGGAAAAGAATCTAGGAGAAGCCATCCATGGTTGGATTCTATAGCCCAAGCACTACATAGGATTACGCAATTGAATCCCCCGACCTTGGGATCATCTCCTCAGGGCAAGATCACCTACACCATTTGCCAGGGTACCCTCTCCACTACTAGACAGGGATCCTAGCATGATTCCACCTCCCCTGTTATGAGCATGGCTACACGGCGAAAGACGCATTCAGTTCTGCCTACTGCGGCTACGAAAAAGCAGAATGTGCTGAAGAGAAGCAACCAGAGCCCAAGAACCCATGTGATGCTGAGGTTAAACCTGACTTCGCAAAAAAGCCTCCCGCGAAGAAAGATCCACCACTTGATAAGGGTAAATTTCGGACTTTCATTAGAAGCATGGAGTTGGAGCAAAAAAAAAACAGCCATAGAAATCACCGCTATCTGACTACGACCGACAAATAACAAAGGCTTTTCAGAAGAACAAGAAAAGTGGGTTAACTATTTCGCAGCTCGAAACCCAATCGAACCAATCGATTGCCCCGATCAAGGTGCTTTCGAAGTTTGATCAGAACCTGCTTCAATTCGCCAAAGATACAAATCTCACCCCAGCTCAACTTCGAGGTGAGGATCACGTCCCAAAGCACCCTAGGGCTGCTAAATGGAAATATGAGTATGGGAAATCACTTGTGTGGCCGCAGTTGGTGGACCGTGTTCCAATGAAGATGTACAAATTGCACCAATGGTACATGGAGGCTTCAACCAATAGTTTATTCGTGCTCGAAGTTCGGATTGGAGATCAACATTATTTCCGTAGGGAAGACATTATAAATGTGCCGTTGGAGGAACTCTATTACTTTTATAATCAAGATGCACTTGATAAGTCACTCATCAATTCCTGGGTTCCGTAAGTCTTTAATATGCTCTAACTTCAAAATCCCCGCTCTAGTCATTGTGCTATGTCTTAACTTCTATTCGATTGTCGGAGGAAAGGATACTATGACGTAGGCTTCATGGACCCCCGATGTTGTAAATGAGTCAATTCTAAGAGATAGACCAAATCAGACCTTGAAGAATATATATAAGTTTCTCGACAAGCAACATTACAAGAAGTACATACTTCTACCATACAACTTCAAGTGAGCATGTTTCCCATCTCTTTTTTTTAACTAGCAGTTAAACATAAGACTAACTTCCACTGGATACTCCTTGTTGTCGTGCCTGATCTAAGCGTGATCTATGTCATGGACTCTTTGAGAAAACCAAGAGATGGTTACAAAAACCTCATAAACATTCTAAACAACGCATGGGCTCGATTCTGTCGACATCTAGCGGGTCAATTCAAGGAGGAACTTGATTTGAAGACTGAATTCCCGGTATGGGTTGAATTTTCACATCTCGTGGCACTTTCTTGAACACAACAAATATTTCATAACTTTTTTTGCAATATATATAGTGTTTGAGATAGGAGTCGGGGAATAATTTATGCGGATACTACGTATGTGAGTTCATCCATGGCTTTGTAGGTCCGAAGCGTATGACTGACCACGACTTCAGTGTGCGTATACAAAATTCTTAACAATAAATTAGTTCTAATTATGTCGACCCATTGATCTACTATATAATAACCTTTGTCGATGACACAGATGATGTACATGAAGGAAAGACTCCTCGACATAGAAAAAATCAAGGCAATTCAAAAACAACTCTCTGGATTTTTTCTGGATGAGGTAGTAAATCCAGCAGGGGAGTTTCGTAATGATGGATCAAATCTACATCACTGTCAGGACTCGGGTTCAAAATAGTTGATCCGAAATGTTGAATTTGGAAAGTTGATGCAATGTAATATTATTCATATATGTGTATGCACAATAGGTGTGTGTATAATAGTATCTCAAATGCAATATTATAGATAAATACAACTTTATATATATTAGCATATTAGAAATTAGAAATGGTATACGTAAAGGAAACAAATATGAAATACTAATATAGAATAAAGAAACAGAAAAGAAAATAAGAAAAAAAATAGAAAAAAATTTAGTACCGGTTGGGGAGACCAACCGGTACCAAAGGGCCCCTTTTAGTACTGGTTGTTTCAATCGGTACTAAAGCCCCCTAGTACCGAACTAGCAATACTGATTGCGAAACTAGTACTAAAGGGGTTCCCAACCGGTATTGATGGGGTTTTTCCTAGCAGCGAAAGCAATGGTCCATAATATATCAATGATCATATCTTTAAAAGATAATGTTAGTAATCAGGTTACTGTATACTTTATGAGCGTCACATTGGCAATATTAGTAGGAACCACCTCTCTTATACGACTGATTAGACAGAAAGCCGATACCTTTTTTTTATTTATATGCATATTTTGATTTAGATCATTGGAGTTTACTCAATCCTAAATGGTTCTAATAACCACTGACACAAAAATTGGCACAATCAATAAAAAAAGAGAGCAAACCATAATATTATGTGAAGAATCACAATGCTTAGGTGGTGAGGCAATAGAGGCGTGCTGCAAATACCTTCGCTTAGGTCTGATCCTAGCAAGGCCCCATAGTGGAAAGGTCGCTGCAAAATGTAAAACATAAAAAAATTGTAATATTTTCTGCAACACTAAATTGTGTCAACTCAAGTAAGCAGTGATGGATAATGTACAATACCAGTGCACATATCTTTAAACAAGGCTAATCACTTTTATGCTGATTTGACCGCTAGTACGCTATTTTTTTTGTTCATATGCACACCATGCGTTAATGGAACAAATGAGAGCGCCTAATTCTCGCACACAAAATTGAAAGAACAACAAAATCGCCTCCCCTTTTCATTTTGTTTGCTCACGTACTAATAATTTTTAAATGTTTACAGCATTACCAGGAGCATAAGTAAGTGAAGTGATGCGCCAACCGCAAACAAAAATTTGAGACCCACAAAAATAAAATTGTAAATTAGGCCAAAAGATCCTTCCATAGTGGTCTTGCTTTTGTACCTTTTGGATCGTGCTGACCTTGCTATTGGCTATACCAAATAGTGAAAGCAAGCAAACACAAACTAATGGAGGACCCTGCCTGTAAAGACCAGAAACAAAGCACAGATTCTCTCCCTTGCCTGACTAAAACTGCGACCAAATCTAGCTGCAACTCCGCCTGAAACAACATTTAGGCCATGTTTAGTTACTCCCAACTCCCAACTTTGACACTATGCAAAAAGAAGATTCCCCATCACATCAAACTTGCGGTACATGCATGGAGTACTAAATGTAGATGAAATTAAAAACTAATTGCACAGTTTTGTTGTACTTTGCGAGACGAATCTTTTGAGCCTAATTAGTCAATATTTGGACAATAATTCACAAATACAAACGAAACGCTACAGTGTGCTACAGTGCTGTAACAGTAATTTGGCACCTCCCAAATTCCCTAACTAAACAAGGCCTTATAGTGGCAAGATTTCACTGGGCCGGGCAAATCTTGCTGCTCCTGATATACTAATCATATTGTACTTTGACGGCGAGCAAGAGACTACCAAAGGACCAATTATCATTGACCCTGGTGGCCGGTGGGCAGGCTTTAGATTCTTACTTTTTTGCCTTTCATTTGCTACAGTTGCCTTATCATATAGCTTCGATTCTACAATGTAGCATAGTACCGGCCACCTCTTAGGAAGCATTTCGAAAGTTATAGATTGAAAGAGTGAAGATCATGTTTGTTGGTCTACAATATGGGCTAGCTATGGCACCGGATAACTTCGTTCGGATGTTCCTGGTCCCATGTTATGGATGGCTTCTTCTCGTACAATGATCAATGGTAATGATCAGATACATGGAAAAGAACTGTTCAAATGTCTGCCCCTAAGAAAAGAGATCAGCCGGTGCTCAATCACAATTGGAACCAAAGGGTGGTTCGCCAAGACCTTGATGGCGTATCATGCTCCCATCTTCCAAAAGCTCATCCGTTCTTGCTTTCCTGCACATCCTTCACGCCTTCTTTTCCTTTAGTTTGAGAAATATTTCCTGCTTCATCAACCTTTATGTAGTCCTATGGCGTTGTGGCAACACAGCATCGAATTCAGAAGTAGCTCGTTTGCTTTTCAAAACCATGAATACCGCCCAACCTTCAAACAAAATCGAGAGCGATGTACAACTACCTGGCACTCTATTGCTGACCAACATCGCTTAACCAGAGGAGGATTTGTATGATCTAGTCATCTGAAAAGCATGGAGTTTGGCAGTTGACTCTTTGTGCTGTTCTGTGAATGTCTATGCAGTTTCTTCCTAGCCTCGAGTTACACGTCACCTACGTGGTTTTTGAATGCCTTACAGGTAACGGATTTGGTAATACACTAGTTTTTAGTTTTTTTTTCAAGTTACTAAACTATTTTATTAATCCATGCATCTGCACAGACTAGCAGCAATTTTAGAGTATACAAAACTTCATAAAAGATTTGGATCACGAATTATAAATTTTAAGTACTACCTCCATATCAAAATATTTATCGTTGTTGACTTTTGATCACGACGTTTTACCATTCGTCTTATTCAAAAAATTATGTAAGTATTGTTTATTTTGTTTGTAAGTTACTTTATCATCAAAGGTATTTGAGACATGACTTATCTTTTCGTATATTTGCAACAAAATTTTAAATAAGATGAATGGCCAAACATTGCAAGAAAAAGTCAAGAATGACAGGTATTTCGATATGGAGGAAGTATATATAAGAGTTAAACTAATGAAGGTGAAAATAAGCGTGTGGAACGATGCAATGCATCGACACTTTGGCCGGGTTTATTTTGTAATGGCACATCGGATAATTTACAAGAAAGTATATGAGTTTTTGAATTTTTTTTATAATGGTAGATGTTGGTAATTTATAAGTAGGTATATATATGCTGACCTTTTCATATGATTTAGGTGGGTGATTTTTGAAGTGGATTAGATCTGACGACTATTGCTGTGAATGATGATGTTTTTTTTAAGAATTTTTTGGAGTTCTTGCTTTTTCTAGTACATTTAGCATGGGTATAATTAACGCTGAGTAAGATAGACAAACATCTAGAAACGTGAACATGTGAAGCACGACCTTACTAGTTTTATTCCAGACAAGTGCTAGTAGTTAGTTGCGAATTAAATAAAATTTTAACCACATCCGGTCGGTCTGGTCATGATTGAATATTTGATTTTGACAGTCTCCCTTTTCTCGCTAACTTTTGAAGTGCCCTCCAAAGCAGCTAATGGCAAATACTAGGAGAGCTTTACTGTCCCTTTCAGGAAATCAAAATTAAACATGGAAAAAGGAGAAGCAAAAGCTAAAGCAACATTAATTGCGGAAAAAAGGATGTGGACATGTATCCGGAACGGTGGTCACACACTCACCGTGCCGTGCGTGACAGTGCCACTGACACTGTGACACAGCAGTTACGAAGATCTCTAATCAAGTCAAGCAAAAGTCTACTCTCTCACTGAATGGTTCCTCTGACTGCAGCAGGTGCTTAATTAAGTTCTTGTGTGATTTGACACACAAGGTCGTTTTTCCAACGTCTAACTGTGTTCAACATATTTCTCAACAAAGGTTATTATTTTCACAAAATTGCAGCCTGAACATTACTAAGGAACATACAAATGGTCATCGAGTTCTCCACTAGTTATGGAAGAAATAATAGCTTGCCCGTCAAACAGTTAGCCGCCTGGTTGATACACGGCCCACTAGGTTCTGGGCATGCATGGAAAATGTGAATGATTTTTCTAACAAAATAAAGCATCCACGAACGAGAGATTGTGTCAACTAGGACAGGCCATCATCCTACAGATGCAGCACTAATTATTGCTTAGCATACGAGAGCGCCACCTGCAGAAACATACTGATGAGTGGTGAGTAATTTGGTAAAGCAGATCCACTTTAATTAGCATAAGTGTTTCTACTATGTCCATTCGTAGAATTTGGTATTTTGGACATTGATATGGTCACCGAGACTCCGATATACAATTTTGAACACCATTACTTTTTTGTGTTAGAAATGCTAATAAAAATTTCTAATTACTACATTTTGAAGAAAAAAAAACTCTTCTCACGACAATCCGGTGTAGTACCGTGTGCACATGATCAATACAAACATTATTTGTCTCTTCTGCTGAAGCTGAGAAGTGAGTCAACGTTCTAGCATATGGAAATCGAAACCTGAGAAGCACCTGTTCCGTCGTCGATCAGTGGTAGCAAGTTTATGTGATGCCGGTGGGCTAGTACCTTGGTGATGAGCGATTGACAACACGGTGTGCGTGTGACGTGTCTCTTGGCAGGTGTGGTTGCAGGTGACAGGTGGAGACGAGGTACATGCGGCGACGAGTGAAGAACGGGGATAGGATGCCATGCCGACGAACCGTGGGACGGTGAAGGGTGGATCAAGGCTCGCGCTCGAGGGACAGGCGATCGTGCGGTGTATGTCTACTGTACCTGGCTACACGGCGAGAGGACGTCAAGGGAGGTTTTCGGATTACACCACAAAATCCGGGGTTCGCTGGTTGAGCCATAAAGCCATGCATCGTACCGGGACGCTCGTGCGGCGAGCGTTGGCCGAAGATGGAAATTCCGGCGATCGCGATACGATTTCGGATGGTCGTGCGGCGACATCGCGAGGATCACATCACGGAGATGGAGGAATCGCGGACATCGCGGAATTTGTCATGAAGGACGTAACTGGAATTTACGCACCTATGTTAAATTTATTTAGCGTAGGGGGTTATGTGTAAATAGGCCGTGCCACCCTAAGGATATAAATACGTGGCACCTAGGGTTGAGAGAGTTCGAGCCCTTTTGCTACAGGCGGCGCTACAGTACTCGGCACTACAGTAACTCGCGGTTACTGTTCATCGCGGTTACTGTTCACGCGCGGTGCTGTTTATCGTCGCAGGTACTGTTCATCTCTCTCTAGTCTAGCCTAGGGTTTCAATCTAAGTGAGGGATTTTTATTGATCTCTCCGATTAAGAGAGGGAGGGTGTTTGGGCGGAGGCTAGATGCACTTTTGTAAGCACATTACTTGTCTCAATTTTTCATATTAGTGAATTAATCTATGTGCTTGTGCGTCATGTTGTGCTGAGGTTAAGATTGTTTTGATCCATCTAAAATCATGCTAGGGCATCTTATTAGAGCTTAATCTATTCTCGTAATTGTCTGATACAGTCTGCTTGTTCCTTTAATATCTCAAGATCCGAAAGTCCGATTGACATGATTCTAGTTGGGTTAGTTGCATAATTTTGTATGGATTTTTCTGTCAAATTTTTAGGTTGATCGGTCTTACGGATTTTCGTCTATATCTTTTTTATTAAGGAAACAGTATTCTGTCCAGATTTGAAAAACGTGATTTAATTAGGTTTTGAGAGGAAGGGGAAGTGTTAAACTTTATTTTTTGAACTTGCGCCCATTCACCCCCTCTGGTCGCCGTTTCGGTCCTTCAGTTTAGCAGTGCATGCTCATCGCCGAAATGAGAGCAACAAACCCCTGACCCGGTCTACACTCTACCCCTGAATATATTGTACTTACAGTACAATCCTAGGCCATAATAAGTGATTAAAAACATAATACGCGGTTACTGACTTGGTCATCGACCAAGAATAATGCATACACACCGTTTTTCACATTGTTGGAGCATCCATCCCAAGACCTGACCGTCCTAGAATATCCTTTAAAAAAATTTCAGCAAAGTGGTTCAGTAGACACTTAAAATGTGTTAGATCTTCACTAATAAGATCCTGAAAGCAACTAGGTACTACATCCGTACGTATTTTCCGGCGGGTCAATGCATGTGAGCAAGAACAGTGTAGTGCAATATTCTACTATATACAACACTGAAAATCCGAGCGTGCAAAACGGTAAAGAAAGGAGGTTTGTGATGGGTGAGTTTTAATATTACCGACTTGTCTACCACTTCACTCGATAATAATCTAACGTCTTTCAATCAAAAAAAAATTCCAGCTCCGTCCAAAAAAGGCTAAACAAACACTAGCTGATTGTTATGCCCTAGCCTAGGATCACTAGAGCACATCTAGTCGGGTTCGAGAGAGAGACATGAGAGACTAGGAGTTCCTGGTGAGTGCCTAGTGTGAGAGAGGGGGAATTGGGGTACCTTCACCCCTAGGGGTGGGAGCAGCGGAGCTGCTGGCCATCGCGGGTTCGGTTGGTGTAGTTCTGCGCAAGGCAGCGATGCGCAGTGTAGTCCGGTCACCGGTGAAGTGGCAGTGGCGCTTCCCGCCGCTGCTGCGCAACCTAGATCGGTAGGTGTGTTGGTGGGGGCGGCTGGCTGCGGCGAACCTCGTGAGCCGAGCCGGGTCCCCCCACCCTGTTTATATAGCGCAGCGCGACAGGGGCCCACTACCCATTGATAGGGTAAGCGCCCCCGATCAGGGCGCAGATCAAGGTCCTGATTGGCCTTTGGGCCAATCGGGAAAGAGATCAATCTAACATTCTCCCCCTTGATCTCATCATTTACTTTTAGCTTTATACTTTTCACTTTTATTCGTTTCATCGTAGATTAATATGCAGAGCATGTTTCATCGTCACAGCTTGATTGCCGATAGAATCAACAGCTACAACACACCTCTCTATTTTGAAACAATTCTGTTTCTTTTGGGCCTTATCTAATCCAGGAATCATAGGCTTTCCCTTAAACCCATGCCGGCTAAGTGTTCCCTGAACACATTGGGAGGTAAGCCTTTTGTGAGCGGATCCGCAAGCATATCTTTTGTTCTTATATGCTCGAGACTTATAGTGTGATCCTGGATTCTGTCTTTCACAACGTAAAACTTTATCTCAATGGCTTTGGAAGCATTGCTTGATTTGTTGTTGTGAGCGTAGAATACTGCTGGTTCATTATCGCAGTACATCTTTAGTGGTCTGTTAATACAGTCAACCACTCTCAATCCGGGTATGAATTTCTTTAGCCACATTGCCTGCCCCGTGGCCTCATGACATGCTATGAATTCTGCGTGCATCGTCGATGACGCAGTTACTTTCTGTTTTGAGCTTCTCCATGAGATAGCTCCTCCTGCGAGAGTGAATACGTATCCAGACGTGGATTTTCTATCATCCTTGTCTCCCGCAAAGTCTGCATCTGAATACCCTTTTATCTCTAGGGAATCAGATCTCTTATATGTAAGCATGAGTTCTTTTGTGCCTTGCGCGTAGCGCAACGCCTTCTTTACCATTTTCCAGTGTTCTATTCCTGGATTACTTTGATATCTACCGAGAACCCCGGTGACAAAAGCTAAGTCAGGGCGAGTGCACACTTGTGCATACTGTAAGCTTCCGACAGCTGAAGCATATGGAACCGCTTTCATTTGATCGATCTCGTACTGGTTCCTGGGACATTGAAAATTCCCAAAACTGTCGCCCTTGACTATAGGAGCAGGTGTGGCTTTACTCGCATGCATATTGTACTTCTTTAGAACCTTTTCTAAATATGCCTTTTGCGATAACCCTAGAACCCCATTCAATCTATCTCGGTGAATTTCTATGCCCAAAACATATGTTGCTTCACCAAGATCCTTCATATCGAAGTTTGAGGACAAGAACTTCTTTGTCTCTTGCAGTAGATTGATATCACTGCTTGCAAGCAAAATATCATCTACATACAGGATTAGGAAAATGTATTTCCCATTTTTGAACTTTGCATAGACACAATTGTCCTCTATATTCTCTTGAAACCCAAATTTCTTTATTATATCATTAAACTTTAGATACCACTGTCTTGAGGCTTGCTTTAATCCGTAAATGGATTTCTTTAGACGACATCCCATGTGCTCTTTGTCTTCCATGACAAAACCCTTTGGTTGTTTCATGTAGACGTTTTCTTCTAAATCCCCATTTAGAAATGCCGTCTTTACATCCATCTGATGTAACTCTAAATCAAAATGCGCAACTAGTGCCATTATGATTCTGAAGGAGTCTTTACATGAGACAGGAGAGAAAGTCTCATTATAATCTATTCCTTCTCTTTGTGTAAAGCCTTTTGCCACAAGTCTCGCCTTATATCTTTCTATATTCCCTTTGGAGTCACGTTTAGTCTTGTAGACCCATTTACAGCCTACTGTTTTGGCTCCTTTAGGAATCTCCTCAAGTTCCCAAACATTGTTGGAACTCATCGATTTCATCTCATCTTCCATGGCCTCTAGCCACTTCGATGAGTGAACACTTTTCATGGCTTCTTCATATGAAGTGGGATCACCTTCTATATGAACTTCTTCTGTGTTATAAACTTTATAACAATCAGGGATGGCTGATTTTCTGACCCTTTGAGACCTTCTAGGCCCCTCACTTTCAGGCATATTTTGTGCCTCTGCTTGTGGCACACTATTCTGAGGTGGCTGCTGCAACTCTTCCTCGTGTGCAATTATGGGTTCAGTTGGCTCCTGAAGGACAGGTTCCAAAACTTCACTCATCGTTTCCACGGGTGGAATCACAGCAGGAGCCTGCACCACACTATCAGGAACTGTAGCAGGTGCCTGCACCACGACCTCAGGAATTATCGGTGCGGGAATAATAGGTAGTGAGAAGTATGGTTCCTGAATCATCGGATTGGGTGCACACACCCGCTTCTCCTCAAGATCAATTTCTCGAGCTACCATGCTCCCCCTCACCATCTCATCCTCTAAGAAAATCGCCTGTCTCGTTTCTACAAACTTTGTGAATCTGTCTGGACAGTAGAAACGAAAACCCTTTGATTTTTCCGGGTAGCCTATGAAGTGGCAACTAACTGTTTTGGGATCTAGTTTCCCGATGTTTGGGTTAAACACTTTGGCCTCAGCTGGGCTCCCCCACACACGTAAGTGGTTTAGTGAGGGTACTCTTCCTGTCCATAGTTCGTACGGTGTTTTGGGCACCGACTTACTTGGTACTCTATTAAGGATGTGAATGGCGGTCTTCAGCGCCTCCATCCACAGTCCCAATGGTAAGGTGGAATAGCTCATCATGCTGCGCACCATATCCATCAGTGTACGGTTACGCCTTTCAGCTACTCCATTTTGCTGAGGTTCGCCCGGCATTGAATACTGGGCTACTATGCCATTTTCCTGCAAGAACCTTGCAAAGGGTCCAGGAACTTGGCCGAATGGGGTATGCCGACCATAGTACTCCCCCCCACGGTCGGATCTTACTATTTTGATTCTTTTGTTATGCTGATTTTCAACTTCAGCTTTAAATATCTTAAATTTATCCAAGGCTTCTGATCTTTCTTTGATAGGATAAATATAACCGTAACGGGAGTAATCATCCGTGAATGTTATGAACAAGTCATAGCCATCCACACTTTTCACAGGAAAAGGTCCACAAATGTCAGTGTGGATTATCTCTAAAATTCCTGTGCTACGTTTAGCGCCTTTTTTAATTTTCTTTACAAATTTTCCTTTAATGCAATCAACGCATTGTTCTAAGTCTGAGAACTCTAATTGAGGAAGAATTTCATTCTTAACTAGTCTTTCTATTCTCCCCCTCGAAATATGGCCTAAACGACAGTGCCATAATTTCGACGATACTTCTTGAGTTCTCTTTCTTTTCTTTGTTTCTTTCTCTGACGAGGATACATTCATATTCACATCACACACAGAATTAACTTTTTCACGTAATGATAATAAATACAACTCATTGTGAAGGATGGCAACACCAACACATGCATTATCGAACCAAATGGCACACTTTCCATTACCAAAATGACATTCATAACCATCATGGTCCAAACGTGAAATACTTATTAAGTTTCTGTGTAATGAGGGAACATAAAGCACATCTTTAAGTACAAGCATGAAACCATCAACTAGCTCTAAAGAGACATCGCCAACAGCTTCAACTTCTGCTTGGACTCCATTTGCGACTTCAACGCATCTTTCGCTTCTTTGCGTAGTCCTCGTCGAATGGAATCCCTGTAAAGAATTTGCAACATGAACAGTTGCACCTGAGTCAATCCACCAAGTAGATTTCGAATACTGTGTATACAAGGATTCATTTACAAAAGAAATAGTATTCTCACCTCTTTTTGCCATTATTGACTTTAACCAGTCGGGGCAGTCTTTCTTGAAGTGCCCCTTTTTCTTGCAATGTAGACATTGGTCTTTGTCTACTGGGAGAAGCTTTTGGTGATTCTGCTGCATAGGAGCTTTTCCACGTGCCTTGAAAGAGGGATTAGCAATCTTTTTTCTGTTATCCTTCACATAGTGCAATGAGCCACCATGTGAGGATCTAAGTCTGTCCTCTTCCTGCACGCACATGGCAATCATTTTCTCCATGTCCCACTGTTCTGGCTGCATGTTGTAATTGACAACAAAATTGTCAAACTCTTTAGGCAGAGAAGCAAAAACCAAATGCATAATGTGCCCAGGCTTGAGCTCAAGATCCATAGGCTTCAGCTGCGCTGCCAAGTTATACATCCTCATGATGTGATCTCTTATGCCAGTCCCTCCGCCATTGTACCTCTCTGTGGCCAGCTGCTTGAACAGCTGGGTAGCATATATCTTTGAGGAACCAGTGAACTGATTCCTTATCTTGTCGAGGTACTCTGAAACGGAGTCACACTCTGCGATCGAGCCCAAAATGGCAGGCTCAATCGTATTCTTTACCAAAGCCATACATTTCTTGTTGGCAGTGGTCCACTGTTTATTCTCAAGGGTGTATGCCAACTCCAGTGGAGCATAGTCCCTCTCCTTTTGCTGCCATGCAGCATCATCATCACCATCAGCCCTCACTGGCTTCTGTGGAGCTTGTGGCTGCGGTGTGGTCAGTACCCAGTCAACTTCTCCACAAACGAAGGAGAACTCAATCTTCTTCCTCCATTCTGTGTAGTTGTTGCCTTTGAGAATGGGTATCTCTTTGAGACACGCCATTAAGTTGAATGATCCTGAAATTCACAATCCATAAATGCGATCATAACGACAATTGCATGAGTCATTTCCAACGTTGGTCAAAAAATAAAACATACAACTGTTGATGCAATTTAAAACTATATCACCGTTGGGCAGAAATAGAAATAAAAGCATCAAAATAACTTTTTAAATCATGATACAGTTATTAACAACGTTGGTCAGAAAATAACAGCACCATGATCTAATTAACTTTATCATGCTCTCACAAAATTTAA
This sequence comes from Setaria italica, assembly GCF_000263155.2. Classification (NCBI taxonomy): domain Eukaryota; kingdom Viridiplantae; phylum Streptophyta; class Magnoliopsida; order Poales; family Poaceae; genus Setaria; species Setaria italica. The sequence continues at coordinate 35,613,476 of NC_028454.1, read as the reverse complement.
TTATCTCGTTGGTTCAAATTAAATTTAAATAGAGCAATGAATATTACTTTTGCAGCGGAAACTGTGAAATAAATCTATTTTCAGAAGCAAAACTCTGTACAAAAATTTATTAATCTCTAATACAAATTATCCCGTTGGTTCAAATTGAATTAGAGACTAAAACTGTGCAAAAACTATTAATTAAAAGCTTCTGGAAAAAGAAAAAAAAAACAAAAAAAAAACAGAGGTTACTGTGCAAAACGCGAAAGTCGGCCCGCGCGCGAAAACGGCCCACGGCCCGTTCCCGCACGCGGCCCGCTCGCGCGTAACAGGCGGCCTGCTCGCGCGGCGCCTGCGGCCTGCTCGCGCGGCCCACGAAAACGGCTTGCCGCCGGCCTCGCTCGCGACGCGCGCGCGCAGGCCACAACCTGGGCCTGGGCCGCGAAAGCGGCCTGCGGCCGCATCCCGCCTGGGCCGAATCTGGCCCGGACAATCCCGACCGTCCGTCCAGATCCGACGGCCAGGCGCCATTTTCGGCGGAACAAAACCGGCCGACGGCCGGCCCCTGGAAACCCTAGCCCCATTCTTCTTTCGCCCGTTCGCTCTCGCCGCGGCTGCGGCGGCGGCGGGGTCGTCTCTCCCGCGCCCGGCGATGGCCGGCGGCGGCGGTGGAGGGATGGCCCCGCCGGCGCACAGCCGCGGCAGCCCCCTCCTTCCTTTCTTTTCTAGCCTTCCTCCCTTCCTCCCTCCAAAAACCGAAGGTTCGAGATCCAGATGGAGAAAAGGGGCGGCGCCACCGCGGGTCCCCTCGCCGGCGAGCGCGTCCACCCGAGGGTTGGGCGCGCCGCCGTCGAGCGGTCCTGTGGTGGTGCTTTTGCGCCCTCCCCCGAGCCCCGAGCGGTTGCGCCGGTGGTTCGGGTGGACGTGGTCTCCGGCGAGCCCGAGGCTCGGCCGGCCTTTGCCGCTCGCCGTCGGTGGACGTGCGGCGGTGAAGGCGACGACAGGTAAGTTTCCCGGCGTCGCTCGTTTCTTTAGATCTAGGGTTAGGGTTAGGGTTTCTGTTTCGGTTTCTTTTTCGGTTTCTTTTCCGATCGTCATTCTTTTCTCGATCTACTGCTTTTCCCGATCTAGAATAGCTTCTAGGAGGTGTCTGATACCAATGTTATGCCCTAGCCTAGGATCACTAGAGCACATCTAGTCGGGTTCGAGAGAGAGACATGAGAGACTAGGAGTTCCTGGTGAGTGCCTAGTGTGAGAGAGGGGGAATTGGGGTACCTTCACCCCTAGGGGTGGGAGCAGCGGAGCTGCTGGCCATCGCGGGTTCGGTTGGTGTAGTTCTGCGCAAGGCAGCGATGCGCAGTGTAGTCCGGTCACCGGTGAAGTGGCAGTGGCGCTTCCCGCCGCTGCTGCGCAACCTAGATCGGTAGGTGTGTTGGTGGGGGCGGCTGGCTGCGGCGAACCTCGTGAGCCGAGCCGGGTCCCCCCACCCTGTTTATATAGCGCAGCGCGACAGGGGCCCACTACCCATTGATAGGGTAAGCGCCCCCGATCAGGGCGCAGATCAAGGTCCTGATTGGCCTTTGGGCCAATCGGGAAAGAGATCAATCTAACACTGATGTCCTAGCAGAAGGGCAAAAGGGGCTAAGCTAGCGGTTGCTTTCGACGTACACATCATGTGTTGAAACTTGGAGCTATAGTACGAGCTGCTACCAGACAAGTGACCGGTCAGTGGGTTGGTTAAAGATGCAAATTATGGTTGTTTAAAGTAAATTTTGTCAGGTGAACGTAAAGCGCTTCCATTAGGATCGTCCTGCGGTAGCTTTTTTGCGTGCCAGGGCCAGGCTCTTGCGATTATCCTACTAGATCGGCAGCATCGATATGATCATTACGCTGCAATTTGCAAATGATGACAAGGCTAGGCTAGCTGCTCATCTATCACCTTTCAGTCTTTCATGCCTCCTGGATGCATGCGCAGCTTGCAAAGTCTTACAGCTGCCGGCCGTATGCATGCATTTTAGCCGTGTATATATATGCAGCTAGCCTCGTCCTTTTAATTCTTTTGAGTCTTTAATTTCTTCTCTCTTTTTTGGAAACCATAGCAGAAACAGCTAGGCAATTTAGCCACGGTGTATTCAGAGAATGAGACACCAACATAATAGCAGTATGTAGAAAAACAATGGACTCCTGGTTGTTGGATATGAGACCGTCACCGTACCACAAGGAAAGAGAGAGCTCTCAAGCTTGGCCAGAATTAATTGACTTGACGATGAACTGATGATGGACAAGCTCTCCTAACTGGTAATTCAAACCTAGGACGGTAATTATACGTAGCGCCAACAAGTTTTAAGTAGGGTTGAAAGGATGCCTTCTTCAACTGTCTTGTTAACTTTACCACCCAAATTAAAAATCATTTTTACTTGACTAAGCTAAAAAAAGAAACTTCCCTGCTTTTGCGGCTTTAATTTATGGCCTGTTCGGCTGGACTTATAAGCCGGCTGAAAAGCTGAAACGGCTGATTTGTTGTGAGAGAAAAACATTGTTTGGTGGTAGTACCGTAGTATAAATATATAGGTCCAATTGGCCTGAAAAAGGCTATTTGCATGATTTTAAGATAAGGGAAAAATAAAGCATAGCCGGCACGGTAAAATCAAACGGAAAGGAAAAACACTTGCAATAATATTAATATAAATCCGCACACAACCACCCCAGGGACCCAATAGCATCTAGAATTTTTTATCATTTATTTTTTAAAAAAACGAAAAGATAATGAGGAAGAGGCGCCAATGTGCGTGTAAGTTGCCGCCAACTTTTCTCCTGCACACATGCTGAATTCCAACTCATTTTAATCTGATGTGCTATGTGACGTATGCATGCCTCCTCATCATGCAACCCCGAATAATAAAATGTGAGAATAAAATCACTAAAAAAACACACGCGTGTGTTGGTGTACACTAAGCTCACCACAGCTATATAAAGCCCCTTGGTGCCAACGCCATGCTAGAGCGCAATAAGACGGGCTGTGGCAGCAGCTACCTTGTGGGGGAGCAAGCTTCCTTTGATGGCGAAGAAGAAGGCGAGTGCCCCGGCGGGCACCGGCGGCGGCGGCGAGCGGCCGATGAGCATCCGCGGCATGTTCCGGTTCGCGGACCGGGTGGACGTCCTGCTCATGGTGCTGGGCACTCTGGGGGCCATCGGCGACGGGTGCTCCACCAACCTGCTGCTCATCTTCGCCAGCGACGTGATGAACGCTCTCGGGTACGGGCGCGGCGGCGGCGCCGCGACCGTGGATTTCATGCACGAGGTGGAGAAGGTTCGTCGCGCCGTGCATTATTACCACATGTGCTAGCGACAAGTGTCCATTCTTCCGCGCTCTTCGAGCTCACCATTTTGTTACCTCTTTGGCCGTCTTTTGCAGTCGTGCCTGAATTTCGTGTACCTGGCGTTCGCGGTCTTGGCGGTGGCGTTCATGGGTAACTTCAGCTCGCCCCACTCATTATTTGTCACCGTACACATGTTTTTTTAATTAATGATGAAATTTTAATGGCAATTTTGCGTCAAGAACTAGCCTCATGTATATCTGTGAGCACAATTCTCTTTTCCATGTCTTAATCTATGTTAACTACTCGATCGGACATGTGTGTGAGAACCAAAAGAAGACACCTTTTTGTGCTAGTGCATATCATTACAGGAACTGCCCGGAGAGTTCCCTACTGGAAAGCAGGATTTCTGTTCCCTGAACCCCTGAACCTTACTGCTAGAATTGAACTGCCTCCTACGAATCAAACTTTTTTTTTTGGCAAATTTCTCGCAAAATTCTTACATTCCAAATGAGCCTGTCTGCTAATTCTTTTTTCACGTCTGTCTGGCGAATAATTCCTGGGTGCAGAAGGATACTGCTGGAGCCGGACGAGCGAGCGGCAGGTGCTGCGGATCCGGTACCTGTACCTGCAGGCCATCCTGCGGCAGGAGGTGGGCTTCTTCGACTCGCAGGAGGCCACAACCTCAGAGATCATCAACAGCATCTCCAAGGATGCGTCCCTCATCCAGGAGGTCCTCAGCGAGAAGGTACGGTGCCCATCACTTCACCCGTCAGAATCCAGTATAAAAAAACTCTCAAAAAATCCGGTAAAAAACCTTCAGGCGTCAGAAACACAAGTAGAAAAGAATGACGACGAGATACGCTGCATCGTATTCACGATCAGGCTAGCACGCGGCGGTCAAACCAAACCATCCATCCCGTTTGTCAGTGACTGACCCGATCTCCGGTAAACATCTTGGAGGTTTCTTGCTCGCTGGCTGATGGAAGCCTAGCATTTGTTTAGGACGATTTAGGACATGCATGCGACGACCCTGTTCTAGACCCAGGCCCGTACATTACGTGGTGCAAGTGGCGTGACCGTACCGAGCCACCAATTTTGAGGAGCCACCGTAAGCAACAATTAGCTCATTAAATCATGTTACAATCCAGTCTTTTTTACATCAAGCTCAATAGCTTATGAAAAAAGAGTCTGCGGTAATGATGTCTCACCTTCCATCGACAACTACAGCATGAGACTGACGTGGATGTAGATGCAATCGGCATTTAGCAAAATTACGACTTAGTGAGCCCGCGAGGTATTAATGGTTATGGTAATTACGTTAATAACTTTGCATCTTGGAAATATATAGGGTCACCCGTTTTTATTTGCACCAGGGCCTTGTAAACAAACTTAGGTACGGGCCTGTCTAGACCGTCACCGAATCAATGGTGAATCAGATAGTCTGACCAGGAATCACCGGCCCGGCCATGCTAATGACACCGACATCCAGAATCTAGGCTCCGGGCGTCGTATTTTAATCAGCCAGGCCGCATCATGAAGCAATGTGGCAAACCATGAAAACGCTAGGACTGACCATGTTCGTTTGATTTGATTTGGTTTGGTCATGGACCTGCTGCAAGGCAGGCAGGAGCAGGAATATGCTGATGTGTGCACATGAGGTGTTGCTCACATATGGCAGAAATCACACGATGCAACTGTGTCAAGGTAGCCTGAAAGTACTAAAGAATGCATTAACGATGCTAAGGGTTTGCAGTTTAAAAACGTGATCACATACCATAGTTCTGATGTGAGCTGGATGCATCAACAAACTGGCAGAGTATAATAGCTTGAAAAAAATTATAGAAATTGAAATTATTCAGGTTCCTTAAGAAAATAAATAAGCTACGGTAGAAAAAAGTGGGGCAAAACTCAGGAAGTTAGAATCCAACATTAGTTCATCATTCGGGAAATAACGGCACAGCTGGTTGCTTTTGTTTTCTTTCATTTGGAGCAGGTCCCTCTATTTCTGATGCACTCTACTGTCTTCGTCTCCGGACTGGCCTTCGCCACTTATTTCTGCTGGAGGCTGGCTCTGATCTCTTTTCCTCTGGTCCTGCTTCTCATAATCCCGGGGTTGATCTACGGCAAGTACCTTCTCTACCTCTCCCGCCAGTCGCGCCATGAGTATGCCAATGCCAATTCCCTGGTTGAGCAAGCGCTGGGCTCGATCAAGACTGTCTACTCATTCACAGCCGAGAAGAGGATCATCCAGAAGTACACGGCGATCCTTGACAAGACGATCGAGCTGGGGATAAAGCAGGGCATTGCGAAGGGTCTCGCTGTTGGATTCACCGGCCTTTCTTTCGCCATTTGGGCCTTCCTTGCATGGTATGGCGGCAGGTTGGTGATGCACCATCAGGCAAGTGGTGGGAGGATATATGCTGCTGGGATTTCCTTCGTCTTGGGTGGCCTGTACGTTTCCTCTTCCTTTTGTACTGTACTGACTTCATGACTTCGTTTCATCGTGTAGAATAGAAGCTTAACTGAACAAACTTACTGTGAATGTTGCAGGTCCCTTGGAATGGCACTCCCTGAGCTGAAACATTTCACTGAGGCATCTGTTGCTGCCACGAGAATTCTCGATCGGATAAACCGTGTACCCCAGATCAACGCTGACGACCCGAAGGGCCTTGTTTTGGATCAAATCCGGGGAGAGCTTCAGTTTGAATCTGTCCGTTTTGTGTACCCGTCAAGGCCAAATATGCCAGTCCTCAAAGACTTCAACCTCCAGATTCCTGCTGGGCAAACCATCGCTCTGGTTGGGTCTAGTGGCAGCGGCAAGTCAACCGCAATAGCGCTAGTGCAGCGCTTTTATGATGCCAGTGAAGGAACTGTCAAGATTGATGGTTTCGACATTAAGGAACTCCAACTCAAGTGGATCAGGAGCAAAATGGGGCTTGTCAGCCAAGATCATGCATTGTTTGGTACTTCAATAAAAGAGAACATCCTGTTTGGCAAACCAGACGCGACCATGGATGAAGTGTATGCAGCAGCCATGACCGCAAATGCTCACAACTTCATAAGGGGGCTTCCCGAAGAATACGAGACTAAGGTATGTGCATCAAAGTAAAGAAACAGTCAACCACCTCAAAAGATCCTCTCATACTTTATGGTCTATCCTTGCAGATTGGCGAGCGTGGGGCATTGTTATCAGGTGGACAAAAGCAGCGTATTGCCATTGCAAGGGCAATTATCAAGAATCCTGCTATACTTTTGCTTGACGAAGCCACGAGTGCACTTGATTCAGAATCAGAGAAGTTGGTGCAGCATGCGCTTGATCAAGCATCTATGGGACGGACAACTCTGGTAAATTCTCGCTTCCTCCACTCTTAGTTCATAACCCTAAGATCAAATTTTCTAGAATTATTTGGCATTGTATTTTTCTAAAGCGAAAATTATTTGGCATTGTGGTGCTGATAATCCATTAACACTAACCAGGTAGTAGCTCATAAGCTTTCAACCGTGAAGAATGCTGATCAAATTGCTGTAGTTGATGGCGGTGCAATAGCTGAAATTGGTACACATGATGAATTGATCAACAAAGGGGGCACATACTCAAGACTTGTGAAGTTGCAGAAGATGGTGAGTTACATCGATCAAGAAAATGAACAATTTAGGGCTTCATCAGTGGCCAGGACCAGCACCAGCCGTCACAGCGTGTCCAGAGCAAGTCCAATGCCACTTACACCAGCTGTCTTAAAGGAAATTAGTTCTGATGTTTCCCCACCTGCACCATCTTTCTCCAGGCTTCTTGCAATGAATGCACCAGAGTGGAGGCAGGCAGTCATAGGCAGTCTGTCTGCATTGGTATATGGTTCCTTGCAGCCCATCTATGCCATAACCATCGGAGGAATGATTGCTGCATTCTTTGTTCAGGACCACAATGAGATGAATGCAATAATCAGACGGTATGCCTTGATCTTCTGTTCACTGTCCATGGTATCCATTGTCGTAAATCTATTGCAACACTACAATTTTGCATACATGGGGGAGCATCTTGTTAGGCGAATCCGAGTCCAAGTACTTGAAAAGATCTTAACCTTTGAGGCAGCATGGTTTGATGAAGAAACAAATTCAAGTGGTGCGTTGTGCTCTCGGCTAAGCAATGAAGCTTCTCTTGTCAAAACCCTTGTTGCAGACAGAATGTCCTTACTGCTTCAAACAGCTTCTGGAATTATAATTGCGGTGACAATGGGCCTGATAGTAGCTTGGAAGCTTGCTCTTGTCATGATAGCTGTACAACCAACTACAATGATATGCTACTATGCCAAAAAGATAGTACTCTCAAATGTTTCAAGGGACCTGGCAAAGGCTCAGTACCAAAGTACTCAGATTGCCATAGAAGCTGTTTACAACCACAGGATGGTAACCTCCTTTGGTTGCTCGTCAAAGGTTCTTCAGCTCTTCGAGCATGCACAAGAGGAACCATTGAAAAGAGCAAGGAAGAAGTCATGGGTAGCAGGGCTGACCACAGGATTGTCACCTTGCCTCTCATTCTTATCATGGGCACTGGACTTTTGGTATGGTGGGAAGCTGGCACAGTCCGGGGAGATCTCAGCGGGTGATGTTTTCAAAACTTTTTTCGTCCTGGTGAGCACAGGAAAGCTGATTGCTGATGCTGGTAGCATGACATCAGACCTGGCAAAGGGAGCAAATGCAGTTGCTTCTGTATTTGAGGTGCTAGATAGGAAATCTATCTCTCCACAAAATTCACAGGTAGCATACTCGTATAACTAGCTTCTTAAGCATCATACAAAATATTAATCAGCAGCTTTGTAAGCAAAATATGACTTTGTAATGCTACTTTGCAGGTGGAAAAGGAAGACCAGAAGAAGAAAATACAAGGAAGAATAGAGTTCAAAAAGGTAGACTTTTCGTATCCAACAAGACCAGAATGCCTTATCCTACAGGATTTTAGCTTGGATGTGAAAGCGGGAACAAGTGTTGGCCTGGTTGGGAGAAGTGGTTGTGGTAAATCTACTATCATAGGTTTGATCCAAAGATTCTATGATGTTGATAGAGGGGCCGTAAGGATTGATGGCATGGATGTGAGGGAGATGAATATTCTTTGGTTTCGAGGATTTACAGCTCTTGTTAGTCAGGAGCCAGCAATGTTTTCAGGTAGTGTCAGGGATAACATTGCTTTTGGTAAACCAGAAGCTGATGAAGATGAGATTGTGGAGGCCGCAAAAGCTGCAAATGCACATGAGTTCATATCGTAAGTCTTATACATGTTCTATTCCAAATACGTATTATATATATTGCATAACATGCCTTTGTTTTAACTCAAAGCCTATTATTTTTCAGATCATTGAAGGATGGATATGATACTGATTGTGGAGAGCACGGTATACAACTCTCAGGAGGACAGAAGCAAAGAATTGCAATTGCAAGGGCAATAATCCGGAATCCAGCAATACTACTGCTTGATGAAGCAACAAGTGCACTTGATGCACAGTCAGAGCAAGTGGTGCAGGAAGCTCTTGATCGAATAATGTCAGGGAGGACCACAATCGTGGTGGCACATCGACTAAACACAATCAAGAATGTAGACTCAATTGCTTTCCTGGGCGAGGGTAAGGTGGTGGAGCGTGGCTCTTACCCACAGCTCATGAACAAGAAAGGGGCTTTCTACAACCTCGCGACTCTTCAGAAGTAACTGACTATGCAATGAAACTACCACTCTAATGAAACTCCTGCAGTGAGTGATATGATAGCTAAGTTATTGTAGTACAGAATCAGCACCCCTTAGATAGTTTTCAAGCAACTCCTTCAATAATCAGTTAATATATATCTGACTTGCCTTTCAAACTTTCTGATGGTTTAAGATTGGCAAAAATATAAATAAATATATAACCTGCATCTGAATTAGCTAATACAGCCCAGACTTATGAAAAAAGTATTACAAGGAAAAGCAAGCATTACGATGCATGAATCACCACTCTTATCTCCTTCCTGATAACATATATGGGCTTTAGGAGAATGGAGATGAATTTTCCATGAGAGGAGTTACCGTGAATAGACCATAGGCAGAAAGTAAATAATTGTAAGCAGACGCTACACCTTCTTTACTCTTTCTCGAAGTTGATGTTTAGAAGAATTCCCTTGGAAAGCTGAATCTCCGTACTCATATTATCCATCTCTACCTTAACCAATGCATCTACATCAACGAACCCAGGTTCAGTAGAGGCGAGCTGCTCTTTTACATCACCAAGAGTCTTCTGATAGCTATTCAGAGCCGTCTTAACCCTTACCTTTTCCATTAAAGACTTCTGACATATAGTCTCATGCTCAGCGACTTTATGTGCCAACTTTTGAATTTCATCCTCCCTAATCATCAAAGCCTGCTGTGAGTCCTTCATACCATCCTTAATGGCATGCAACTTTTTCCTGTGTTCTTCCAATGTAGAGAAGGAAATGGTAGAATCAGTTGTTGCTTTCTTGTAATCTGATTCCAAGGAAGTGTATGTAGTTTCTAGCTCTTTAAGCTGCCACTTTAAGAGATCCTGTAGCTTTGCAGAGAACTCTTCCTTCCTCATTTCAATACTGAAATTATGTTTTTCCCTAACCTTTTTAGCATACTCCAACAATGCATTCACTATCTTTCGGGCATTCCTATCCTGAAGGCATAAATCACATTTCAGCAATCCTATCTGCACAACAGCTCCAATTACATCTGCACTCAGCACATTCGAAGGATCATCCTGGATGACTTTCTGGATATGTGTGATGGTGTTCACAAAGTTGCCCCTTTGAATGTCAAGTAAAATTTTCTCGATGGGATTGGCATGTTGTGAGTGCTTCCACGTAAATGATAGCTCATTTATTCTTGAATATGCTGTCAACCCAGAGTTGTTTGGTGATGACTCTATGCAATCTGTACTCATGAACAACTCAGAAGTCCCCACGCCATTTATTTCCATTTGTTCTTCACTGTTCTTTCTATCATTGCTGTGATCCAAAAATTTTCTAGTTTCTCCTTGATCATGTTCATTCTCTTTACTTAAGCCAACCTCACACTGTGGGGGATCCAGTTTCCTGAGGTCCTGAGATAAGGAACCTGGAAAGGCAAAAGTTGATATAACCTAAGTTTGAGACGTTAGAAAGGAAGATCTAAGAGCAACCAAAGAATCACCTGTTGTTTCCTCACGAACTGCTTTCAAGGAATTATCTGGTTTCTCATGAAGCGAGTGTGCTTTATGTACCCTATCCTTGACCTGATCTTTTGCAGCTTGTGGTGGTTTGAGCCCTTCAGCTCTTTCTTTCAACACTTCATTTGTGTTGTTGCAAGTATTGTTCAGGTGTGCCAATCGTGGTGATCTTCTTGGTGTTTGAGGTTGGGGTGAGCCTCGCTGCAACTTAACTGTTTTCCTCTTATGTTGGTGAGACAAATCACAAGATTTATGTTCATCAACTAGCCTTCGCTTCACTGGTGCCACAGTCAGGTCACACTGTAGTGGTTGGTTAGACAAGTTAGGCCCCTCAAGATTGTTCTTCTTGATTCTCTCAGAATCAACATCTGGAGGGAAGAAGTGTCGTAGTTGACTCTTTACAAAGTCAACTGGAGACAAAAAGGATATTAGCTCTGTTGCTGATGCAAAAAATGAAAGAACATAAGATGATTAAAAAAACTTACACTGCAAAACAAGTTTCTGCTTTAGAGATTGCTCCAGAATTTGTGGTTTGCCCCTACAAATATTTATATCTTCTGCAGCCGCCTCAACTTTCCATTTATACAAACAGAGTGTAGCACAGAATAATTCAACTGTCAATTTGTCAACATGTAAAGTTCTCATTACTTCAACAATTGCTTTAGCTTTATCATCCTCCATTGGCTCCTTCTGTGACAAGGATGTCTCCAACTCATCTTTGGAACAGCCTACTTCATGTGGGTCAAGGAAACAAATTGTGTCCTGGGCTGAAATATGTTCATCCCCTTGAGTGCTTCTTTGTGTGGTAACTGTCTAGGAGTTATATACAAAACTATCAGTTAAGGAGACAACATTACAAGGTACTAATCAAAATTTTAAAATGCATGCTCCTTAGTGAACGAAAAAGGTACTCATTTTGTTTCATTCTATAAGGCATAATTGGCTATTTGATGAGATCATAAAACATGCAGGTAGATACCATACTTGTTTCTATGTTTTTCATAATTTATTCATTTCTCTTGCCTAAAAAGTTATGCATGCCCACATACAAAACCTGTCATATCTCTCTTTCCAAATCACTTAATGAAAGGTATTAGTCATCCTTTTTGTTAACTTTCTCAATCTTTTCTCGATACTTGTCAATGGTCGAATTATGCCTTACGAAAAACAAATATGGAGTATGATGAAAAATTGAAGCTAGGGGATTTTGAAGTGATGTGAAGAAATAATTCTTTTGGGCAATAATATTCTCTAGCAACAACAATTTCCTGTAGATCATACGTAATATGATTCTAAACTTAAAGTTAGACTTGTAAACTTGCAAAACAAAGTTATCTAAGACCATTACAATATCAAGCTGACTCCATGTGCACTAGAGAGTAGGCAAAATGCACACACCTAAATGACCAGTATGAATTGATCTAATTATTTCCTTAAGACTAGACTATTTTCATTCCTACATCAGACTGATCCAGTATATCAACCTGTGCGTGCCTACGCATGAGACTCTTAACTGTCTCTGTTAATTCATCGCCACTATGTCTCCTCTTACTAGAAGGGGAGATATCACATGGTTGTTCTCCTCCTCCCAAATTCCCAGTAGGTGGGGCACCACTTGCTGAAGGCCAAACTGCTTTCTCAACAGCATTCGCACCAAAAACCGAGACCCTGAAATGTATGTTCCCATCGTATTCGAAGACAAGGAATTCGCCCTGCCCTAAACAGTTGCCCTCCACAAACTTTGACCACCCACTGGTCAGAAACACGCGGCCATCAATTTCCTCCAGCTCAACAAGCCAGGTCTTCCCTTCAGCATTCTTAAGTATGACTGTAGCAGATGACGCCACTGTAGCACCAGGTGCTCTGCGCCTCTCCTCTGGAACATGGCAGAGGAAGCCTCGAGGGATCTCCTACATGCAGAAGCAAGGTTAGGGACGAACTGTAAGCTATTTCCACTTTGAGTTACTTGACTGAAAATGGCACTCATGAAGTCATGATGTGAAAGAATGGTCATTGCTCATAGACTGAAATGCAGATCGTTTTGCCAGAGGATTTAGTATCTAATGAACCATATATGTCTACATTGAGAATAGAGATGTCACTGAACAACATAAAAAATTGCACTGAAGTTTTTATTCCAGTTTTAGGACGGCATTCAATGCACGCAATAAACAACATTGAGATGTAGCCTTTTTTTTATTTGTTCATGGAAAATTTGCGTAGCAATCTTCCACCTGGACTGCATGCCTGGATGCTGAAATCCAATCTAGCAGAAGGAATATCACCTCTATTCATCCAAATGCCGCAGCTCTGCAAAAGCACAAGGCACGGACCTTCGCTGCCTGCCCTTACCGCACAATGCCCGGGACCAGGCCCGCGAATGCAGACAACGAGACCGAGGGGAACGCACGTACAGGATGACAGCAGCAGCAGCCAGCAGGAGGAAGACTACTCACCATGCGGCGCGTGAAGTCGCCGACGATGACCTTGAAGAAGCGAGGCCTCCTCTGGTCTTCCATGAGCAGGAGGCGAACACCGCCGCGACAGTTGTTGGAGAGGGGAGAGGAGAAGAGAGGAGGCGATAGCGATAGCGATAGCGATGGAACCGAGCCGAGCAGAGCGGCTGGGTAGGTTTGGGCTGCTGCCTTGCTGGACGCTGCTGGTTTAACGCCGGAGACGGGGAGTGAATGAGCGAATTGATGGGAGCGGACGCGGCAACCTTGGCGCGTGCACCGAAGCGTAGCGGCAGGCGCAGAATCTTCGCTGGCTTGGCCTGGCTCCGCGCTTTTCTCGTCGGTAAGCTTCTTTATCGGCACGACTTGTCACTCGAATCGCACCTGTGGCTGTGGGGGGCGGACCACAGTACCACACCACACACGCGTCCGTCCCACGGTGTTCCAATTTTCAGGCGAGGAATTGAGAGGCTTTTATCTCGTTCAAACCTCAGTGCCAGGCTGCCAGCAGCAACACGCCAGATTTGCACTGGGGATAGGTAGACCTGCTACAGAGACAGGAGCAAGCACAACAGGCCACATCTGATCGGAACAAGCACACATACCATTACCATACAAAATGAGTAGAAAATGCAAGGAGGGAGCTCACTGGCACTTTATTTGAGAGTTTTTATTTATATAACATAGATAGACACCTGGCTTGCTCAGCCAAATTATTGAACAGACTACCCTACGAATGTCTCGATGAATGCACCCTGCTGTTGAGGGTCTACCATGCTGATGGTTTTCTCTAGTAAATACATTAGCAAAATGCCTTCTAGTTGGAGAAAGGAGAAACATAAAGATCCTCAAAAAAAAATGAAAAGGAAGAAGAATGAACTGAACAGAACACGCAACACCATCCCAAGGGACCAAGCAGACCAAACTTTGCTAGATCTGAAGAGCAGAAGCAATAGGTCCAGCCAGGCTTAGAATTTCAAATGGCCGCCTGTCCTTCACCGCCTCGACAGTTAGAGGGCATGAATCGGTAAGCCAAAAGTGGCTCAGGCCATGCTCTGGACCCTCTGGAAAGAATCACAGGAAGAATAAATGTTTGCATTATAAATCCAGAAGATAAATAGCAAAGTATTATTCAGGACAAAATAGGTTCTGTAGTACTGAAACATCCAAAAATGACTTGGCACAAGCACAACTGTGTCCCCCCCCCCCCCCCCCCCCCGGAAAAAAACATTTTCACCTCTTATTTGAGAGTTATTAGTCAGTGGTCTCTCTTTGATATCTTAAAGGATTCCATTCCATGCAAGTCAGTAAAAGATGGAGAAGCTGTCTTAATAAGAAAGGTCAGCTATGGTTTGGCCCTTCTGTTTCTGTGGGGTAAAAAAAGTCAGTTGCCTAGTCAAAAAAAATTGTTAGGTGGGTGAACCATGAACAAATAGAACGTTACTCCCTGACCAAAAAAAAAAAGAAAAGAGGAAAAAAGAAACACTGAAACAAAAGTGCAACCAGCCAGTCTACCACACATCCCTTTGTTGATTGTACAAAATAAAAAAGGTGCTAGCTGTGAGAAACTCAACTACTAAAGCGCTTGTTTAACTTCTTTTCTACTCAATATCGAAAATAATAGCAATGTGGGAAGTTTATTAGCATGCTAATAGCCTAATAATATCATAAAGGTAATGAAGCATATATACCTCCATTATCATGCTGAAATTTCTCCCATGAGTTATTGGGGAAAATGCCATGTGTCACATATGCACTGACCTTTGCTGCTCCATGAGCTGCCAGTACTTTCTGCACAGGAAAAACAAATGTTAGTTATATGGTAGAAATACATAATTCGATGCCATTAAAATTTGTTTCCAGAAAAAGTTTAAGGACATAACATAAATTTGCACACCCACAAAACCAGAAAATATTGAAGATCATTGATAGTCACTACCATAAATATAAACAAAATTAAGTCACAGTTTTTTTTTACCTGGCACTCAATCAGAGTACCACCAGACTGCACCAAGTCATCGACTATAACAACATGACGGCCACTAGGATCTCCCTCTTTTATCCGTACAATTCTCTGATCCCCTTCTCTAACTTTGTTACATACAACCTACAAGAAGGCAATTTATGAAAACAATTTGTTAAATAAAGAGGGCTAACTTTTTGTTTGTAAATTGGAACCTGGAAGTACTCGACAAAAACATTTACCATGGGAAAATGTTGAAGTTGCTTATAGAAGCGCTTCCATGCACCATCATCTGGAAATGCTATGGTTATCTGACAAAGATATAAAGGGTCATATCAGATCAGACTAACATCAACAAAAATTAAACTTTCAGTTCACTTAGTCAGTTGTACTCACGTTATGGGAATCCGGCAGCTCCTGAAGCCTACTTTTTAGCAAGGGGATACCACTCTCAAAACATGGTAAGACTGAGTCTCCAAAGTAGAATCTCTCCTGATGTATTAAGCACAAGGTTATTTTCACACTGATATTGAATTTTTTAAAAAAGAACAGGACAGGGAGTTCAATGGGTTACATGTAATAATTTTACTTGCCTGCAAAGCATGGATATCAAAAATCACTAAACTCGAAGGTCCACCTCGTGATATTGGTATATGTGACAAAATTCTGGCAAGTGTGAACGCGGTTGCAACATCTCCTTCATCTTCCATTCTCTCAGAAGTCCCGGTTGGAAAAAACGGGAGTATAAGAGTAAACGAAGAAATAAACAGCTTTGGCAGAGCATATATGATAGATAGTTGCTCAAATATGACATTGGGCGAGCTAAATGATGCTAAAAAAGCAACATGCCGCCCACGAATGCTATGGGCATTCGAGATGAACAAATTTGGGAATCCATCAGCAAATGTCCTGAAAATGGTACCAAAGTTTGAATGTGAGGGAAGCTTGGTTTAATTTTCTAAAACAAAATATTGCTGTTGAGCCAGGACATTCAAAATCATCCAAAAGAACAAATCCAATTTTTACTCTACAAGTTCCTAAGCTATGAACATTTGAATGATTCACTTTAAAATATAAGAACAAATCCGATTTTTACTCTACAAGAATGATTCACTTTAAAATATAGGTCTGTTGATGAAACAATCATCTAAGTACAAGTAATCATAAATCGGACCTTATGGTAGTTTTCTGTTAGCTGTGAAAGACTTAAAGGTTCCACGCACATAGTCCACATCACTGGGTTTACTGTAGCGAGCTTTTGTTATCCCAATCAAACATAACATGCATCTTAGATCTGTGTACGGCTTCGCTTTCAATAGCCATCTTTTCTTGTTCCATTAACCTCAAAGGTACAGATTTGAGTACTGGTAAGCTAATTGTGAATCGTGCCAGGATTGACTCAGCACTGCCCACCAACTGGTGACGTATATATTTAAACTATTTTCCCACTGACTGCGAGAATTTCCTCCATGTTTCCCCCAAACATCATTCGTGAGTCTGGAGGGTAAAATGTCATATTGTGCTATTTTGTCTGTGTGTAATTCTAGTCTTGACAAACTTCCCAAGGAATCTGTATCAAGGATTCCTTGGCTAGATTCGGGCCCCAATTGTGAACCCAACGAAAAATTCCTATGCCAAAGCTATACTGAAGAAAAAACAACACTATGCTAGGAGAGAAGGGACGGGGAAGGCTGTTTGACCTCCAGGAGATGGAGCGCAGCTCGATGTCGTCGTTCCGCGCGACCACCTGCTTGGCGAGGTCCCGCATCTCCTCGCAGTAGAAGAGCAGGATGCTCTTGTGGGTCCCCCTGGCGCCGGCCATCTTGGGCAGGGCGAGCGGCGCGATCGCGGGGGGCGCGTGGAGGCCGCTGCCGTTGGCGGCGGAGGCGGCGGACGCGGCGCTGCTGCTGAGGGCCGCGCCGGCGCCGCCGAGGTGGAGGCTGGCGCGGAGCCTGCCGGAGGCGCGCGGGGAGGAGGAGGGCCTCGCGAATGGGCCCGGCTTGGTCGGGCTCGGCCCCCGTGCGGGGGACTTGGCGCCCAGCGCGCCGGGGGAGGCGGAGGCGGCCGTTGCCATCCGCCGCGCGCGGCAGCGGAGGTTGTTGCCTTGTTGGGATGTGGCCGCAGTGGTGGTGGGCAGGTCAGTAACCGAGGTGGCTCGCCGAGTCGCGGGCGGGCGCACGAGCCGGGCCGGAGGGCGATGGGTTTTTTTTTTTTTTTCCCCGACGTGCGAGATCGCGTGGTTTTATAGCGGTCGGATCTGACGAAGCGCCAGCGCCAGCGGCGTAGTCGAGCCGGCGCCCGGTGGTGGACCGTGGTGGTGCAGCGCGCGCGCGGCGGGCGAGCGCGGGCGTCGCCATGTGGGGCAGGCAGCAGATACCGGATCGCCGGCACGTCGTGTTCGGGGCCGTGTCCACCATGTGATGTGTAACGTGGTGTGTGTTTTGTATGTGTACAAAGCCAAGTATTTGGACTGGATTCCACGAGAGAATATAAACTCGGTAAGTTATTTGCAGAGAATTCGAATAATAGCATAGCACTCCGTCTAGCTTCCCGGGAACGAAAAGTTCGCCAGCTGCGGCGGTCTCACGGCGTTCGAATTGGGGTTGGTAGGGACTAGCTAGAACGAAGGAGGTAGGTAGAGACCGCACTGACGAGTCCACGTCGTCTTCAGTTCTCGTCCCGTGCTGGCTGCCGAGGCCCCACGTGCCGGCCAGTACCTATCGGCGTTTTCCACGCGGAAATTATGCAAGAGGAGATTACGCAGAAGGCGAAGGTTGCATCGTTCGCAGTTCTGCGCTGCACGCTAGCTGAGAGAAACAGATCCGCCACGACATTAGCAGCAGAAAAACGAGGCAACCATCGAGACAGTTCTTGGAATTGCATCTTGACCCGCAGCCCTTGGAATTGATCGGGTCGATCGATGACGGTCCGATGCGCGCGTCATCGGTTGCAAACTAGACGTGCAGCGCCGCGGTGCTCCTCGTACCAGGCGTTGAGCTCAGGCGAGTCGCTCCCGGAGCCTGACCGCCGGCACGGGCGGCTCGGCGACGCGGAAGACGTGGACGCGGAACTCGGCGGCGCCGACGAGCTCGAAGACGCAGTAGTCCCCTTCCTCCAGGCAGTTGCCGCGCGCGAAGGCGCACCACCCGCGCGACAGCCGGTCCCTCGTGTTGGGGATGTAGAGCACCACCCACGCCTTGCCGCCCGGGTCCCGGAGCACCACGTCCGTGCGCTCCCGCGGCAGGTGCTGCCGCGAGAACCCCGTCGGGAACCTCTGCACGCGCACACGGATATGATCGTCATGTCACGGCACGTCTCACGCACACACGAACCACGTGCACCACCTGCTTGCATTGCTCACCATCATGAAGGAGTAGTAGACGTGCATGGTGCTCATGCGGACGACGCAGTACGGCAGCGACGACCGGAACGCGTACGCGAGCTCCATGGCGCGCTGCCGCTCGGCGCCCGTCACGGGGCGGCGCCGGGAGACGTACCCCTTGTAGCGCCGGACGGACGCCGGGATGTTCTCGGCGGCGGCCGCGAGCGCCGCCGCCGCCGCCTGCGGGTGCTCGTGGATGCTCCGCGTCTTCACCGCGCCGCCGTCTTCCTGTGGCTGGGGCCCCCGGCGGCGCGTCGGCGCGGGGTCGTCCTGCTGCGGCTGTGGCGGCGGAGTTGGCGCGGGGATCACCACGCACAGCGCCAGCTCGTCGGCGTCCTCTACCTCGGTCTTGACCGCGCCAGCTGCTGCAACCGAAACACGGTGGATGTAAGAACAGATTTGGCAACGTGAGAGACAGATGATTCAATCAATCATGGAAAGCAGCAGTGTGTTTTAAGCTGCTTGAGCCATTGATTTGGCGATGCTCTGCTGTCACTCGCGACCACACGGGCCATGGCTGGGCTTGAACGAGAAAGGTTGGGGTTAGGCCTTTGGTATAAGTTGGGCTTCTTTGTCCTCCTGTTGGCGGTTTCGACCATTTCAAAAATGAATTGGGCCCTCCCAAAATTCAAAACTGGGTCTCCCTCAAATTACGATCAGGCCGATTGCAGCTGACACGAATTTTTTTTCCATTCAGGCAGGATTCGCTTACCCGGTTCCGGCGTCCAATTGGAGCATGCAACCTGCAGCTGTCGATCACCTGGCGTCGCACGGTATGGCACCATCTCCTTCCCAACAGAGGAATCCTTGCGCGCGCGCTTGGCATCACGCGAAGGGCCCTTCGCCGCGTGGCCCCGCTTCTTGCTCTCCCGGCGGCGGCGTGGGTCGCCGCCGAGCAGCAGGTCCTCCCGCTCGCAGGCCGTGGTGTCGAACACCATGGCGGTGAAGTGCGTGTCGCCGTCGTAGCGGAAGACGAGGAACTCGAGCTCCCGCAGCGCCTGGTCCCGCACGAACTTGGGCCAGCCCGAGGTGAAGAAGGTGCCCTCGGCGGACCGGCGGATGACCACCAGCCACGTCTGCCCGCTGGGCCCCTCCAGGGTCGCCGCCATGGACGCCTCCTTCAGGGTCCTCGCCTTCCTCGACGCCTCCCAGGGGATGTGCTTGCAGAAGTCCGGCGGGATCTTCTGCAGCGCATGCAAATCTCATTCTTCTAAATTAATCCATGCATGTGTGTACACACATGTAAATCGTTCAGTGCATGCACGATGCATGATGATGAGTGACATTTTCAGTGGTCTGATGATTATATTCATAGTCACAGTGGCAATGCAGATAAAAGAATATAGCTAGTGATCTCTGTGTAAAGTAGTATTGTGTTCGAGCAGATGCAAGGCACGAACTCCACAAATTAGTTACAGTGTCTCAGTCACTCACCAGGCGCTTCTTGAAGTCGCCCATGAGCACCTTGAAGAAGTGCGGCCGCCTCTCACCCGCCGCCAACGGCGACCGCCTCTCCGCGGCCGGCATCCTTAGCCCTCCTCCTCCTAACGTGAACACTCTCGACACGACAGCTACACGCGCCAGTAGGCGACGGATCGAACAGCAGGCAGCAGCAACAGCAGGTAGACGCCTGCTGCGGCGGAGCGAAGCCGGCAGCTCGGCGAAGGAAGCGACGTCGGCGAATTAACCGCCGCCCAACCCAACGGCAACGGGGGAAAGAAGACGCGAGAGCGCAGCTTTTGATGGGCGAGATGGGGCAAATTTAACTACGCCCAAAAGCCCCCGGGATATCAGGGCGCGAGCACCCTCTCGCCCGTCCACTACAACCCCCAAAATGCTTGCGCCACTCGCGTAGCCGACGAGCGCAAGGCCTTCACGTCACTGCCATGTGGGACTAACCTTGGGAGTTTGGGCCCGCACGGCAGTGAAACACTGGTTGTTTGCATCAGAGAACGACTCCACGCATCATTGCCAGATGAGGAGTACGGATATTGCTGGATACACACGGGAGCAAGCACCTGCTCATGCTTTGTATGCAGTTGTAGTAGAATGCATCCCAACCCTGCTCCTCTTCTACAAATTAAAATGGCTTGTAGATGGCTGCTTCACTACAGATATCTCGTTGCCGTGACTTTTTAGATTTTGTGTTAAGAATATTGTGTAATGCTGCTACGGAGAGCATATGAGTAACACAATAATGACAGAGGACTTGATATTTGAAAATATATACAAGTCACGCCGTACACTCCATCCACAGGAAGGCATGCATGAGATATCGTGGCATCACTGTTTAAGAGGCTCGTCTTTTATGATCGCTGAGTAGATTTCGAATTGTTGTCACATCAAGGAGCCACCTATCATTGGTGGCAAAAAAAAATAAAGACTTTGAGAAGATCCAATAATGGAGGTTATGAGGTGGTTTATGAGTAGTTGGCAGGGAGCATTTCTGCTGTATGAGTGTGGGTTATTGGAGCATTTCTTGCTGCCAGCAGATTAACTGAGTTTATATTTATGCCCCGAGAGGCGAGAGCTCAAATTTTTGTCCAACTGATTTCGTTTTAGTGCGTGCAAATTGGATTTCCAGATGTGGGTTATACACTTATAGGCTTGGGCACAACACGACAAATGGTTATCTGTTGAGGAATCGTTGCAGATGTCGCCGTACCAATATGTACCTACCTTTATTTCACCTTGGTTGGCAGTGGTACAATATTTGTAGGCCCAGCCGAAAGTGTAACAGTTTCACTTTGGCCGCTCTAGATTTGTAGCTATAGGCTGGTATATGTTCCCGTTCAATCAAATGAACACCGGCAACATCTTACCACATGATAATCGTCAGGAGCTTTAGGACTACACACATACATTGAAAAATTGGGAACAAGCTTGGACAGGCTGACTCGGACGGATGTAATTTAGCACCAGAAAAAAGAGAGCCTGGGCAGCCCCTATCACATTGGACCTCTGCTTTTGGAAACATGCAACAACCAGAGCCATTTCAAGCCATGCTACCCTCCTGTGACTGCCGCACAATTTCTGCCAATGGGTTCTGTCTGGGCAGCGTACTCTGCCCCCAGAAGAATCTGTCCTCGTCTCAAAAGACGAATCTTTCATGGTGTTACCACCAAACAGGCATACGGCCAAGTACTTGCTGAAAACAATAGCAAATGTCAAGCAAGACTGCAAGAGCATCGAGGTGAAGGTAGACGCAGTACCGCGGGAGAAACTGTCGATCCAACTTTATTATTCCATGACTAGGATACACAAGCCTCACCGGAAGCATTTTACATTGCATCACAAAGAAAAACACTGCAGAACACATAGGGGGAGAACAGGACATAAACTACTCTGGTAGAGAGAGCCTCATTACATCATGGAGGATTTTAATCAAGTACTGGTGTTCTTAGGAAATTTGGCGGTTGCTGCAACATGGCTAATGGTTGTACATAACTGGAATTGGTTTTAATTCAGCGGTAGTTGCGGTAAACGGGGCTGTACATGCAGCTCTCTGCATATTTCACCAGGTCCTTGGGCCTAGGGCGCCTACTTGCCAAACCTACACGTGAGAAGAATTGGGTGATGAGCCGATCATTTTTAATAAGAACACACATATATTTGTCAAGAAACAGGCGAGTATGATGCTAACCAAGTTCATAAGCCTTAGCTGCAACGTTGGCTGCAATGTGGGCAGAGATCTTCCTGATGTTTGAGAAGGGAGGATAGATGAGCCCCTTTTCAAAGTTCTCTTCTGAGACCTGCTGAGCAAGAGCCTCCGCTGTTGCAGGATGTATGATAAAAGTAAATCAGTTGATCCGGCATATATTTCAAAGAAGGCCTAGAGTGTGTGTTGACCCGCAAAATTCTTATTGCTTGCCCATTATTTCACATGCAAGTGACCTAGGGAATTCAAGTTGAAACCCAATTTGAGAGAACTCCACAATTTGAAATTGTATAAGGGACCTTCAAGCTAGAGGGAGGAACATAGCACAAGGAAAAATGCTACGCAGGAAGCTTCTCTATTTTATACCACATCTTCTTTGGCTGATTTGAGTTCAGAAAGATATACCCATGTAGAAATGAACACAATTATGGTAAATATAGTGGTGGCTGGCAGTTTTAGTGTCAGAAATACTTACAGGCTGCCAAAAGCATGTCATCGTGAACACGAATTGCCCCAGACATCACCACACCAAGGCCAAACCCTGGGAAGATATAGGCATTGTTTGCCTGCAGAAGCAATATTATACATATAGTTCAGGCCATTTAAAGCAGATAAAATCTCTGCAATAATCTGATCAGTGCTCATCATTCAAACCTGTCCGGGAACATGTATCTTGCCATCGTACTCCACTGGATCAAAAGGACTCCCAGTTGCAAACACTGCCCGACCCTGTGAAACCAGACTGTCAGTCCAGAACCATGGCTACAGACAACGTTACATAGCTCCATGCCTCCATCAATAATAATTTGGAGAAAAAGGTGATGTGACTGCTGAATGCTGATATTGATAATTACCTTACTCCATGTGTAAGCTTGTTCAGCAGTGCATTCAGACTGCGACGTTGGGTTGGACAGGGAAAGAATGATTGGTCTCTGCAGCGTTTTACAAAATGATGTAAGCTTCTACTTATGTCAGACCAATAGACTCAAAAGCAACAAGTTGCAATAGTGAAAATCACCTCATTAAATGAGGAGATGGCTTCAATAACGTCCTGTGTGAACGTTTGCCCCTTTCCAGATGTGCCAATAAGCACTGTTGGTTTGATAGCCTAGGACCATAGAAGACATATTTTGGTTAGAGGACAAGATTGTAAAGATTTAGGTGACTCAGAATATGAAAGTATATTATCTTTTTGAGGACACAGTCATACATTGACAGCATCTAAGAGGTTGCCAACTGTTTCATGCTCATGAGCCCATGGTTTCTTGAAGTGTTGAAGGGACTCCTTTCTTGAACTGACAATTAAGCCCTGTCAAATTCATGATCTAAAGTTAGCAAGAAGGAATAAATTGATGTCTAAAGATAATGAAAAAAAGGGGGAGGATGCCATTCATAAAATTTACCTTTGAATCAACAAGCCAGATTTTCTTGCGACATTCCTCTAGAGGAGCTTTTGTCTGCACAAGTAAAACTTGTTAGGCAGTCTAAACGTGTAATACAATCTGCAAGTGGCAGAAAAAAAACAACAGAAAATGATGGACCACCTGTCTCGATATCTCAAGGGCTATAAGTTCTGCAATACCTGTCCCAGCCTGCAAGAAACAGAGCACAAATATTGATTTTGGGAAGAAACACACCAAACAAAACACATTGGATCTGAGAAAAATGCAATCTTGAATAAATTGAGTTAAAGAAAATATTTACGAATATAAAATCATAGGCATGGAAGTACTGCTAATAAAATGAGGATAACACACAATTTTTACTATGAAACTGCAAACAGTTGGTACTTGGTACAGATATAAAATGATGCATACGGAATAAAGAAGGGCACACTACAGTTCTCTACATCTAAGATTTATGGGTAGTAAAAGGCTTGTTTTATTTGATAGTGCCTTGTTAAAGACTACTACTTTTGACTTCCTTTTTCTTACTCTTATTTCATCCTCCTTACCAGAAACACTATAAAAAAGTCCAAATAAAGGCTATAGTAACTAAATGTTCAAACAAAGAAGCACAAAGAAAGTGACCTCTCCAGCACCCAGGAATAGGAAAGTATGATCTGCCAATGTTCCACCAAGCAACTTTTGTGCTGCAATAAGCCCAGCAAGAACCACAGAAGCGGTTCCCTGCAATAGAAAAAACAATATAAATTTAAGATGGCACTTCAGAATAAGACGGCTTACATTTTATCATATTTTGCCTATATTACACAGTAAATCACAATTTAAGCACCAAATTTACCTGGATATCATCATTGAATACAAGGTGAGTTGTGCCATATCTTGCAAGGAGCTCAAAAGCATTATGGTTGGCAAAATCCTCAAACTGCATGATAGAAAAAACATGTAATATGATATCAGATTTTTCAAATCAGAGAATCATTTACCATTTGCACAGATTTCTATTTACAAATTTAGTCCTGAAATACTGCTTTTCTCAGTATGTGTCTTGCCTGAATGAGTACTTTCTCCCCATAGTTTTGCTTCACAGCGGTCATAAATTCTTGAAGAAAATCAGCATACTCCTGAGTACAAAAACGATCAATTAAGCACTTCAGTTTGCAGGTTAGAACAAGAAAGGAAATCATGCAGAAATAAATGTTGATGTCCAACCTGACCCGTGGCCCTTCTTTGCCTCAGGCCAATGTAAAACTCGTCATTAAGCAGCTGCTCATTATTTGTGCCGACGTCCAGTGTGATAGGCAAGCACTTCAAGATTATCGATAACATGTTAATTTATGCTATCAGCAAAGGTACTCTGAACAACAATGTAAAGGTGGACATGAAAAGCTTACAGCGGATGGACGAACTCCTCCCAGGGCAGTGTAAAGGGCAAGCTTGCCAACAGGTATCCCCATTCCCTAAATAAATGCTATCACAATCAGTGGAAAGCATTGGAGATGGCCTGTCATCTTCAATACACCTATAGTAGAAGAAGATACTACCTGGCATCCAAGATCTCCAAGTCCCAAAATCCGTTCACCGTCAGTAACAACAATAACTTGAATGCTCCTCTCTGGCCAGTTCTTGAGAACCTCAAGGATCTTTCCCCTGCACGTATAAGTAAAACACCTCATGAGCATGAACAAGCAAGAGATCCTAGAGACCACACAAATCCATGAAGTGAAACTTACTTCTCCTTCAAGCTGATATAAAGACCCTGAGAACGACTAAATATGGAACCATACTTTTGGCAAGCTTCGCCAACAGTTGGTGTGTACACTACAGGAAGTAATTCCTCAACATTGTCAATGAGGAGCTTGTAGAAAAGCCTCTCATTCCTCTCCTGAAATACAGATTAAAAAGAAGAGAATAACCAAAGTGTACTACCATATCAGCCAGTGTGAACAAGGAAACTCAGTGATCAGTTACCTGGAGGTCCATCATAGCCACGTAACGCTGCAAAGGCACCTGGTATTGTCTGATATTATTCATGATCTTCCTCTCCTGATGATGTCATCAGATGGGAGTACGTTGGGGTCAGATAGGCGCACAAATTTAAGATGGTTCATAAGACACGAGTATTGAGGATTATCAAACCTGGAGCTCCTGGGATACGATTGCTGGTGGCAGAAGGCCACGGAGGTAGTGTGTCTCCCGCTCCCTCTCTGTGAAAGCAAGGCCCTTGTTGTAGCGGGGATCCCTCATCAAATTGTAACCACTGCAATGAACCATGAAGTCAAAATTTTCACATGCCAGATTATGCTCCCAAACAAACAAAGCTGTTTCTGACCAAGCATCTATAGTGACTAATTTCCCCCTTTCTACCGATGATCACACGTTCTATGAGTAGATGACTCAATCCTACCATAACCCCTTATAAGTAAGCAAAGCATAAGCGGGATAAATTTTGTGAAACCCTGGAATAACAAAATTTAAAACGTTACATAGTTTGATATGATCCAAATCTTCATCGTCATAACAGTAAGTTCTACTTTCCACTTCCAGAGTAAACGAGGATGAATATTGATAGGCATCAAACACTGCCTACAACCGACCAGGTTCCACAAAAATCCAAACAAATTTGTGCCAAAACCCCCGGGTCCCTAACACGACATAAAGGTTGGTTTCAACACACACACGAGAGCGCACGTTTGTCTCCAGCGGGAGAAACAATAGGGCCCAGAGCATCGCCGGTGGATCAGAACTCAGAAAAGGTTATCATCCATCCGTGCAAAGTCATATGAACGAATCAGGGGAACCAGGGTGATCTAGCATCGCACGCTGACCTGGCGACGGAGACGGTCCAGGGCGTGACGAGCTGGTCCTCGGTGGCGCAGTCCTCGCCGTAGGTGTCCCCGACGCCGCCGGCCACGGTGGCAGCGTCGTCCATGTCCAGCACGGAGGGCGCGTCGCAGCCCCGTATCCCCTTGAGCGTGCTCTCCATCTCCGCGGCCGAGAACCACCTCCTACCGCCGGCGCACCACCACCACCACCACAGCGACCTCGCCGCTGCCTCTACTACTCCTCGCTCCTCCGGCGCTCGACGTGGTCCTCCCTCCTCCCACTGACACTGCCGCCGCGGTAGCAAACGCTAAGAGTATTTAAACAGGAAGGCAAAGGCGATGCGGGGTCAGTGCGGGAACGGGGGCGAGATGTTATTTAACGGCGCGGAGGAGGGGGGAGGGGAGGGGAGG
Organism: Setaria italica; assembly: GCF_000263155.2. Classification (NCBI taxonomy): domain Eukaryota; kingdom Viridiplantae; phylum Streptophyta; class Magnoliopsida; order Poales; family Poaceae; genus Setaria; species Setaria italica. Next base: position 35,586,892 of record NC_028454.1, on the reverse strand, counting down.
GGGAGACTGCTGCAGCCAGTATGCTAAAACTTTCGTCGGTGTGGAGGTGGCGGCCATGGGGTGGGGGAGGTTGACCGCAAAGTTACCGGGAGGAAGCGGGCGCGAAGGGCGCGCATGGCCGCCTGACGAGCGGGGCCCTCGCCCCCTGCCCGCGGGCTGAGGGCGACGGGGAGCCGACGCGCGGCGGCTCGCCCGGCGGCGGGAGGGGAGTGGAGCAAGTGGAGGCTGCTGGAACGTGGAACGTGGTTGGTGGTGGCTCTTTGCCTCTTTGCGCTTCCCGATTGGTTCTATACGCTACCCTGTTCGTTGTCGTCTGGTGGTGGGGCAGGTCAAAGGCTCCCTGACTCGGTGTGATCAGTGGGACGGATTGGTTAAACTGATTGCTGTTAATCTAATCCCTGCTTGTGCCGATCCCCGAGTTGTTTATCGTTGAGATGCCCTATCAACGGGGTAACAAAATGGGTAATCTCGAGGGCCTTTAGATGACACCGACAGAAACGTGCAAAACGATATGCAATCCTACTATATATATGTATCCTGTCACAAAAGTCTCAGATTACATTTATCTGAGCTAACCGAGGTAACCTCTTGGCATTTTCCAAACCAGTTCCTGCAGTAGCATCCAATGATCACCCCTTCACCCGGAAGAAGTTACTTTTTCCATTTCACCCATTCACCCAGAAGAAGTTACTCTTGCCATTTCAAATGGTAGATCGTTTTGACTTTTCTAGATACATAGATAATAATTTGGAATGGAGGGAATTTCAGGGCACTCCCTAGGGTTCCCATCAACGTCGTTACTAGCTCGAAAACGATGTTCAACCTTTGCGTGGGCTGCTCAGCCGCCACGGCCAGTGGATCATCATCTGAGCACAGAGCACGGACGTTAACGTGAAACTAACCTCTACACGGGATGATTCCACTTAGCAGAGGAATAATTCAGTTGCCTACCTTTCAGGGCTTCAAGGCTGGATCTGGACGGTTGCTCTGAAACGTCGAGCAGTTTATTATGCAGTGACGAGACTTTTCTTTGCTGACGCCTTGGAAGATTGGCGTTACCGCGATCAGTTCTACGTACCAGTCAAACTACCCGAAAAAACCTTGCTGGGCTGCTGGCTTTGAAAAGATCGGCAGCCTGAGACCTCGAATCGTTCGCGACGGGAGCGGCGAACATCGCTGTCAGGTGTGTGTGAAGTATGAACTGACGTCTAAGAGAAAAGATGCGACTGTGGAGTTGGATAGACTTCCTCCGATCAGTCATTTTACGGAGTAATCATCCGCGAGAGAGTCCGAATCAATTGGACAAGTGTTGTACTACGAAGCTCGAGATATTAAGAAATTTGTTGAGGACTTGAGGTTGCATTCAGATGGCTGTCGATCCCTGCTCCGGTTAGTTGTGTCAGTTTGCTCGTTTTTTCCTCCCATCGGCCATCATCCTCAAGCCCCTGGATACTTTTGGTCTCATTGCCACCATTCTCTCAGAGCATTAGTGCACATTAACTAGAACATGTAGACTCGGCAAAAATGTAGACTGAGAGTCCAACCAAAGTCACTTAAATTTCCACTATGATTTGGAAATCCGTTTTTTTTTAAATATCATTATTGGTCCCGAAATAAAGAAAAAAAATTCAAATTCATGGCTCCACCCTGATGATGAACGGAACCATTAACCGCGTTTTGGTCTAATTACTAGTACTGTTCGTGGATTCAAGCTTAACATATGCTGGATTTTTAGTGCTAGGCAAAGCTAGAGATCTGTGCAGTCGCACATCCAGATTACGATAAGAAACTAGTAGCACGCACGCAAGCTTATCGCCAAGTGGTCCTCTCATGAAGTGGCGATTACGATGTCACAAGCTCATGCATGCATTTTCTTTTCTAAACACAGACGTTCTTCTGTCGGTGAGAGAGGAATCACACTGCAGTACTACGCACTAGTGTAGTAGTGTATCGACGAGGGCCTCTTCGGGCGGGCCTAATTTCCGGCCCACTCAAACAAGGCCTGGGGCGCCTGTAAAAACTCCCGGTCAGTCCAACCGAGCGAGAGTAGAAACGAACCTGGCGACGGTGAGGGTCCACGGCGTGACGAGCTGCTCCTCGGTGGCGCGGTCCTCGCCGTAGGCATCCTCAATTCCGCCGCCGCCCACCGCGGCCGCGGCGTCCACGTCCGGTTTGCACGGCGGCCCGCCTACTGGTACCTCCTTCATCCCGGTTCCGGCATCCGGCGCCGCCGCCGGGGCCTCATCAGGCCCACTCCCACGGCCGCGGCGCCACCATAAACACCACGAGGACCTCGCCGCCAGCTTTGCTTTTCTCTCTCGAGCTAGCTGCTGCCAGTGCCAGCCTTTCCGCGCGCTACCGGCCTACCACTACGTGCGCCTCCCCTCTCACCGCGTTCGCCCGCCGCCGCTATTTAACCGACGCTGTTTGTGCCGGAGGCCCAGAGCCCTCGTGATCGATGGCCCAGGCTTCCTGACCTGGCGATGGATGGAATGGAGCGTTTGTTTAGGTTCGCGACGGTGTATTGTATCATTGTATGAGTTGTAAACTTGTAACCAAAAAGAAGTGAAAGAATCTCGGTGACGTGACACCGAAGCTGGTGTATTTCGCTTTCGCCGACGCCGACGTTAACGTGCGCTGCATGACAACTGTCGGATATTTGTGCGACTTTGCAGTGTTACAGACGCTTTAGTAAAGCTGCCATTTTGGGGAACTTTCTGATTGGTTTCAGGATCGACGGAGCCCGGCTCGTATGGTCGTATCAGGCATGCAGGTTGCCGGCAGCCGACTCTCCCCATGCAACTGGTATCTTATTGGTTAGGCTAGCTAAAGAACTTGATTGCACTACTAGAGAACTGACCTTCCATCCAACCCGAACTTGATTGCACTACTAGAGAACTGACCTTCCATCCAACCCTTTTTATCCTGAATAGCTTTGGACCCGGAACTTAAAAAATGAGGCACTGAAAGGACACCGGGAGGTGCTTTAGTCCTGGTTGGAAAGATCTAGCAGCGATGCTCCCCCTTTTGTCCCGGCTGGAAATTTCAACCAGGACGAAAGCTCCCCTTTTGTCTCGGTTGGAAAGATTTAGTCCCGGCTGGTATTTCCAACCGGGACAAAAACGTTTTTGTCCCGGTTGAAAATTCCAACCGGGACAAAACATAGGGGCGCGCACAGGTCCACGCGCAAGTCCTTATCTTCTCCACGCGCCTAAGTCTTTCTTTCACGTGCACAAGTCTGCTCCTCTCCCTGCTTTCTTCTAGCGCGGGTGGCCACCCTCCTCTTCCTCTCCTTCCTCCTCTTTCTCTCCTTCCAGCGCGGGTGGCCGCCCCCTCTCCCTGCTGTCCCTCCCCTCCCCCCTGCACTGGGAGTGAGGAGCGGCAGCTGGGCGAGGACAGGGCTGACGCGCGGGGGAGCCAAGTGGTGGGCGGCGGCATGGGGCGGAGCAGGGCGGCGTCGAGGCGGGCGGGCTTGGCGGTGCGGGGCGGAGCGAAGTCGGTGGTGCGGGGTCTGCAAGAAGGCAGTGGAAGTGGTTGTGGCCGTGTTGGAGGATTCACTTGAATTGAATCTCCAATCAAGGCAACCGAGAATTGAATGTCCACAACTTTGATCGATTTTTTCCTACGAGACCTTTGAATGAATTGAATGTCGAGCGGCGGTGGGCGCCGATGACGCCACGGGGCGGAGCGAGGCGGAGCCGAGGCGGGCGGAGTGGGTGGGCGGCGGAGCGGGCGGGCGGGGTGGAGGCGGGTGTGGGCCGCTTTTTTTTATTTTCTTTTCAAAAAATTTTAGTCACGGTTGGTAACACAAACCAGGACTAAAGATAAAGAACTCCACCTTTTACTTCAAAAATTTATCCCAGATAGTTTTTAGAGAGATTTGAGGCCTACCAGCCGGGACTAAAGCTAAGATTTCCGGTACTGTTGGTTGATTGGTTAATCAGTGCCCAGCTGCTTTTCTTGTGTCTATGCACACCTCCCGAGGACTCACCGCTGCATCGTCCGAGCCTGGCTCCGAGAAAATGAGGACTTTTAGGGCGCGTTTGGTTGCTTGTACACGGCCTGACCAGGCTCGGCGCATGCATCTGACGAGTGATTGGTTGGCTGCAGCACCACTAGTCAGGTTCCGCGCGTGCAACTGAAGGGCGATTGGTTGCTTGCATCTCCGTCTGGCTCGTGCGTTCACATGCAGAAATCAGCACTCAGCCTGGCTCCCGAGAAACGAAATTGGATCTCGTTTCTTCAGAGCCTGGCTCGCTCGCTGCTGGCCCGTGAGAGCCTGTCTCCCGAGAGCCGAGCCGGCCGGTACCCAGAAGAGAACCAAACGCGCCCTTATTGCATCTTGGGAGCCAGGCTTGAGGGGTCCTTTTGCATCCTGTAGGACACGCTCAATAGCTAGTGCAGGCAACCAATCTACTCAAGACTGCATCCCGAGAGCCTGGTTCGCGTGTCATGCGGGGACCCCCTTCCCCGCAGCCGACTGGCATCCCGAAAACGGCGATGCTCGATCGCGCTAGCACTACCATCCTTCGCATTAGAATTGCACACAGAGAAACACTGTCGAGAAACTCAAGCTGTTACACGCAACGACAAAAACTTTTCTGCTCCTTGAAGTGAAAGGTTGGAGATAGAAGAAACCACGCGATACTTGTTATCGCCAGCTAATTAATCATAGCTTATTAGTGCCTTCTTTTAGCAAATCGTAGCTTAGTGCTTAAGTAATAAACAGAGGTAGACATATCACATGTGTAGACAGGCAAACGAATGGGTCCAGTTTATGATTAGCAAAGTAGAAAACAGCGCACAAAAGCCCTCCTTTAGGGTTAGTTCGTAAAATAGATATTCTTTGTGTGTTCCAACAGTAAGGCATCCGTATTTAAATGGTGTTCATTGCGTGACTAACAGGAACCAAAAGACATTCTTAGAGTGTTGTTAGAAAAAATCTATGAGCAAGACTTGGCAAAAAAAAAAGAGAGAGAGTTCCTGTGCTGTTCTCTCTGTATAAAAGCCAACATAAAGCGTAACCCTATTTCTTTAACATAGTATAAACGGAAACGCTCACATACAGAAATACGCATTTAGCACTATGAACTTATGCACACAACCTAACCCTACGTGCACTTTTGAGTGAAGAGCATGCCTCACTAAAGAGAATAGCATCACTAATTTTAGATTAGATTTAGAAAAATATGAGTACTTGTATTAACTATATGACTCGAACATGGGTGGACACGTTCCATAAGAAATGTAACCAATTGAGTTATATTGAGTTAACACTTATGTAGCTTTTTTGTGATTAACTGGAAAATGTTGAGATTAAAGCAATGCAGATACTTTTTGTGATTAAAGTGGATCTATATTACATTTTTAATTAATGTATTTTGAATACACATATAAAAAATAGTACCCGCTTTTGTTAAATCTCAAAAATAGGAGCTTGTCAGTATTTAGATTTTTTAAGCTTAATTAAAAAATATTTGAGTGTCTTCAAATATACTATATTAAAAAACCTTTGTATTTTTTAGAGGGAAATGTTTCATCTGCTGAAGAGAGCACTGTGAAGAGAAGAGAGTGTTTAATCCGCTGAAGAGAGCACTGTAAAAAGAGGAAAATCGAGTGATCAACCCATATATTGGGCTGTCAGACAGAGAAACATACCCTGCTAGACCGCAAGTGTGGCCCATTTCAAAAATGGCCCATCTAGTTCCGACCAGCACCCGCACCTCTAAGCCCACCGTATAAATATCCACCGCTCCATCGCCTAGGGTTTTCCGTGCCGCCAGCCAGCCCTTAACCCTCGCTCCTCTCGCGCAACCAACTCCCCCTCTCTTCCCGGCGGCGGCGCGTCCACCTCCATCTCCCAACCATGGCGGACTCCAAGGCCAGCACGGCGGTCACCCTCCGCACCCGCAAGTTCATGACCAATCGCCTCCTCTCCCGCAAGCAATTCGTAAGCACCATACATCTCCCCGCCGCTCTCGGTATCCATCTGTTTATCTCCCTCCAGCATTAAATCGTCCCTTTTCTCGCTCTACCTTGCAGGTGCTCGAGGTGATCCACCCCGGCCGGGCCAACGTCTCCAAGGTGAGATCTCGACACCCCATCCTGTACGCGCTGCTGTTGTATCGTGTGATTTTGTCCTGGATCTCAGGGTTTCCGTGTGCTCTCTCTGTGTAGGCTGAGCTGAAGGAGAGGCTAGCCAAGGTTTACGAGGTGAAGGACCCTAACACCATCTTCGTCTTCAAGTTCCGCACCCACTTCGGAGGAGGCAAGTCCACTGGCTTCGGCCTCATCTACGACAACCTCGAGGCCGCCAAGAAGTTCGAGCCCAAGTACCGCCTCATCAGGGTATGTTGCCATCCGGCCTCTGCTTCTATGGCACTGAGGAACCTTATCTTAAGTGAAAGTGTGATTACTGATTATATCTCTGGCTTGTATGTGTCACCACTAATTTGTGCTGTTAGTACATTTTAAGTATAAATCATGCTGCAATGTTTCGATTTGTTTCTGTGGGAACATCCTGAAGAGAAGTACACATGTTAAAGTAGAGGCTAGTTGTGGCTATTTTTTTATTTTCTGTCAGTGGTGATTCACATTAATTTATGCAAGCTCTTTGTTTGCAAAAGCATATTGATTGAAAGATGCTGGTGCTTATGTGATTGAGTCCATAGTAGTAGAAATTGAAGGCCAGCACATTTTCTGTACACAGAAACTCCATTGTTATATAGTGTGTTTTTTATCCTGCTCGCTACTTTTGAGCTGGGAAAATTTATTGTTGTGACAAAAAAATTTCATGGTAATATTTAATTTGCATGTAGTGTGATGCACGATTCATGTATTATTTATTTTGCATGTAGTGTGACGCAAGAATCACAAAAGATTCTCATGTGCTATGAATATGTTTCTTGATGCAAGCAACATTCAACATTGCTCAAGAATTCTAGATGCAAATGTATCATTTTCTCAGTCATTTTCATTGTTGATCTATGGTGTTAAGATTCATGCATGATCAAAGTGTATGTCAACTGAGTTTTGATTAACTTGAAATTGATGGACGCCTCAACAACCTGAGTTGTGTAGCTATGTAGATTTCAATTGCTGCACTCTGCTTAATCCATCTTTCTTTTGGCAGAATGGTCTTGCTACCAAGGTTGAGAAGTCCCGTAAGCAAATGAAAGAGCGGAAGAACAGGGCCAAGAAGATCCGTGGTGTCAAGAAGGTGAGTTAGCTACTTATCATGACACTTATGGCCTTCAATTCCTTATGCATTTGTTTTATCATGCCTCTTCTGCTTTACTGATTCAACCTCTGCTTACTGTTGTTGATACTTTTACAGACCAAGGCTGGTGATGCGAAGAAGAAGTAAACACTTATTTACATCTGTATTACTGTTCTGGACTCTGGGTGGTCTAGTTGCAATGTCATAATTATGGTCGTTAGGTTTTGTTCTACCCTAAGCACTGAAGTGAAGTTTTGTTATTCCTGGATGTGAACTTGGCCAGATTGGCTATAGCATGTTATGAGAAGGCTATGTTAACTTGCAAGCCAATGCAGTTGTGTGATTTACTTATCTTTCTGATGCCTGTCAGCTACTCAGCTTTGTGTGTGATGCTTTTGGATACTTGCTTGTCCCTCAATCTGACCATGCGCCACTTTCAGTGTTGGGGCATGCTTGGTTCTGATCCACCAAAAGCCACGACACAGGCTGTGGCGGCTGTGGCTCTCAGAATCGGCGCTGCCACAGGTCGTGGTGTGTCGCAGCAAGGCCGGGAACCAAGCACGCCCCATCTTTCATGCTCATGTGAGCCATGTCAGGCTGAACTGGTCATGGTACATGCATAGCATCTCATAATGTTAGTTATCCGTAACATAATTGCTCGGTCCCTGCTCGGCTGCTCCAAATTGGTTACCCTTGTCAATAATTTGTTTTTGATGTGAGTATTCAGTTGCAGAACATGTCACTGGGATAACACGTTATTATTTCGAGGGCAGAAACATTTGTCATAGTTAATGTTTGTGACATTTCGTGGTACACCCTGATTTCGTGGTCACAGTTAAACGCGGAAGTTGCATTTCATCGTCAGGGCATGATCACCCAGAACAGCACTACACCGTGTTTCTGCAGCAGTGTGCTGCACTGCTGCTGGATGCTAATCCGTCGTCATCACTTCCTGTTCCTGACGGCGCTCTTGACCATGTTCCCGGGCAGCGAAGACGACGGCGTGACGGCCTTCCGTATCTTGAACAGGTTCCACGCCGTCCCGACGGCGTGTCCGGCCGTCGCGAACGCGTCTTCAGTTGCCTCGCCTGCGCTCTCGCCGTACCTGGGAAAGGCGGCCGTGTCTCAGGCTCGAAACGAAATTTCCTTTTTTAAGCGAGATTCGAGTGCGTTCTTACCTCCTGGACACGGCGCCGGCGACGACGTTGGAGGTCGCAGCAAGTGACCTCCTCTCAGCAGCCTCTACCGCATCCATAACTTTATCTGTCACAGAAAGGTGAACACGATTAAAGGTTTGAACATATCCTGTTTCGCTATCTAACTGTGAGCATCTGATGCGTTGGCAGCAAGAACACTCACTGATAGCATCGAGAGATGCCAGGACGACCTCGCCGGGAACGGTGGCGAGGAAGGCCCTCCCTTGCTTGGAGCGGAGCAGCGGCGCCGCCATGGACCCGGTCACCGAGATGACCGTGTCGAGCAAGGACTGGCTCATCTGCTCGGTCATCTCCGACAGCTTCCTGACCCTGAAGAACAACAGAGACCAGCACTATCATCAGGAAGCACTAGCAGTGGTTGTGATTCAGACCGGCAGGCAAGCATGGGCGCTAGTTCAGTAACCTCTTGAGGCTCTTGTTGACTGCTCCGCGCTTCGTGCTCGCCTGGCTGCTGCTCCGGCCAGCTCCGCCGAATCGGCTGCTCGCGCCGCCGGCTGCCTGTGGACGGAACAGATCAGCTCCCCTCTGGACCTGCAAGAAGCCAAGAAACACAAGTGTCATCACCCATGCGTAGCGATTCTCCAGTCACTTCCGAGCTTGCCAGAACGGACTGGACGGGCACCTGGCTGGCGTAGGCCTCGCTGCACATGAAGATGCCCTTGACGAGCTGGCCGGTGCCGGCGGCGATCGCCTTGGCGAGCACGCCGTTGTACCCTTCCATCCTCGGCGCGAAGTCGTTCCAGTACGCGTCCGACGACGCAGCCGACTGCTGCTGCTGCTGCTGCGTCGGCCTCGCCCTGGAGCTCTTGGACGGAACGACCGCCGCGGAGGAGGACGGCGCGGAGAAGCAGGCGTTGGACCGGAGGAAGCCGTCGAGCGACGCGAGCGCGGCGGCGTCGGCGTTGGCGGCGGCGTCGAAGGAGACGCCGTAGTTGAGGAACGTGCCGTCCCGGTCGGGCAGCGTGAAGAGGTAGTGCAGGCGGTCGAGCCTGACGACGGGCTCGTCCCGCGCCAGCGGCCAGCCCAGGTCGTGGCCGACGCGCACCGCGGTGGCCACGGCCACGCCGTCCTTGGCGATGCGGACGACGGAGAGATCCCCGCGCGCGAGCTCGACGGGGCCGTCGGAGCCGGCCATGAGGTGCACGGACGCGCCCGGGACGCGGAGCAGCGTCTCCTCCCGGACGCCCCGCGGCCTGGCGGACATGGCGCCGCCGCAGCAGGCCATGCTGCTAGTGCAGTGAGCGCAAGCCGTTCAGACGGTTGACGCTTTGACAGCTGAGGTTGTGATGAGCTGAAGAAGGACTGTTAATATAGGCAGACTGCGGATGATGTAACTGTCAGGAACACAGTATAATATCAGTCAGGCAGGGTAATTCGTTTCAGAGAATGATTCCATTGCAGGCAGGCCATGCTTTCTCATTCCTTTCCGGCGACGGCGAGCGCCTTTATTCCAACCTTCAGGGCTAATACATTCGCTTCACGCCCCAGCGGATGACGATGGAATAATAACAGCCGTCCAAACATTCGGCCATGTAATTTAGGCGGGGGTTCGTTCGCCGCCGCAGCGTTCCGCCGGCACATGGCGTAAGGGCCGCAGTGTAGAACTCCACCTAAAATGGCTCCAACTCCGACTTCTTTGATAGAATGATTTTCCAGTGAACCTGAAGCCGTTTTGAAAAATATTTGGTAAAACGGCTTTTCAATGGCAGTATGGATAATTTTATGGTCAATTAATACTTGGGAAGGAGGAGAAGTCGGCGAAGCCAATTTTTTTTAGCTCCTCATCTTTAGTGTAAGTCGTTTTGTGGCTTCTCCTCAATTTCGGCGGTGGAACCGTTTTGAATTTGCCCCTTTGATAGGACTTCACCAAAAACCGGTGGAGAATCCCTACCAAAGGAGCCCTAAAATTCATAGCGCATCACTAAACTAGTACCAAATTCTCACATGAATCGCTTAACTTGCAAATGCTACAGGATGCATCATCAAACTTGCATCTTTGTTCTACGGATGTCCTTTCTCAACATGTAAGCTAGCATTAATCCTTCTATATAAGCAGATTTAATCCATGGTGGCATGAGAATGCAATGTACAACAGTCACATGCATCACACAAATTTGCATGAATTATTTTTCACAAAACCCCTTGAAAGATTTAGCTAGTGTAGATTTATCTGTTTCTTCCTTCTTGTGCTGAAGATGCCAAGGAAAAACAAAGTACGACCCAGGTGGCGACAGAGTAGGACCAGCGGCATGCTACGGCTAGTAATCAAAATGTGACACTAGTTGAGGAATGTGTCATGCATGGTAAGGCCCCTCCCAAGGTGTATTGTGAAGTCATTTGTCTTTGCCTGAGCACCCATGTGGCTTCTGCCTCCTCGAGCACCAGCAACGAAGCAATCTATGCCGCTGCCTTCCAGAACAATGGGCTCCCCACACCATCCATGGCTAGGCGCAACACCTCATAGCACTGGTATATCTGTGCCCACTCACCTTGACCAATAAAAAGAACCGCGGAAGAGTGGGGAGAAGGGTCGACAAGCAAGAGCAAGTGGCAAGCCGACAATCAGATGCTGAGGATTTTGCCGCCAACCCTATTGATTTGGGGCATTAAGCTAATGTCTCGAGAAGAAGAGTAAGCAAGGGTTTTGTGCAAGTTGCTATGTAACTTTGGCGAAAACATCTAGTTCAGCCCTCTCGTGTGTCATGCATAGCTCCAGTTCCATGTCATCACTTCCAAAAGGCAAAATCGATAAGATCTGGTTAAAAAAGGACCTCTGATGAACAAGAGTACAAGTTTGATAATGCACCGTGTAGCATTTGCAAGTTTAAGTGATTCATATGAGAATTTGGTACTAAACTAGTGTTGTGCTATGCATTTTACTCGTTCATCTAGGAGATGAACGGTGCCGCTCGCAAGCGTCTACTAGCAGTTTTCTTGATCTCAAACTCTCAGAATAGGGGAACACAAGACACATACACAAAACAACAGGGATACCGAAGATATTCAGACGAGCTGGATAACTAAATATGCAATTTTTTTTGAACGTACGGCAAAAACTTTGCCGAACTTTTATTAGAAGAAGAAAAAGAAAAAAATAACAGCAACTAGAAGAAACCAACAGCTCACAAACAACTAGCTCCACCGACATTATTGATAGAGCTAGAACTACTAAACATCAACTAAAGCAAAGGGAGAAGGAGAGAAAAAACAAAAAGGTTACTCTTATACAACAGTAAAAACAGCAAAACAAAGGATCTTTACATCGTTCACGTGCAAGGATGTCTTGTCGCTTGTGTTGCCAACTGAATCTGGCGAATGCCCTCTCTATATCACGTAGTGGCTATCACCAAATATGCAATTCACAACAATGTTTATTTCTGCTACTGTATCAAGCAATGGATCTCAACAAATAGAGAGGCTGCACCAAGCAAAGGAGTTGGTTGCATACAGTATTGCCTGCGAGCTGAGTAGTAATTCAGACTTTGTAGTCTCTTTAGTGGGAACTATGCTGACTTCGCTAACCTTCACCTGAATTAAACTCACAAAAGAACGTATACATACGTGACATGGACAAGAATAGGTACCAGGATGTAAATGCGCTCACGGTGATGGGTGGGCTCATCACTACTAATGTGAGGATTGGGATTAGTGGGGGGCTAAAATTTAGTCCACCAGTTTTAGCTCACCTGTTTGGGAGCACAAGTGACTAAAATGGACTAAAGTGGGGGTGCTAAAGTTTAGCACCCCTCTCCCAAACACCCTTCCGCTGACTGAACTTTCACCCTTTTGTAGGTAATAAATGTGTAGCAATATGTTTGAACCCTGGTGAACAGGTATTGCCCTTCATATGCTACAGTTTATGATACTTTCACCCTTTTGTAGGTAATAAATGTGTAGCAATATGGTGCTGCCAGATTTATGAGAAGTTGATTTCTGGCATGTATATGGGGGAAATTGTTCAAAGAGTCCTGCTAAAAATGGCTCAGGAAGTTTCTCCTCTTGCCAATAATGCACCTCCAAAACTTGAGACCCCATATATCCTGAGGTATGACATGGCTTTCAAGTTACAGTTAACCAATTTGTCCTGACTCCTGAATAACTTCCTGCTGCCTGCTCATAATTGTGTAATTGGGCATTCGAAAGTGTATTTACTAAAATTATTCTGTGACTGTTGGTCTACTGCCCTATTGAGCTGAATGGTACCATCTCAGTTTCTCTTGACTTCTTGCGGTATCTATTTTTTTCGATTAAGGAAACTTTACCATTACATCAAGGTGATACAGCTGAGCCTAGATCATCCACGCCCTCTGCATAACTAAGATGCACACAACCATAAACAAATAAGAAATAAACAACAAATGGCATGATAATTAATCTTGCAGTATCTATACACTACCAGTAAACTTGCACAATAGCTGCGCATCTTTTCCAATAGCAATGGCTATGGAAGAACTTTTCACCAACTCTGTGCCAGTCAATCCATGCTAGAATAGACACACTGGTTTGATTCAGCTTGCAGTTATGATTTCGCAGCATAGCAAAGCATTTTTCTAAACCTGTAAGTTTATTGAAATGCATAGAATGGTAACATCCTTCTCTATTTTCTATGCTTTGGTTATCTAGTTTTCTCCTGTTCTGAAATTAAAGCATAAGTTGTCAGTTTTTCAACTAAACCACTTTGTTTGGCACAAGTATTGCTAACTAAAAGAATTGATACCTGCTGCATTACAGTACGCTTCACATGCTGATGATGCATCAAGACACAACACCTGACCTCAACACAGTTAGCATCAAGCTGAAAGAAATCCTGGGGGTATTCATCGTTTGTCCTCGCTGTTAAATTATTCTACTACTCGTTCAATCCCTACAAAATACCTTTTCCTCGATCGGTTTTCAGATAGAAAGCACCTGTTACAAAACAAGAAGAATGGTCGTGGATGTCTGCGAGGTTGTTGCCACGCGTGGCGCACGGCTTGCTGCTGCTGGGGTCTACGGCATCCTCAAAAAGCTCGGGCGAGACGCTGTCAGCCCTGGCGAACAAAGGACGGTGATTGCTGAGGACGGCGGAGTCTACAAGTACTACACATTCTTTGCCCAGTGCATGGAGAGCACTCTGAGGGACTTGCTGGGCGAAGAAGTGGCATCCTCTGTCGTGATTAAACAGGCAGAAGATGGGTCAGGCACTGGCGCTGCTCTCTTGGCAGCCTCCTATTCTCAGTGCCTCCAGGTAGATTGATTCAGCTCGTAGTTCCTTCAGAAATTGATGGATGGCAGGACATGTTTAAGTTGACGGATTTGTTTATACTCAGCAAAAGGAACAATAAATCGAAATTGAGAGCAATAAGAAGGTGAGATGAGCAAAAGCATTTCACACCAGACATATTTCATTACGGCTTTAGATCCCGTGTCGAATATTGTTTTGAGTTTGGTGTTAAGCACCTGAGAAGTCCGACGTGGTTATTGTTCCGATATAGATCCCGTGTCTCCTGCTACATTACATGATGGCCCGATACGGATAGCCATTTGGGCCAGGCCAGTGGGCCAATAATTATGGTAGACTTTAGTCTCGATAATGCTACAGAACGTAGGTCTGGAATCTTAAAAAAATCGGACGCTTGACATACGTTGCAAGTTAAGCATTGATGTTGCAACTATTGTTTCTGTATATTTCACAATGAATGTTGCATGAAACATAATGTTCATGTTGCGGTGAAAATTTTCTATCCTCAAGTCGAACGACATAGTCATTTTTAAACATTATTTTTCATGTTGCAAATAGTGACCGCTAATGTTGCTCTAGGTAATTTTTAATGTTTCCTCGGAGCGTTCGATGAAAATTTTCCCATCGGACATCCGAACGCTAGTAGCGCCGAACTTAAATAGCCGACTCTGGGAGGCATTGCAATATTGGTTAACCCTTTTACATGAAGTAATGATGAAAGCGTAAGCAAATTGCCGTGTATGTGTAGTCCACTCATCGTGTAGAATGGGCATGAGCTGTTTTCCGGGTTCATCTAGAGTTTTGTAGAGAAATTTTTACTAATATATTTATAATCATTAGTTTTTGTCAGCTGCTCAGGTAACATTCGCCTATTTTTTTATTGGGTCTTGGAGGTGTCAGCCGATTTTCTTAATGCAGTGGTTGGAGCCGATCAGTCAAAAAATGACGAGGGACAAACAAAAAATGACTGAAAATCAAGTACTGAAGCAGAGTACCGATCAACGACAATTGCAGCACAAGAGAGCACCTAGCTCAAGCAATTGATGGAGGATCTCCATCAGCCAACAGAATACCAAGTAAGGATTCTATGTGATAATCTATCGTCTATTCGTTTGGTATAAAATCAAATTTTCCATGCAAGGACAAGCACATAGAAGTTCACTACTATTGCATAAGAGAAAAGGTCCTTGCCTATGAAAATTGATTAGCATATTGCTAACATCCTCACAAAAGAACCGAACAAGGCAAAATTCGAGAAGTTTTGAGAGGCACTCGGCATGGTGTGCGAGACTACCCTGGAAAGAAGTTTGTATTGAGGGGGAGTGTTGAAGAAAGAGCAATCCAATCTTTTAGAAACTTCCCCACAACTCATGATACATAATATTTTCTATGAAGGTACTAGATGTTATTGCCATGAAGAAATTACAATAATGTAGAACATAGATATCTATCTAGTGAAAAATCTAAAAGGGGGAGACATGTCATCACCTCATGAACCCCCTTGGCCTATAAATAGAGGCCCCCTCCCTTGCCATGCCATCCATCCATGCGCATGATGGATGAGAGAGTATGGTAGACGAGAGCAAGGTACTGATGCTACATAGAAGAAAGAGTGAGAATGTGAATATCGGCTAGCCACCTAAAAGTGTTTGAGTGTTCCGCTGTAATACAATTGTTGTTGTAATAAAGAGAGTATTTGTTAAATCCCAATCCTCACATTAGTAGTAATGAGCCCACCCATTCTCAGTAATGAGCCCACCCATTCTCAGTACAAGACATAGATGCACAGAGGACCATCACAAAAGAACGTATACATATGTGACATGGACAAGAATAGGTACCGGGATGTAAATGCGCTCACGGTGATATAACAGAATGTAAACAAGAGTCCATAGGCTCATTGCTGCATTAGGCACAAAACTAAAAAGCAACCCAAGTACATGAACTTTCCTAATTCCGTTCTTCTACAGAAAAAAACAAATATACCAATTGGAACCGAATGTAAACAAGAGTCCATAGGCTCATTGCTGCATTAGGCACAAAACTAAAAAGCAACCCAAGTACATGAACTTTCCTAATTCCGTTCTTCTACAGAAAAAAACAAATATACCAATTGGAACCAAATATGTCAACTAGAAGTACACGCACTTATATTTTTACAATTCAAGATTGACAGCTAGTTCATTACCATTTGAATAATGAGCTGAACACCAATGCAACTTAGAATTGAAAAAATACCTCCTACACCAAATATAGCTTCTAAAAGTTTAGCCTTCTCTAAATCCAGTAGGACTAAGATGAAAATGGTTCCAAATACTATTGCAGTGAATGTGATCAGCAAATTTGCCTGTAGAAAGATACATAATTAACAAAGCCCCCACGAGGATGATTATAAGTAGAATTTTGACTGCTCCGAATATACTAACTTTGATTTTGAGTTCCGAAAAATTGAGAGCAGGTAGGCAAATTCAGAAATATAGCTGACTACATTTGTAATTACCATGTCCATGCACTTGTCCCTTTTCAACATAGCAACACTATAGAGCAACCAAACAACGCTACTGGATTTGCTCTGCTTCAGGAATCTGGTTTACATTAAGGCCTATCTCTACACCAAGAATCTGGTCAGCCACATTCTGGATTTGCTCTGCTTCAGGAATCTGGTTTACATTAAGGCCTGTCTCTTCATCTGCATGTACATTTGATATTTTTTTTATCATTATTAAGGGACATTCAACAGACAACAATTATGCTAAGCTGACCAGATACAGAAGTACCTCTAGGACTCATGCGGCGAATTCCTCTCATGAACTGCAGTCCTTCCAAGAAATAACCTAGTCCTTGGTTACCAACTAGTACCTGCATCTGCATGTTTGTACCATGTTCAATAACAGGAAGAGGCACGGTTGGTGCTGCCAACTCATGATCACCAACTATGCAGAGTCTTGATGGAGCACTGTTTACACGCCTGATAGACAAAACAATATCTTCTTCCTTTCTTCTGATTTTCTCTGATTCTGCAACTAAAAAACCATTTAAAAAAACATAAACAATGCGAGGTGTATCTGTCAAAATTGATAGGATCAGGCTGCCTTTGAGCAACAAGTGCCTCCTCCTTTGATGGTATAGCATTTCAAGAGAACAAAACTTCTAAATAGAGTGCCCCTATCTTATCTGGTTGTCGTTATGATTAAGTTTTGTCTACAATTTATGAGACAGTGTCTCATTTCATCTATCATGATAGATGGTTTATGATAGAAAAAGATGTAATGAAGTTGGGTACACAACTTTGGAGCTCATCATGTGCTTTTTCCTAATGTGTGTGCATAATTCTGAAACATCAGATGAGAAGGAATGGTGGGGTACCTCTGGGCCCTGGTTTGAACCTCACAGTGATCACATTAACCATATGCCTTAAGAAAATAGCAACAGCTTTACGATATGCTACAATTAGCATAAGAAGGTCCAACACTTGGAATGTGCAATTGATCAGTGATGACACCTAGAGCACAGAGGATCATTAGAAAAGAAGTACAAGACATAGATGCACAGAGGAAGATCACAAAAGAACGTATACATACGTGACATGGACAAGAATAGGTACCGGGATGTAAATGCGCTCACGGTGATATAACAGAGTGTAAACAAGAGTCCATAGGCTCATTGCTGCATTAGGCACAAAACTAAAAAGCAACCCAAGTACATGAACTTACCTAATTCCGTTCTTCTACAGAAAAAAAACAAATAAACCAATTGGAACCAAATATGTCAACTAGAAGTACACGCACTTATATTTTTACAATTCAAGATTGACAATTAGTTCATTACCATTCGAATAATGATCTGAACACCAATGCAGCTTAGAATTGAAAAAATATGTCCTACACCAAATATAGCTTCTAAAAGTTTAGCCTTCTCTAAATCCAGTAGGACTAAGATGAAAATGGTTCCAAATACTATTGCAGTGAATGCGATCAGCAAATTTGCCTGTAGAAAGATACATAATTAACAAAGCCCCCACGAGGATGATTATAAGTAGAATTTTGACTACTCTAAATATACTAACTTTGATTGTTGATTTTGAGTTCCGAAAAATTGAGAACAGGTAGGCAAATCCAGAAATATTGCCGACTACATTTGTAATTACCATGTCCATGCACTTGTCCCTTTTCAGCATCGCAACACTATAGAGCAACCAAACAACACTACTGGATTTGCTCTGCTTCAGGAATCTGGTTTACATTAAGGCATGTCTCTACATCAAGAATCTGGTAAGCCACATTTTGGATTTGCTCTGCTTCAGGAATCTGGTTCACATTAAGGCCTGTCTCTTCATCTGCATGTACATTCGATATTTTTTTATCATTATTAAGGAACATTCAACAGATAACAATTATGCTAAGCTGAACAGATAGAGAAGTACCTCTAGGACTCATGCGACGAATTCCTCTCATGAACTGTTACCAACTAGCACCTGCATCTGAATGTTTGTACCATGTTCAATAACAGGACGAGGCACGGTTGGTGCTGCCAACTCATGATCACCAACTATGCAGAGTCTTGATGGAGCACTGTTTACACGCCTGATAGACAAAACAATATCTTCTTCCTTTCTTCTGATTTTCTCTGATTCTGCCACTAAAAAACCATTTAAAAAAAATCATAAACAATGCAAGGTGTATCTGTCAAAATTCATAGGATCAGGCTGCCTTTGAGCAGCAAGTGCCTCCTCCTTTGATGAGATAGCATTTCAAGAGAACAAAACTTCTAAATAGAGTGCCCCTATCTTATCTGGTGGTCGTTATGATTAAGTTTTGTCTACAATTTATGAGACAAGAGTCTCATTTCATCTATCATGATAGATGGTTTATGATAGAAAAGATGTAATGAAGTTAGGTACACAACTTTGGAGCTCATCATGTGCTTTTTCCTAATGTGTGTGCATAATTCTGAAACATCAGATAAGAAGGAATGGTGGGGTACCTCTGGGCCCTGGTTTGAACCTCTCAGTGATCACATTAATCATATGCCTTAAGAAAATAACAACAGCTTTACGAGATATTTTTCGTATAAGTGCGCCCCACTAGCCTCCAAAACCACGCGCGCAAGCCCGCGCCCGCACCCTCTCGCCGCCACCGCGGCCGCACCCGTAGCCCCTCAGCGACGCCGCGCCCGCTGAGCGCTCGCGTGCTAATACTCGAGGCCCAGCCCCGACGGAGAAGAGAGGGAGGAAATCAGCTGAGATTGGTACCTGTGGCCTCGATGGTGCTGGACCCGGTGGCTGATCTCGTAGAATCTGGCTTGCCTCCGGCGTGGGCGCCCGGGCAAGCCCTCCGGTGGTAGTCGGCGGCGGCGGGCGGCGAGTCGCCATTGCTGTACGGGGGCGATAGTGAGCGGGGTGGCTCCTCGTTTCGCCGCGCCCCGAAAAGGTGACCTGAACTCTGTTTTATAGCCGGGCGCCAGCAACCACCAGGCAGCAGCATGAGCGCCGTGATGGTAATTGGGGAAAGGTTTTCGAAGGAGGATACAGAGATTATTTTAAAATTGAAGTGGTGAATGGGGAAGTGAGGGTGTTTGGCTGGAGAGACTGAACTTTACTTCCCAATGTTTGTTACTAATTAGAAGTATTAAATATAAATTAATTATAAAACTAATTGCATAGAGGCTAATTCACGAGATGAATCTATTAAACCTAATTAGTCCACGATTTGACAATGTGGTGCTACAGTAACCATTTGCTAACGATGAATTAATTAGATTTAATAGATTCGTCTCGCGAATTAGCCCAGAGCTTATGCAGTTAGTTTCATAATTAACTCATGTTTAGTCCTTATAATTAGCATCCGAATTCGATGTGATAAGGGCTAAAGCCCCTAATATCCAATGATAACTTTTTTGTGCAAACGGCAGTGAATTTTTGTTTGAAAATAGTGAAGATTCAGTGAGAGAAATACTGCATATTATGCTTCCTCCCACCTGCTCTCCTGGCCCCAAGCTTAATTATCGATTCTCTTCTTTTAAGAAAAAAAATGGTGGACTAAGAACTTATCCGGCAACGGAGATATCTCTTTCATTGCTATTGGAAGAGTTACTTTTGCGGTTCTTAATAATCTCATCCCAATCCAACTTTTATATTGGGAGAGTCACAACTTCTCATTTATTTAGAGAAAGTTGGGATGAATTATTGTGTTGCTCCAATAATTATTTATTGAAAAAAAAGTAAAGAGAGTCTGCTGGAGCACTATTTTTCACCAACTCTCCTAATACAACAGTTAGATACTTAGACTGGAGAATTGGGTTCTGCTGGAGATGCTCTAAGTACCGCTACCACCGAGCATTCTAAAAAAAATTGAAGTCAGGCAATAGCTTTGAGCCTTCAACGAGAATAAACAAAAAATGCCACTCCCATTGGATCATAGCCCAAAGCTATTAATCTTAATTTTACTTAGATCTTATTTGGATGAGCTAAAAGCGCGAGGGACTAAAAGTTAGTCGTAGTTACGATAATACACTAAACATGAATTAATTGTGGGCTAATAAATCACAAATTAGCCCACAATTAATTCTCCTTTTTGACTTCCAAATTATAGGACTAAAATTTAGATATGGGATCCAAACGGATCCTCACTCACTAAATATGAGCTATTTACTTAGGTGGGTATGATCCGCTAGGTATTTAGCTTTGCGAAAGGACCTCTAGAGTCTAGAATAGTGGTTAGAGCATCTAGGTAGCACCTACGCTCGGGTTCGACTCCTCGTGGGAGTGAATTAAATTGATCTGGAATAAAATATTATAAAAAAATAGGTAGGAGCTTCCCTGCTGACTTCGGTAAAAATAATCTTGAATTTAGCTTTACTCTAGGGCTGCTCGACAACTTGTTCAACCAGTTTTAGAGACATACAATTGCAATATTTTTCTGACTGAACACTATAAATTTAAGAAGATTAAGGCGATTACTCTTAACTTCTTTATCATATAGAAGAGTGGTGCGTCCATCCTTTTGGGCATGTTAAGCTGGTGAAAACTTGTGGCAAGGACTGAACCGAGTCGAGCGTCAAAGAAGCTGATCGAGCTGCTAGTCCGATAAATTCCTAGCTCTTGATCCAGCATGATTAAAAAACTGTGTCTACGTGTAATTTTATAAAGAGTTTTATTTAGTTAATTTTAGGAGTGTCCCGTCATCTAAAGTGCTTTGAGTTGACGAATGAAACACCCTCCTGAATACACCATAGGGTCATCATGTAAAATAAACGTTTGCCCCTTTGTAATATTTTTCAAGTTCTACAACTATTGTACGCCTATCATCTCTATCCATAACTCACGTGTCGTGTAGTCAAACTTGCTTATATCGTATTTAATTTTGATGAAACTCATATTGGGACGATCTTATAATAATAATAATGCTCCTCTATTTTGATGGCAGGAAGGAAATATGTTAACAGAAAGGCCTCGAGACACAGCTAAACACGAAATTATAGACTCCTCTTCTCTTCTATTATACTCTAAAAAAATAAGAGGCGAAAAAATTTCGTACGTTGGGGGTCTTCCGCCCCATGAATCTGCCATCGATCCTTCTGCTTCTGTCCGATCTCCCTCCACCCCTCCATGCCGTCGTCCCTCCGCTCCTACGTCGAAAAAAACCCCGATCCGTGTCCCTCCGATCCATGCAGACACGCCTCCCAGATCACACGCTTCCACATCGACGCCGCCATCGCCTCCGCCTCGCCAGAACCAGGCGCCGCCGTTGCCCCCAACCAGCCGCCATCGTCTCCTCCAGCCTGGTCGGCGCCGCCATCGTCTCCTCGAAACCGACGGCGCATTCCATCACATGCATGCTACAGCCCAGTCCAATTCCAACATCTTTTTATGTACGTGATCTACGATTCCACAGCTCCATCTCTACGATTGTTTCTGGCGGATTCCCTTCTAGGCAAGGCAGGACCATATCGTCGAGGTCTGCTCCAGCAAGTCCTATTGAATTTTTAATGCAGCTGCTTGCAAATCTTGTGACGTTGGATGTGTAATAAGGCTAATTTCAGTGGGAGTTTCATAAAGGTTTCATGCACATTAAATACGATGACACATCAGCATATGTGATGACATGACATGGTAGTTATGAAGTGAGAGAGGGAAGGAGTTTCATCAGGATAAAACTGTGTATACATTGTTTCCAAGACTATGAAACCTATTGAAACTTGCATTTAGGGCTATAGAGTTTCATTTCATCTAACCATAGCCAATCACATACCTCACAATTAAATGTTATGGGCATCCTATGAAATCGTGAAATGAAACTGTGCACTGGGACTCCCTGTTTCATTCATGAGAATACACCTCATGGGATGATGTGGCATCCTTGGAAACAGTGCAATGAAACCTTGTACTGGGACTAGTCTAAGACGTGATGGCCTCTGCATATTAGGATGAAAGAGATTTTTTTTATCAATGTTTGTTGTCATATCTATCAATTATCGTGATGATATCTATCAATTACTCTCTTAATTGTACCTTACTGCAGAAGGTCACGTGACGTTGGGAGATACACATTTAGAGCAGGGGCATGCGGAGGAGCCGCGGCAGAGCAGTCCAATCTCCAGTCCATCATTCCTGCATGATTATTTGATAGTATCAATTTTGTAATTTTTGAGTGCCAGCCTACAAGGTGTCTTGTGCGTGGAGCCATACCTGGAGATCAACATGGACATCCTCCGTGACCATTGCGATGTTGGTGATGCATATGCATCCTCTCTGCAAAGTAACAGTACTTTTGCTTATCATTTGTTCTATTTTCCTAATTTGAAATTTAAGCTTTCTTACTAGCCTTCTATTCATCAGAGTCAAAAGAGTTGTAAACTAGGCGGAACGGTATGCTATGCTGTGCCCATTCCGATGCTAGACATGTGACAACTAAAAAATTAGCTTTCATTATGTAAACTGTAAGAACACATTTGAATAAGGTAGGTACGTGACAACATATTGAATAAATTTATGTATCGCAATGTCTTATGAACGGTGAAGACAATAGTTTTTGCAATAAGCCTATGTATTCTGTTGAATCCAATGTATATTACAATATGAATGTTTTGTTGCCCGTAGTAATGCACGAGCACGATCCTAGTTAAATAGAAAAACAGCGAATAGTATAAATCATAGACATCGCAACTGGGCACCGATAGAGACATGCCGCAGCAGAGGAGAAAAACACCGTGGCATGGTCGCATTGATACATTTGGTCATGGGCTCATAGCACGTGCTTTGACCTGTACGGTCAAGTTCGGCTACCAAATATGTGCTCGGAGATGAGTACCCAGTGACCCCACCGTGCAGCGGCAAGGAGAGTCGGAGCCTCGGAGGGCCCACTTGCATACTCCCTGAGTCCCTGTCCCGAAGAAACAGGCTTTTCCTCCTCACATTCCCCCGGTCTACTCGCCTTCTTCGTTTCTTCCTCCCCGAGCACGAGCAGCCAGCCAGTCCCGTCCCAAACCCTACAGCGCCGACGACGACGAGGCCATGAAGGGGAAGAAGCCGCTCAAGGAGCTCAAGCTCTCCGTGCCGGCGCAGGAGATCCCCGTCGACAAGTTCCTGTCAGTCTCCTCGATTCCTTACCCTCAACTGCCCCATCCCCTCTCTCTTTGGAGCAATCCCTGATATCCGTGTGATTTGAGTTGCTAGGGTGGTGTTTGTAAGCGCGATCTTCATTTCCCCTCTCCGTGTATCGTCGTTTTAAGTGCTCTCGATGTTACTTGCAGTTCCATGTCCAGATCGCGCTTAATTTTGTGTTTTTGTTCATCCGTCGGCTTGACCGTGAATTCGACTGTTCATATTCACGAGTTCATGCACGGAGTGAATTGATGTCTGTGATTTTGATGGATGATGCCTCCTTGTAGGACGGCGAGTGGTACATTCAAGGATGGCGAACTGCGCCTTAATCAGAGCGGCTTGCGGCTTACCTCCGAGGAAAATGGGGATGAAGATGTGAGTTCCAGATCGGCAAGGATTACTTCTGTTCTCCGTTGATCCGTGCACTAGTATTGTTTCAGAATGTACTTCCCATGGTGACATTGTAGGTCTGTACATAATAGAAGCACGCATACCATTTCAACTCCAAGCCGTTTCTTCTGTTATCTTTTAGAAAACTTAGTTGATTGAATGATGGAATCCGTGCAACGGAGCACACCTGGGAGGAGTCCTTTTATCTACATTCTGTTTCAGGTTTATCTTGATGTACAGATGTTGATTCATGCATAGGGTTTAAATTCCAC
Organism: Setaria italica; assembly: GCF_000263155.2. Classification (NCBI taxonomy): domain Eukaryota; kingdom Viridiplantae; phylum Streptophyta; class Magnoliopsida; order Poales; family Poaceae; genus Setaria; species Setaria italica. The sequence goes on along the minus strand of NC_028454.1, from coordinate 35,562,972 downwards.
ACTTTTTGTTTGAAGTGGAACAGAATGGAGGGCCCCTAATTGTTATATGTCAATTATTAGGTGGTAAGATTTCTGCAAATTGTTTCTTTGTATTAGTTATATTAGGCGTCTGCTGTTAGCTACTGTTGATTGTGCTGTTTATTTTCCTGTACGAGCCTGGATGCTTTCTATCATGTTTCCAAGCTGTTTTAGTCAGATCTTTACCTTGACCCTAAACTTAGGTCTGACTTCTTTCCATAAGACTTTGTATCTTCTGAACCTCCTCTTCCAGGGATGGTTTCTGTAAAGACTTTTATCTCATTTCTGAGAATAGAAGCGTTTCTCTGAATAAAAGCACATATATCCCAGTTTCTATTTTTTTGGCATTCCTAGAATTACGTCTAGTTGGTCGAACGATATGCGGTCCCCCAATGGCTTCCATTTTTAATTCAACCCCGGTGAGGGTTCTTGTTTTCCCCCCTTTTGCTTGTACTGCTATAATTGGTTTGTTGTCAAGCAGTTTCTGAAGTGGATCATATATTTTTTTCCAGGAATCAACAAAGCTGAAAGTGGAAGATGTGCAATTATCAATGGATGATCTTGAGATGATTCAAGTCATTGGTAAAGGAAGTGGTGGTGTTGTCCAGCTAGTGAGGCACAAATGGGTGGGGACATTGTATGCCTTAAAGGTAATTTCCTGTTAACTAAATTTATATGGTGGGCTTCATAGCTGGCACACTGTCTAGATGTAGAATATGCACCTTGCATAATTTAGAACACTCCTAGACAGCTCGGATTATTCTATTTTTCTGACAACCAGCATTGTCTGTGTCTTATCATGTGGTTGTTTTGTTTAGTCGTCTCTGCAATGATATCACCACATTCATTTCATTTTACACCATATATTCTAGTAAATGAGGTGAGCAATGCTAAATGAATAGGATAGCCATATCTTCTAGTGCCAATTTATGTTTACGCAAATCTGTGGATAAGCTAATTGTCAGTGAATTCTGATGCTAACAAATGATAGTACATCAGCAAATATTATAAGCAAGTGAAAAGTTCTGGGATTCTCTGCTGACTGGATTGTGGTGTCATTTCAACCATAAGTCTTATCAATTGATGGATTGACCAGAATTACAATTTCCTCTGTAGGGTATTCAAATGAACATTCAGGAGTCAGTTCGCAAACAAATAGTACAAGAGCTCAAAATAAACCAGGCAACACAGAGCCCTCATATAGTTTTGTGCCATCAATCTTTTTACCACAATGGTGTAATATATCTTGTTCTTGAGTACATGGATCGTGGATCACTTGCAGACATCATTAAGCAAGTGAAGACAGTTCTGGAGCCATACCTTGCGGTACTTTGTAAGCAGGTTTGTACTTAGTTGGCCTTTGTTTTTTCTTTTAAGCTCAAATTTATGTTGTTAACATCTTTTGAAACTTGAAACTATCTCATACAGTGCTATGTTAATTCAGGTATTGGAGGGTTTATTATATCTTCATCATGAAAGGCACGTGATTCACAGGGACATAAAGCCTTCTAACTTGTTAGTCAACCGTAAAGGGGAAGTCAAGATTACTGACTTCGGGGTAAGTGCCGTGCTAGCAAGCTCAGTGGGTCAGCGAGATACTTTTGTTGGAACCTACAACTATATGGCGGTATGTTGTATTCATCATGTTCTGTGCCATGTGATTGCTAAGTTTATGTTCATGGATGAATGCCTTAATGTGTGGTGACAATTCTTTTCTTCTTCAGCCTGAACGCATTAGTGGGAGCTCGTATGACTACAAGAGTGACATATGGAGTTTGGGCTTAGTAATACTTGAGTGTGCAATTGGGCGATTCCCCTATATACCTTCAGAAGGAGAAGGTTGGTCAAGCTTTTATGAACTACTGGAGGCTATTGTCGATCAGCCACCACCTTCTGCACCTGCAGATCAGTTCTCTCCAGAATTCTGCTCATTTATCTCCTCTTGGTACGCTAAACATTCTTTTCTGAAGTTACACATGGAAATTTAGTTAATACCTTTATGCTTGTGAACAGAAATATTTGAAGTTGTCAGTAAAGCTGATTGATGCCACTTGGTTAATGATGTAAATGCAATATTTCTGGTGATTCCATTGATCGTCACAGATAGAGGACTATCTGATAATTTATTGCATACCTGTTGGATGAACATATTTTTCAGACAATAGCAGTAGTGTGTGCATTTGAGCTTCACGAGTTAATGGAACACAATCCTCATTGATTTGCAAATAATTTTTCAGATAATTAGAAACCCACTTAAGCCCATATTTTATCATGGGGCCTTTTGTTACAAACTTCATGTTAGAGTTGATTATATGCTGAAAACATTGTAATTGACCCACAAGTTTGCATATCAAGTTGATGTGAGATTAACTTCGCAAGCAATGCCTCAGTGGGTAAAACTCTTACAAAAAGGCATTCTGTTGCAATTTATAATATATTTTTTTTAACATTTACTTCACTCTGGAGCTGTAGTCAGTGGGCATTACTCAGGGAGCTTAGGATTCTATGCTAGCTAGCATGTTAATGTCATACATATATGGTATAACAAATCCTATCTTACCCTTGATACATCAGACTGTAGTATTACATTTGCTAAAACCTGAAATTTGATTTATCAACACTTTGTTTGAGGCACGCACACATTTGATAGTCATGACCTTACTTGACAATGTTTTCTAGATTGATCAACCTGGGCTGAGGTTGTGACTGTATCTACGCTAGGAAACTTTCTTTGTAATACAGTGTACTAATGTATTTCTCTTCTGTTCACTGACATCTTAAATATCATGATAAATTTCGTATAAAAGAAAAATACACATCTTGAGCTCAACTAATGTTATTTCTTACTAAATTATCATTGTTGATTTACATTATCAGTGTGCAATGTACTGAAGATTTATATTTTTTTTACTATATTGGTTTGCAGCATACAAAAGGATCCAGCTCAGCGGATGTCTGCTGCAGAACTCTTGGTCAGCATTGCCTTTTGACTGATTTAAGTTTCCAGTGAATCTGACTGTTGGTTGCTTATTGAGTAAATTGTGCTGAATTGGCATTTATGTTCTCGCAGAATCACCCTTTCCTGAAGAAGTTCGAGGATAAGGATTTAGACCTACGGATACTTGTGGAGAGCCTCGAACCTCCAATGAATATACCCGAGTAATCATGTCGTCAGCCTTCAGGGGTATTGAGTCTTTGTTGTTTCAGGGTCGAGGCGGCTCTTGGCATCAGGCATCTGGCATCAGCACATATTCTCCTGAACTGCAACCTCCACATGAACGTGCCAGAACATCATTGTATGGTCAAGTCCCTTTTGACTGTTTGAGCATAAGAATAGAGGGAATCATGCAGCATTCCTTCTGGTCGCCTTATTGTAGCTATTGTTGCGACGGGCCTTGTGATTGTGAAGCTGTGTTTTACCTTTTTCTTATTAGCAAGGGATGAATCAAACTGAATATTCAAAACATGCTTGCCAGTGTTCTGCGAGGAGGATACAGACGTTTTGAGGTCAAATATGACGCATTTCGAGTAATCTTAAACGTCAATTTCGACTTCTGAGATAAACAAGACTCAACTTTGAGTTCCAATGCGGGGTTGCAAACCAAAAGCATCCTGACAACAAAGCCTGGTTTATATTCACTAATAAAGCGACAGGGATCAACAGAAGACATTCAGACCCCAGATACTCAAACGTACTCCTGCATCGACGCTTCTATCTTATTGGATATAGTCATTGTGATCGTGATTCGTATGGTGATCTTGGTACTCGAGGATCCTACAATAATTTCTAAAGAGACTTATCACATATTTGACAATACGCTACGTCACAAAAAATAGCACTGTCTCCAGTTTTGTAAGAACGCTATTCCATTTCAAAACGATCAGGATTCAAAACAGTAAAGCTCACATGGCCGAAATTTCAACTTTACAATTTGGACTTGGGAGATCAAGATTGATTTCCGATTCTGAATTACAATCGAGATCCCAAACAATTAACCTCCTGACAACAAAGCGTAGTTTATTCACCGAAGCAACACATATTCACATCCCAAAAAACACATCCAGATTCAGACTCACTCCAGAGACGCAAAAAGCTTCACATCGATCTCCCTACTCTTCCTGCTGGCAATGCGGCCACGCCCACCGGCGCAACCTAACGACAGAAGTAGAACTCCTGCATCGCATCGAAGAAGGCGTCGTCGGCGCCCTGGACCTCGTCCTCGAGGTAGTACATCTTGACCTCGTCGTGCTTGAACTTGCTCCTGCCCCTTCCGGATCCGGCCTCCCCCTTGCCGATGAGGCCCTTGTACGCGCGGCCGACGGTGGGCTTGGAGTGGTTGGTGGGCTTGCGCGGCGCCTTGACGAACCCGCCGTTGGCCGCGGCGGCGCCCTCGACCTGCACGGCGCGCGTGCGGGACTTGCCCTCCGGGTCCACCAGGCTGCGGTCGACGGCGAACACCCACCCGTGCTGGCGACCCTCGCGACGCATCGTGCTGGTTTGCCTTGGTTGCTGTGGGGGATTGTGTGCGGCGGCATTGGGGGGCCGCCTGTGAGATTTATATGCCGGGAGACGTGAGGCGCAGTGCGCGACTGCGCGTGCGCGGCCGGTTCCTTGGCGGTCACGGGTTCGTGTTCGTGTCAGGGTCAGCAACTTGGCGTCCAAGTCTCTGACGGCTGTACCCAGAACCGACGCTGGCGAACGAGAGAGGCGGCTAAAGCTGGGCCTACTATATGAAATTTTACTGGGCCAGGCCGAGGTGTGGATGTTGGGCCTCCAAAATAGGTACTTTCTGGTGTCAGCCTCAGTTCGGACCAAGCTCCATTAAACTTTTTTTTTACTTTACCCAAATACGCTATGCTACAGGAAGGAATTCCAAAATCTACACCTAATCTATACATAACCTATACCTAACTAATATGATATACATAACCTATATACATAACTAAGTGCGTTGTTTCTTCTAACCGTCCTGGTTGTTTTGCAAAAAAGTTCCTCAACTTTTTTTAATCAACAATCACTCGTTCTTAAAACCAGCATTCTTAAGTTCCCACAATCCTTGAAATATGTCTTGATATTTTTGCAAAAAGGTCCTCAAACTATACTGCAATTGTGGAGGTGGAGGCGCCCGCGCCAGCCGGCCTCGACGCTGGGGTCGAGCTGCCCGCGCCGGACGCTAGCCGCCTCCGCTGCCGGGGCTCCTCCGCGGGGGCGCGTCGGAGAGGTGGGAGAGAAGACAGAGAGGAGATAGGGCTGGGAGAGAGAGGAGAGGTGGAAGAGAAGAGAGAGAAGGAGGAGATAAGGTTGGCTGGTTGAGCGCCTCGCCTCCTCCCCACGGCTGCGCCTCCCCCCGTCCCCCGTCCGCCACCTCCGTGCGCAGACAGACTGAGCCACGTCCAAACGCCGTCGCAGACCCTGACTGGCGCGAACCCTGCCCGACCTTCCCTCCACGCCAGCGCAATAGGATGACTCTGCTGTGCCGGCCGCGCCGCCACTGCCGCCGCTGCGGACGACGGATCCATAGAGGAGCCATATGCGCCCACGTGCGGCCCCAAGGAGCGGTGGCGGAGGTGGGCAGCGCGCGATCCGGCCGGCGGCGACGGTGGGCAGCGTGCGATCTGGCCAGCGGCAGCGACCGTGGACGTCCTGGTCGACCTCCCAATCCACTCTTTGCAGACCTGCACTCGAGCCGAGCCATCGCCAATGTTCGGATCCGGGCGGCGTGATGTGGATCCGGTGGACGTGTGAGTGTGGGGGCGGCCATGGCGTCCTCGCCGGTCAAGTTCTTCTTGGTGCTACTGGGAAGCTAAAGCAGCCGGCGTCGTCGTGAAGTAGCCGTCGTGGCGGGATAGGCGCTCCCTCTCCGGCTCGTCGCAGCTTGCCCTGGACGGGAGCTTTGCAAACAGGGCATGTGGGGAGCAGGTCGTCGCCTAGTGGCCTGCCTAAATCTCCTCCATCGCCGGCGAAGCCATCGATGGTAGTGATGGAAGGCCCGCCCAGGCACCGGCGGTCATCTGCCCCGCATCGATCTGGCCACGCTCGCCGCGCATGAGGATATCCGCTACACCACCATGGAGCTCGCTAAGGCATCAGTGCCAGCAGGGAAGCAGGACGCCGTCGCCTGTGTTTGCTGCTCTATGCTTGCCACCTATCGAAACAGCCACGCTCACCACGACGAGGCAATTTTGCTGCCTGTCAATCTGATCATTCTCGAGACACCCAAGGTGATTTGCTGCGCTTGATGTTGTCCTTCTAATGCTTGCACTTTAAGTGTTCGATGAAATGTCACTTCAAGCTGATAAATCATTCTTTCAGTCTATACTGATTGCCTTTGTTACCATATTTCTATGCTATTGCCTTGTCCACTAGAATAAGTGATGAGGCATTTCAAAGAATTTGTATATGCTTCAAAGACAACCTTTCAGGTTTCATCTAATAGTGGTTAGAGGTCCTAACAAATTTTGACTTGTGCAACCTATCTGACTAGCTTCTTAAATTTCTCTCTAGAGTGTTTATTTTTTTTACAAGGATCAATTTCCTGCTAACTATTCAAATTGGTTGAGCTTATCTATTTTGTTTAAGTATAATATCAAAGTATAAGGTTTGTAATCTTGTGATCCCTGTTCAGACCTTTCAGTATTTCTTCTAAAGTCATACTTGATGCACATTCTATTACCATGGTTATAGGGGGAATTAGGACTGATAATGCTTAGCATGATTAATTCTAAAAAAACATTAATTGTATCGGTACAACTGATATGCACTTCTATGGTGTTGGGCTTGCTTTACTGTGTTGATCATATGTGATTAGATCTTGAGTTTATCCTGCACAAAGACTAGGCTAAACATATATACAAGGTGAATGGAACTTTGAATGGTACGGTTTTCTCAATCCTTTCTAGGTGTTATGTATATGTATATATCTATCTCTGTTGATGATAGACTAGCCTTTTATATTTGTAGTTGACTATTGAAGTCTACGGTGCATTGCATACTAGCATTCAACCTGCTCTGGTTATTTCTGTGCAGATTCATCAGGCGCTCAACCTTACTCTTTTTTAGCCTAGCAATACTCTTAGATATAATGCTTGCATCTTTGTCTGAAACAGGTTGTGCTCCAGTCTTTGATCTAAAGTTTTTTTTATTTACCTACCTAAATATGTCCTTTTATTTACAATCTCATTATTTTTTATATAGTCCCTTCTCTTCTATTCTACTATCTTTCGTAGCAAATGTGTTTCTTCTCTGAACTTATAGCATATTTTTGGACTACTAAACGATCTCGAATGAAAAAGTTATCAACTACAAAGTTTAAAATCTCATCGAGCTCTACAATTTTTATATAAAGTTTGTATTCATCCGAGATCATATGCAAAGTTTGTATTAAAAAATACAGCCTTCAAATTTTTATATAAAGTTTGTATTCATCCGAGATCATATGCGAAAGTTTGTATTAAAAAATACAGCCTTCAAACTTAATCATTCCCATCCTTAGATTTGCTTCTATTTACAGAGCCCAATAACGGTTGCGCCATCATCGTCGTCGTACATCTTGACGCCACTCCCATCATAGGTCGCCTTCTACCACGGCAATGGGATTCAGAATGACGGTACGCCACTCAGAGCTGTGCCCGCCCCCGCTTCCCTCGGAACACACGAGTTCTATGTATGGGTCCCATGTAATAAACAGATGACATCAAACCACCCACAATTGTCTTCTACTAATATATTTGTAAAGAGAGGACTATTAGGGACAACACACCAACATATTGTGAAGTGAAGCCAACATATTAGGAACAACATATTGTGAAATGAAACCAACATATTAGGAACAAGTGAATAATAACGTGAGAGTAAGGACCTGTAGCAATGCACGGACATTTCTGCTAGTAATAATAATATTAAAATATGGTTGTTTCTTCCAACTATCGTAGTTGTTTTGAAAAAAATCCCTCAACTTTTTCTTAATCGTGAAAAAAAATCCCTCAACTTTTCCATAATGGACCATTTCGTAATCGACCAGCAGTCCTTCCGTGACCTCCTCTTCCAGTCCACCGCTATCTCCTCGCCATCCTCCAGCCGCACGCGCCATCACCCCCCGGATCAAGCGTGAAATAGGGGCACCTGTGTTTCTCGGCGCCGCTCGCTCGGTTGCCGTGCGCGTCCCCTTCTGGTCATCGTGTCATCCGACGGCGCCGCCGCTAGCCTTCCTCCATACCATCCGCAGCTGCACTGCTGGCCCTCGACCACGCCGTCCGGCAGCTGCACCACTCGCCTACACGCCCGCCTCCGCGCCGTTCGTCCACTAATCCGCCCGACGCCCGCCAACCACCACGCCACGCGCACCTTCCCTCCAAGATCTGCCGGTCACAGGCCAGCAGAGATAGGTGAGAAAGACTGAGAGAACCTTCCCTCCAAGATCTGCCGGTCATAGGCCAGCAGAGATAGACGAGAAAGACTAAGGCCTTGTTTAGTTGTCCAACTTTGGACAACCAAAAATACTGTAGCATAACTGTAGCATTTCGTTTGTATTTGTGAATTATTGTCCAAATATTGACTAATTAGGCTCAAAAGATTCATCTCGCAAAGTACAACAAAACTGTGCAATTAGTTTTTGATTTTGTCTACATTCAGTACTCCATGCATGTACCGCAAGTTTGATGTGATGGGGAATCTTCTTTTTGCATAGTGCCAAAGTTGGGATTTTGGGAGAAGCTAAACAGGGCCTGAGAGAGAAAGAGGATTCGAGAGGACCAGTCATGAGATATTTAGGCAGCCATTTTTGCATTTGGGTCCATGCACTTTTACAATACATCACTTGTGAAAGATTGTAATATCAGTAAAGTCCTTTAGGCAGGTTAGAATGACATGAAATAAAATTAACAGTTAAGTAACAGTCCTAAGAAGTTTATTCTCTCTGACGGTAAGCATCATATATGTATCATTTCAAACAAACAAAATAGCACACAAGCATCAAGCTATACTTAATCAACCCGCAGTCCTAGAAGTTAAACTGTCGTAGTCTCTTGATGATTTGCAAAAAAGTTCCTCAGCTTTTTTATAATGGCCGCTGGCGTGAGGGCGGGGATGGAGCAACAGTCGAGCGCCTGGCGGAGCAGCGCGACCAGCGCGGGCATGGTCGGTGCCGGGCTCGAGGGGTGGTCCTGGCGCAGCTACGCCATCGCACGTGGGGGATGGGGGTGCGGCGGTTTCCAACGAGGGCGGACTAGCGGCTTTCCGGATGGTGGCACTGGGACACCCCGCAGTGGTGGTGCGTCACATTGCCGTCACCCTTTGCTGGAACCTAAAGCTAATCCCAGCAGGGGAGGCGTTACAGGCATAGCATAGTGGTGGAGGAGCTCCCCTATGACGTGCAGTAGATCTCGCATGGCATAGTGATGTATGCCACCACCCACCAGTGTGGATTCACTCGCATGCCCAGCAATAGTCCTCAACCAGAGGCAACGCTAGCTGTTGTCATCTTCGTCAGCAACACTCACCGCCACATGGGCTACCGCTTCGGCCTTAGCAAGAAGCTCCACTGCCCAATGCTGCATCACCAGGAGGGCAATCCACAACTGGGAACCATATGCATAGGATGATGAGGAAAAATCCACTGGAGCACTTTGCTGCTGATCTGCACGGGTACTTTTTAAGTCACAAGAATTAATGATAAGAGAGGTAAATTAATGATAAGAGGGATCTTTTTGCTCCACTTATTTTGTAATATGATTGAGGAGCTTATCGTGGGTCACTCGGATACTGTGGTACTTCTTGGGGGCACACTTTATGGTCACTCAAGTGCAATACCTTCTCTTCTACAATTTGTGTTCGTCTTAGTACAACGCCCTCTCTCAGATACCTAACAATAATCATGGTTTTTTTTACGAAGGATTTTAGCCTAACTGATGGACAATCAAATTTTAAATATGATTTGTCCTTATATTTTGAAATTTTCAGCCGCAAGATAGTAGGTCGACTGCTATGCCTTTACTATCTTAATCTGAAAATTAATTTGTAGGTAGAACATTTGTTCATCATTGACTATATTATGAGGAGCAAATTGTAGAAAGATACTTGGATTGGTTGATTGCTCATGTTTCTTAGAGCAACTAGGCCATGCTATCAGGCTGTTAGGGTGTATACACTCAGGCATGAATTGTTAAGCATATTATAATCAAGGACTGAGCATTTATTTTAGCCTTGTAGTTTTTTTCTTTTTATAGGCTGAAAGTTTTATGGACAATCTCTTATGTTCATAATAACTTGCATATTTTATACATGAGTTGTATTAGTACTGAATCTTACCAGAAGTTTTAATGCATGTTTGAACTAGATGCAGGACATATTACATATGTAGAAAAATTGAGATTCCACCTTTCAAATAGGTCATGCAGAATTCAAAGGAGTTGTCCGCTTATTATTATCAGAGATGTATACAAATATTATGAAACATCCTAAACCAGATTAGGAAGTGAAGTAAGCGAACTAGGAGCTAGCGGATAATAACTTGGGAGCAGGTAAGAAACCGTAGCAACGCATTTATGCTAGTTTTACTAAAATGAAGAATGATTCAAACATTCAGAAGAAAGTTATGAATAAAATGTTTAGAAAATCATAGAATATTAAAAAATAGCCAATCATAGGTGGTGATGCCAAATAAAGTGGCTTCACGTTGGACATTTTCCATCTTTGTTGGTGCTCTGATTGCGCATGAGAAGGTGGATTGAACAAAAATATCATTACGGAGGTTGTTGTGTCATTGTGTGCTGGGTCGGGTAATTGTTATATGTGATGTTCTGTAATCTTTTTCTAAGGCTATCATATACTCTATCTCGATTATTAATTGTCTTCCACAAGTGTAGTAAGAACTTGTGGGCTCTGAAAATTGTAGCCCGGTGATGTCATTTGTTAATGTATTGGAATAATCATCATGCATGGGTAGTCATTACCGCTTTTCATCAGAAATATTATTGTTCCTGTGGGCATGAAGTTGTTAACTTTTTTTTTATTGTGTCACACGTTGATCCAGGTGTAAAACGACATCACCTCGTCGTCAGGTTCAGACAGCAAGCGTCACTAATAATCAGCGTCTCGACTATCAACTAAGCGGCAGGCAGGTAGGTTTGTGACATTATGAAACATCTATCCGGAGTTCAACTGCTTGTAAATCAGTAAGATCCACATCTATAGTAGAAATAGACCACACACAGCCCAATGAGAAGGGGCCAAGAAATCAATAACCGGGATCAAACAGACGGCGGGACCGCAGTTGGATGGCGCCGGTACGACGGCTGACATGCCAACATGCCATCTACAAGTCGCGGTGGAGGTGCAACCAGGAGGATTCGGCGGCAAGGGCTCCGCCATGCCGCCTCTGCCGCTTAGCTCCGCTGTCGCCTTGCAGTTGCAGGCTTCGTGGCGCCGGCTGTTGCCCCACTGGAAACTAAAGCAGGCAGCAGCCCACTCGTGGCGCATCCACCAAACAGGCCACAGCAAAATGGGGTACCGGAAGAAATTTTAACATTTAAAAACATTGAGGTCTGAATATTTGAAATACAATCCATGCACACGTTAATCTCTTGATAAAAATCCGATCCGGCCACCGCTCCTCTTCCAGGAAACGCAGCCGCGTTCACGCGTCCACGTCGCACACATCGTCGGCGCCCTCGGCCTCGAGGTAGTACATCTTCACCTCGTCGTGCTTGAACTTGCTCCTGCCCCTGCCGGAGCCGGCGGCCTCCCCCTTGCCGACCAGGCCCTTGTACGCGCGGCCGACGGCGGCCTTGGAGTGGTTGGTGGGCTTGCGCGGCGCCCTGACGAACCCGCCGTTGGCCGCCGCGGCGCCCTCGACCTGCACGGCGCGCGTGCGGGACTTGCCCTCCGGGTCCACCAGGCTGTGGTCGACGGCGAACACCCACCCGTGCTGACGGCCCTCGCGGCGCATATCGCTGCTCGTTTCTTGGTTCGCCTGTTTGGTGATGATTGGAGAAGTGAGAAGTCGAACGATGAGGTATTTGTAGGCCGGGTCGGGAGTTGCATTGCAGCAGCGCTCGGCGCGGGCACGGTTCCGTGGCGGCTACGGAGTTCGCGTCGCCGTCGGCAACTTGAGGCCCAATCCTCTGACGGTTTGACCAACCGACCTCAGCTGGAAATGTGGGGTCAGTAAGCGCTTGCCGCGTACACGCGTCTGAAGGCCGCGTTTTGGAATTGGGACATGTTGGACTTTTCTTGGGCTAGAGGAGGAGTTTGAGTTTTGGGCCTGGCCTCAAAGAAAAGCGAAGCATTCACGGCCCAAAAACGTTCAGCTGCTGCTGCGGCCTGTGCGTACGACTGTCGACGCGATCATCAGGAGGGTTGCGCGGTCTCTCGGATAGTCAGATAAGTACTGTTTTTTCTTTTTTCAAAACGATCAGATAGTCAGAGACTCAGATGCATGCGCTTGAGAGTTGAGACCTTGGCCGCCATGAATGGGAGCGTCAAATGTCCGTAGGTCAGACCGCCAGGGCCAGGGCGGCACTGCTGGTTTTCTTGCATGTTTCATGATGCTCAAGCCCTCCTCTCTGGCTGCTCTGCGCGTCCATCTCTTTCTATTACCACTTCCACGCATCCGTGGCCACCCTCGATCACTTTCGTACACGACACGGCCGTCGACTCGTTCCTCCGCACAGTACGTCAGTACGTGCCCACGGCGGCACGACGCGAGCATGGCGTCGTGAGTTGCGACTGCACTCTGCTCTGTGCGATCTGACGCGCGCGTCGTCGGTGACGACCGCTGTATAGTACTCGTTCACCGGCCGAGGTCCGGGTCAGCTAGGGTACCATTTCTCTAGTGCCTGGACGCTATCATTCAGACGTCACGAATCTTAAAGTAAGCCCGAATTGGTACATCGATAATGCTTTGTCGTCGGATGTGTTGATTATCTCTACAACACAGAAGCGGGGCCCACCGTAAACTGCTCGTTGACATGTTGCTTTTGTGCAGATTATGTGCAATGTTCCAACATAAGGAAAAAAAAATTTATCTGCGGTAAAATAAAATGTTCCAATAATTATCCCATGTTTTCTAGCTATAATAGAACAATGAATCTGAACTACTGGATTTCAATCCGATGGTTAATTTGTTGACACATAAATAGACAGTCCATAATATAATATATGCGCGAACGATCATCGTGACGTCCTCTTCTCACCATCATCTATCTATCATCTAATCGCGTACTGCCTGCTAGCCCAAAGCCCCAACTACTGGTGGCACTGGCACACGACACCAAGTTGACCAAGCCATCCCGATGCATCAGTAGTACTGTAACTCCTGCGTCACCGCGGTAATCTCGTCGTAAGACGCGGCCAGGAGGTCTTGGAAGGAGTAAACGGCTCCGAACGCGTCACCAGCACCGTAAGCGTCGAACAGGCTGCTGCTGGACTCGGACAGCAGTGTTGTGTCGTGCACGTCCATGCTGGGCGCCCACACGGTGGTGCCGGTGCAGCTACCTGAACTGCTTGCCGTCGGACTACTTGTTCCCGACGAGGACGACGGCGTCGTCGCGGCTGACGACGACGACTGCTGCTCGATGAGACCCACGAGCTCGGCGTACAGCTGCTCCGACTTGAGGAGGAGCGCGTCGTCGTCGACGGCGCCGCCGCCTGTGTACTCCGTATCGTCGAGATTGGCGAGGGGTGGTGGAGTCGGCGGAGGGGGTTCGTCGTGCCGGGACTGGCTGTCGTCGTCGCTAGCAGGAGGTGGTGGTGGTGGTGGTGGTGGTGATGGCGGCCTTCCTTCTCCTGTGGACGCCAAGTACCTCTTCTTGAGCTTGGTGTTCCAGTAGTTCTTGACGTCGTTGTCCGTGCGTCCGGGGAGCCTGGACGCGATCACCGACCATCTATCCAAAATAAAGCATATGATCGATCAGTATGAAGCATATGATGTGCTTCGTGCTTTGTTGGTCATGCAACAATGTATATAGATGCACGCGTCGTCGTACTTGCTTCCGATGTCGCCGTAGAGGGAGAGGATGAGGCTGTCTTCCTCGTCGGTGAAGCCGCCGTGCCGGAGCTCTGGGCGGAGGTAGTTGAGCCACCGCAGGCGGCAGCTCTTGCCGCATCGTTTCAGCCCTGACGTACGTACGAGGCAATCAAAAATTATTAACCGATTATAGCTTAACTTAATTGCATACGCTAGCTAGCGTCAATTATATTAAACTACGTCAACCTAGCTATCCCGACAGAGACAGTTACTACAATAATTCACAGAAAAAACTTAAGTGGACCATCATATCGGAACCCTTTGACCACTGTGCACCACCAAGCCACCAATCACACGGATGTTACGCTCACACCGAAAGCGATGGTGCTCGGTGAAAAAGTACTGGAAAAAAAAAACAGAAGCAGTAAGCTTCTGAAGCAGCAGTCACCTGCTTTCTGTGGCAGGGCGATCCAATTGCCGGCATTGCCGAACCTCTCGACGAAGCTCCGGAGGACGGCGTCCTCCTCCTGCGACCACGGCCCCCGCTTCACCTTCGTCTTGTCGCAGCACGGTGACCGCCCCATCGTTCCCTCGCCTGATCGATCGTCGGTGCCCAAGCTGAGCGGCGCGCCGCCGTAGCTTCTTCACCAGCACCGGCCGGCGGGCACGAGCTAATATCTACTGGAGTAGCTAGCACGAAGGTGATCGAGTGTGTTTATGAGGATTCCCTGAAGCTATATAGAGGAAGAGGAAGAGAGGGAGCGGAAGGCGACAGAGAATGCAGAGGGAAGGAGAGGAGGTCGAGGGAGCAGGCAGCGGGATTGCCGGGGTTTGGGTCGCGTCTCCCGGCCCGGCCTTATATGTTGCCAAGAGGCGCTAGCGAGCGGCAGCTACAAAGCCTACAACGCTCCGAACGAGTTGACCAAGCATGCATGTAAACTGCGTCTCGTCGAGTCGTCGTCTCGCCATCGTCGACGCCATCTACAAGCCAAAAGAAAACTAGATCGACGGGAAGAGTCCAACGACCAAGCTTGTCGCCGAGCGTTTCGTGGGTCTAGGAGGAGGATCAATTAATAATGCCAAGACAATCCCCGCACATCAATCGTTGTTTGGCGCTCAACATGTGTCACCCTGAATTTTTAACAGGGACGAATTAAGGCACGACCCTATGTGTGAACTGTTCAAGCTACCCCCTCGCTTGACTGGATTTTATATGAACTGATGAAGAGAGTTTTACGGTGATTAAAAAACACGGTTGCAAGAGACATAAACACATGTATGTATGCTTGGCCAAGGCTCCGAGCGACAAACAATGTCCACAAGCGCTTGCTTGTGTGATCTGATAAGCGCCAAGGCATGTACAAGAATATTCTTAGACTCCGCAGACCTACTCGATGCCTACCATGCAACAACCGGTATCTAGATGGGGATCAGAGATCCATTCTTGGCTTGGTTTTCGTTAACAATCCCCGTACCAACAAGAACTCCTCAATGATACATCGATACTCTTTTCGTTCATCATTCCAACTTTCTTAGAGAGCCAAATCATTTTATGTTTGATCAAAATTATAAAAAGGATCACAAAGGTTTACAGCACCGAATAGATATACTATGAAGATATATTTAATGAACAAATATCATGAATATTAAGTACTTTATTGTATAAATTTAGTCAAACTTTAAATGTTTTGACTCTTCATAAAAATTAAAATAACTTATAATTTGAAACGGAGGGGTACTAAACATGATTTCGGCTACTAAACATGATTTCGTTCCCCACATATCCAAGCAACAATCACCAGTATACTCACGTTGCCGTTGATGAATATATCGGTTTTTAGATTAGAGGTACAGTAATCTTTAATATACGAAAGCTGGTCAGGGCATCGGATGTTTCTCGCACCTGTATTGAGCCACGTCATAGGGAAATTCGCTGCCGTCCGATTCCCATGGTACTTTAGATCGAACCATTGAACCACGGGACACAGCAGGTTGCGTTGGCAGGCCCAGCCGCCCAGAGCTCGGTCGAACTTTCCAGCATCTGTCCCTAGCGTGTCCCTACGCCAGCTGCGTTCACGTACTTCGACCGGTGGCCACGGGGCTCCGCGCCTACGCTTGCTGCGATTCTCTTCTCGCGCGACGCTGCTCTCGGCGGCGGCGGAGACCCCGGCGAGGAGTCACGGCCGATCTGACGTCAATGAGCCCCGACGGCGACGAGCGGCAGAGCGATACAATCATAGTCAAGAAAGCATATGTTGAGCAAAAGGTAAACGATTATTTCAATTGTTTACTATTGAACTATTACTGATTGCTTTCCATTATTTGTAAAACAAAGATTTCATAAGAAGTTTCTTCAACTTTTAATTATGCTATCTTTCTCAGACTTAATACTACTCTTTGAGGCACTAATATATGCAACTGTTCGAATGACTTCATTTCACATGACACATGAGTACCTGGGAAGTATCTGATACCTGTTGTTTCAATGTTGATCTGTATTGTGTTTCAAAAAAAATGTTGATCTCACTGACTAAAGCCAGTTGCCAAATTAACGGAATTGCCTTCTGTAGACTGAAACCAATCCTGTAATTGCACTCTACTGTAATTGGTTTTTGCAAATTGATAGGGAAACTTTTGAGCTTAGTAGGCCGTTCAACTTTTGAGCACTCTTGAGAGGTTGAACCTCACCTTTTACTTGCATGGTGATTCGCCTTCAGATATGCCTCCATTGTCGATTCTTACATTCTGCTTGGGTTTTCCAGACAAACCTCTTTCTGAAACTGAAAAGGCTAGGATCCAACTATCTCCAAAACCATTTTTGGTCAAGCCAACCTGCAGAGTTCACCAGACATTAACTGTTAAACAGGCTTAAAAGTATAGCTTTTCCCATCTCTCGTTGCTTTATTTTCATCACAGTCAATTTTGTTTTTTACAATATTTTTTAGGCTTGGCTCATATTCTGCTGCCGCAGGTTCTACAATGAGGATTTCGAAGCTCTAACAGACACATGATTTTATAGATATCAGATACACCATTATTTGTTAGATTCATCTCTCACGGCCTCTGTTCACGTAATGATAAATCTGTGGCCAGAGTACAAGTATGCAAAACAATTTGCTATACAGAAATACAGAATTGATACCCTATGATAGAAGACCCCATGATAAATCTTGACATTCAATTCTGCGGATTAGAAACGACTTTCTGTGCTCAATGTAGTTTCTTACTAGTTCATAATATCAACATTGCTCGCATTCTAAGCTCAGCCCTGCATTAGTTTCTTTGAAGAATTTATTTATTTATATCTTCCAAAACTGATGTGCTAAGTTGTTCATATATACTGATGTATTGCATTCAACCTTTGCATTGGCCACTCATATGCATTGTCAACTCCATATCAGTCAGAAGGTTGCAAGTGCATAACGCTTTATGTTCCATCAGAAGGTGGGTAAACACTGGCCCAGCTTGCGTAGGGCGCGGCAACGCCCCGCCAGAGTTTCTAGTGTAACCGAGTTATTAATTAGTTCAAGCAAACAATTCTCCCCGGTAGCTGCCATTATTAGCCATGAATGAATACATATTCAGGATGCATTGTGTTGGATATTTAGAGGAATGAGCGCCAAAGGTTCTACTGAAATTGGACAAAACTCCCAAACTAGAGACCACATTGTTAGCATGGTTGTTCTTGATTCTCTTCCCTAAGTTATCAATTAATCCGTGCCCATGCAAACGTGAGTACTCTGGTAATTTTAAGAGGCAACTGTTTTTTAGGATATGTGAGTATTATTAGACTTTAATTTGGTGAATAAATTTGGACCCACAGCTAATCAAAATTCCTCATCTTTACTCTTGTTCGTTTTCTGAAACAATACTCATGTATAGATATTCTGTAATCGTTATCCATATATACGTTGTGGTAGATTTTAGTTACCATTTACGAAATATGTGTTTAGTTAAAATCTCAACTTTGTCACAACACAACTTCTTCTTTTTTGACTGCCACTTCAAGAGAGTTACTTGACCTACCTGTACTTCTGCGTAGAAAAAAAGAGACGAAATTCTTGAGATTAACATCCGCTGTGACTGTGAGAAACGGTACGTCAGTTTCAGATCCAAGATTGAACCAGTCTTTCACTTTTCGTTGCACTTAAAAGGCATCAAGATTCAAGACAGCTCATCTATGCAGTCATCACTCATCAGTAAAATTGGGTCCACAATGATCGGAGTATAGATACGTAAACGTAAGTGGTAGATTTAGTAATGGTAACGTCGCAAACAAATTGGTAGGTAACAACCTTAAAGACCGTAAACAATTATGCTGAATCGCTGACCCATTGGTCCTGTGCATATACAAACATTACTGCTGACCCAAGACTAGCTGCAATGGTGTACATTCATCTGTAAATATCACTGTGCGAGTTGGCTATCAATCTGTTCTAGCTAACTTCTAACTTTTGTACTAATCCTCATGGGTTTGTTCAAACCATCTTCTAGATATGGTCATATTAACTTTGTTAATCTTGTAGAATTGCGTTTCAAGCTTTTTCCTTTTGCAAAATTAGTGCTGTAACTAGTCCATCAACCCGTGCGCACGCACGGGCGAATGTTTTAAAATTTATTGTATTTGAAAATTATTTAAAAATTAAACTTCTATCTAATAATCAAAATTGTTTACCTACTACTCACTAATTTTTCAATACTTCAACATAATACTCATACGGCTGTGTACTCATCTTTGTCCAGTTGTATTTGATTTTTTAATTTTTCATCCGTATTCACACTTTTTTTATTTTGTATCGCACCTTCATACATTGTGTTTAGCATAAAACTTAATATTTATCATCACTTGCTCACGTACATGTATAGATGGTCTACATGGTGACACTTATCATGCATATATACCTTAACTTAGTACTATCGTATTCTATATTAATAACGACATAAATAAGTAGAATCATATATTAGTTTAATTTTGGATATTTCTGTAAGATGCACATGAAGATAATTAGATTAAGATTTAGTATTTACTTTAGGTTACTTTTAATAACCACATAGGGGGCAAGTTAGATACAAATTTAGAATGCCATTTTAAGTCATGCTTTATAATGATATTTATGGGTAAATTGGATGAATCTATGAAGTTATTTTAGACTATCTTTTATTTTTTATAATAGAAGAACTTGATAATTTAGATATAGGTTTAGAGTTTATTTTAGAATATTTTCACAATGACAGTGGTAGGTAAATTTTTAGAAAACATAATAGATCAATCACTATAGTGATTAGAGTTTACATGATTGATGTTTGATGTTTCTGATTGATGTTTGATGTTTCTGATTTTTGTGAGCATTTCTAGGATTTGAGTTTTTTCTAGCGTGTCTCGTGAGAACTAATGCGGAGTCTCCAATAGAAAAAAATAAGACTAAATTGCTAAAAAAAACTAGTACCTTGACATTACTCTATAACGTCTTCATCCGCATTTAGAATCTTTAACTTTTCACTTTGCTTCATAGGTATGCACTTGAATTTGTTTAATGGACCATAAGTTTGAGTTATAATTTTAATATAAAAACATATGTTCTCATCAGTTCCTCTTTATCTTTATAAATGGTGACACACATCATGCGTACATACTTAATTATTATATCATATGTCAATAGTGTAAGAAATAGAAAATTTAGAATTATATATTGGTGTATATTTGTCACATCGTGAATTTTTGGATTTCACGATGTGATTAAAAATACTAATTAAACAATAATTTTCTCATAATTTTAAAATTTTTCCAAAATTTATTTTCTTAACAAGAAATGTAGTATACGGAAAATAATTGAGTGTTTTTCTAAATTAAATATAATGGTTCGGTGTATGTGTTGCATTCATACCGATGCATTTTGGGTGTATTATGAGTGCAAATATTTTAAAAATGCGTCCAGATAATAATTAGGTTGTTTCGAGATGTTCCAGAATTTTAAGAAATTTATTCTCATTTTCTAAGAGCTAGATCCCCTTTTTAGAAGGTTCTAGAATCTTTTTCATGAGCTCCAAATATTGTATTTGGACTCCTCGTGTCCCAAACTATCTCTAAGAATTTTTCAGAAATTTTTGGGATTTTTAGAATATTTTTTATGGCTTAAATAAACTATCTAGCTTTATCTGGATTTTTCTTTGCACGGGAAATAATTTCTGAAAATAAAACAAGGAAACCTTTCCTATCCGTTTGGGCTGAACCCGTGGGCTCAACCCACTCTAGCCCAGCAACCGGCCCGCTAAAGCCCATCTGGGCCCAAGTGCCATCGTTCCCATGTCGAGCGCTCGCTAGTGCACCTATAAAAGCGCTGCCAAAGTCCCCACTCCTGCCATTCGCCTCCTCGCCTCGTGCCCTCACCTACGCAGCACCCGCCGACCTTCCTCGCCCGCACCGCAGGCGGCCTTGGCCGCTTCGATTCGCCGCATGTGATGCTCGCCGGACGAAGCCGACAACTCCTGGAGCCTCATGTCGTCGAGCTGCGTCCAGACAACCCATCCCCAATGCCGGCTTCGACCGAAGCGCTGCAAATCGTTAGAGCCGAGCCACCATCCATCCTTCATCATCGGTCGCTGGCCAATTTCCTGTCGTCCTGTGATCCTCTGCCATCGGTAAGCCCTTCTGCGAGTTCCCCTCGCTCTCCTCTCTCGTTTCCCCTCCTTGCCTTGGTCCCTAGCTCGCCGAAGCGTCGGCAAGCCGGTCGGCCAGAGCCGCTCTCATGCGGGAGGAAGAAGGAGCCCCGGCCCTTTTGTGCTTAGACCCCTGAGAAACCCTTTAATCTTTTGTCCATTCCTTTTGTCTTGTTTCTCTTTCATATAACCCCCCTAGGAGTTCTCAATGTTCAGAACTAGATCCAAATTGAGCCCTTTTTATAGATCTAACCCTAACCTTGGACCTTTTTACAAGCACTGTTTCTTGTGTCAGTTGAATCTTCTCTACTAGCCCCTGATATCTAGTTAATTTTGTTTAGGTCCTTAGAACCTTGTCTAATCCATAGATTACATGTTTTAGCTCTGTTTCTATCTGTTCAAGTTGCGTTAGATTCATAACAACATAAATTACATGATAGTGGTGATGTTTTCCATCATTGCATATTTTTGAAAATAAATTTAATGCTAATTTGCTAATACCTATTAAACATGTTGTCTTTAATTAAAAGCTATTTAGTGTTATACACCACTTTTCATAACAAGTGTTAATTTTATTAATGCTTACTCTTAAATGTTTTTTCAATTAAAGGTAATTAGAGACATACCTCGGCTTTTCATCAATTAAACTCAACTTGATTAATGTATATTTAATTTGTTTTATAAATAAAAGCTACATATGTTATATCTCGAGTTTTCATAATTAAATATTAATTTCGCTAATATAAATATAAATGTGTTTTTGAATTATATTTGGTTAGTTCAACCCGAATCATAAAGCTATGGCTTTAGATGTTTACATATACTTTATTTTCAAATTAAATATTTAATTTGCATAAATTGTACTTGAATGTTTATAAATAAAAATTGGACTAAGCTCTACATCATCTTTTCATATGTAAATATGACTTGATTAATTTCAACTAAAGGTATTTCTCTAAAATATCTTTAATTATTTTTCTCAATTAAAATATATGAAGCATTTAGGCTTTTCTCTTTCTTTTATAATTCAAATCTCTCGATAGCTTTGTATCTTCAACCATAGTTTCGTTCCCATCATTTCTTGCATTCGCGTGATCCTAGAATCGAGCCCTATCGTTTAGTACCCTCTTTTAGAACTTTTCCTTTTGTTTTCATGTATTATTCTTAGTTGTACTTGTTTGTTTGCTTGTATGTTTGTGCCGGTGATTGCTTCGAGTAGAAGGATTGTTGTTCGAGAGGTTTGAAGATTAAGAGTTTCAAGAGAGTAAGAGATGAAGAGCAGTAAGAGTAACTTTTCATTGGAGAAAGGCAAGTATCCCTAACCATCCTTCTATCTATGCTTATTTTACAAGAATGCCATGTATTAATTGGAACATGGAGAACTGCCTAGGAAAACAGTGCAGCCACAAGAACTACATGACTCTGATCTTGGCTAATTAATTAGAGACTCTAGTTTGAAGCAGTCTTACCGAAAGGGCAAGAGGGGCGGTGGCAGATCGGGTATAACCCGGCCCTCAGACTGATCTGCTCTATGGTAGCTTTGCAGTCTTGAGAGAGGTTTATGCTCTGCTACTGATTCAGAAACCTTAGTGGGATCCTTCTTATTAGGGAATCTTTGTAAAGGCCTCGTAGCATCCCTATGCAACCACACCTCGGTAGTGTGATGAGTGCCTGATCAGCACAACATGGTTGGGTCTAAAGTGCTTCTGAACTTTTACGCGACTTATGGTGAAACTGTACAACCTCTGCAGAGTGTAAAACTGATTTATCAGTTCTGCACACGGTCAAGAGTGGCCTGGACCCTCACATGATAATTGAACTTGAAGATGGACTTAAATCATTATTCTAGTTATTTCTTGTGGCTTTACTAAGTACCAAATATAAGTTTACTCACCTTGCTTACTACTGCTCAGAAGAGGAAGGTGTGTGAAGTTTTCTGAAGATGATGATGATGCTTAGTTTTAGGTGTACCCAACCCCCAGTAGACTGCCTGTGAAGTTTGGAGCCTTCATTTCTAGGAATAAGTTGTATATCTCTGATAGACTCGTAAGTCATTATTTATATTACTTTACTTGATATTGTTACTGTTATTCACTGATGATGTCACTATATGTATGAAACTTGATCCTGGCATACATATAGGTAGCACTTGATTTTGTTTTAAAGCCGGGTGTGACAATATAAGTACTAGTGGTGTTTTTATAATAACAAAACTTGGTAATTTAGATATAGGTTTAGGATTTATTTTAGAATACTTTTGTAATGATAGTAGTTGGTAACTTTTTAGAAAATATAATAGACCAATGGCTATGATTATTATAGTTTATACAGAATTGATGTTTGATATTTTTATTTTTGTTAGAATTTATAGGATTAATCTTTTTTTCCTGGTGTCTCATGAGAAATAATGCGGAGTGGCCAATGGAAAAAAACTGAGGCCACATTGCTACAAAATTATTACCTTGAGCTATCTTGTATTTATTAACTATTTGAACATAATACTTATATGGATATATACTTATTATTTTCATCCGATAAATTTTAGTTAGTAATTATTCTATAGTATTTTCATACACATTTATAGTCTTTAACTTTTCATTTTTCATTTTACATCACAGCTATGCGCTTGAATTTATTTAATGGATCCTACAATTTAGCTATAATTTTAACATAGAAATCTATATTCTCATCACTTCCTCTATATCATTATAAATAATGATGACACACATCACGTATGTACCTTAATTATTGTATCATATATGAATTGTGTAAAAATAGATAATTTAGAATCATATATTGTTGTATATTTTTTATTAAGTGATTTGGATTAAAAAAATTAAAACTCATGTTTTTAATAACGACATATGTGGGTAATATAGATGCAAATTCAAGGAGTTACTCTATGTTATTTTTGAAGTATTAGTTGTGGGTAATTTAGTTGCAAATCTAGGGGTTTATTTTAAATTATTTTTATAATGGCATAAGTGGGTAATTTTGATGAAGATTAGGGGGTTACTTTTATTTATTTTATTTAATGTTAGAGGGTAATTTAGGTATAGATTTAGGGGTTACTTTAGGCTATTTTCATAATAGCATAGGTGAGTAATTTTTAAGAAAACATAATAGATTCAATGGTTACGATGATTTGAGACTACCGATTGATGGCCATATCTTTTACTTTTTTGTGAGAATTTATAGGATTTCTCTTATTTTTTATTTTATAGGTTGTCTACCTAGGATCCAAGATGACTTCACCTGAAGGCTTCAAATGGAGCATCCAATTAGTAATAGTAAGGTTGATTCATTCGTGCAACTTGTTTCATCAATAATAAGCAGTACAGGTTGATTATTTTTCACTGTAATTAAGCATAAGGAACTCTGCACTAATTATCAATACTGTGAAAATAATCAACAAGATCAAATGCCTTTTGATTAAACGAGTTGCATCAAGCAAGTACATTCAAAGCACAAATACATCTGAATGCATGAAACTGTAGAGGGTGCCATCCACAGAGCACCGTGCTTTTTTTAGTCCACTTGGTGCACATTATGTCTTATAGTATATTGCTTAGAACTTTGATCTTGATACACTTCTCACCTACCTTGAGTTGCAAAATCTCATGGTACGGGATGTGTGGTGTCTGTCTTGTTATTAATGTTGGCGTTGAAAGAATCGTTGGACTCTAGATAAGGGTTATTTTCTTTTCTGCAACTTTAAAAGGAAATGAAAGTGCGACACTTCAACTGTTCGGGACGACGTAATATGAAGATAATAGTTTTTCCGTTCCAAATAAATGCGTGTTGCAAGATCAAGTCGCCAATGATGGCCCTAGTGATAAGAACACACACTCACACACACAACAAGTCAGCATTCTTTTCCTGCGGGGAAAAAAGAGAGAACAAGTTGGGCATATTTAATTTACACCGGTGGAAAACTCACATTTAGTCCAGGTTGGTAAGCCACATACCTCCTGAAAAATCAACCGGAACTAACTATTCGGGACAAAAGGGGCTCTTTTTAGTCCCGGGTCATTCACCCGGGTCCCGGTTGGTGTTACCAACCGGGATTAAAAAGGTTCAAAAAATAAAAAAAAAGGGGCCAGCTCACCCGCGTCGGCCGCCCGCTCGCCCGCTCGACGGCCACCCGCTACTCGCCCGCCTGCCCGCTCGCTCGCCGCCCGCTGCTCGCCCGCCCGCTCGCACCGGCTGCCGGGAGCCCGCCGGAGGCCGGCCCCCGCCACTCGTGCCCCCCGCCGCTGCGCCTGGAGAGAGAGCCTGTGCGAGATAAGGGAGGTGAAAGGAGGAGAGAAGAGCTTGCGCGAGATAATGGAGGGGAGAGGAGGAGAGAAGATAAAGTGGAGAGAGAGGGGGGACTAAATTAAAGGCTCCGGTTGGTAAGGTGAGGCCTTTAGTCCTGATCTCGGTTGGAATTAACAACCGAAACTAAATAGTCCCGGTTGTTAATTCCAACCGGGACTAAAGGGGGGGGGGGGGGCTTTTAGTTCCGGTTGGTGTTTTCAACCGGGAGTAAACACCTCACCAAATTCCCTCATCCCACTAGCCCTTACAACTGGGACTAAAGGGCTTCTTTAGTCTCAGTTGCTATTACCAACCGGGACTAAAGAGCCCCATGTCGGTGGTGGATTTTTGACCCGGGACAAACGGCTTTTTAGTCCCGGGTCCAAAGACAACCGGTATAAAAAAATTTGGATGGAAGGTGAGTTAAATAGGCAGCAGTAATTAAGGTGCTAATCATGTCCAAAAATATGCTATTTCAGAAGTTTTTATCTAGCTAGCATACTCCATTGTTTGTTAGCGGTTCCAAACCACAGCTGCCTCTGTTTGAATTTATACCATAGTGTTCTCATGTTCGGCTGTGTCCATTTGTTTGTTTCTGTAGATTATCGAGCTAACAACCTATAGGCTATATATGACCATGCATGGACATGATCATCGATTAATATGGTTGCTAACTTCCCATAATATTAAATTCCTGACAAGCTTCTAGAAAACTAAGCTGCTAAGAACGTGGTCTCTATTCTCTATCTAATCGACACTAGATAGTTTACTCATTTAGTAAATACATATTGTTAAGAGGAATAGAATACTAACACGTTTACAAGGCGACAAATAGTTAGTCCAGACGATCGGTTGGTTAAGCGCTATCAAAATCTTCATCGATAGCTAATCACACCATGTGTGAATCACGATCGGCCTTAGTGTGCATGCTAATCAATTTAATTTGATGCACGCTATACATGCATCGAAGCAAGTGGACATGACGCATAGCATATTTTGCTTCTCCAATGATGTAATTAGCGGAACATGAAATCATAAATATGTCGAAATACCGAAAGGGCATCGTGTGCATTCGTGCTGCAACATTGTCGGCTCATGTCATGCAAACAATTTGAGACGGCTCAGAAAGAGTTGGTTCAGGACTGAACCCCTGATCGAAGTATTTAATCTTCAGCCAAAAAATAAAGAAAGGAGAGTTGTGAAAGCGGCTGCATTCAGTGGGTACCTTGATCATGACGCGAATGTAGCATCATCTCTGATGCAGGGTTCCCTACTTCTATAGAATGCTGGAGAGTACATCATCTGATCATCTCGTGATGCAAGTACCAAGATAGAAAACACAAGTATTTTATAAACATGCATGCAACGCGCATTCTAAAAAATCAATGTGAACAGGCTCTTGCTTGAACTCAGCAGTGAAGAACAATCCATCCTTGTCAAGACCAAAAGGAGATAGACGGGTTGAGAGTGAGGGATATGAGTACCCCACGGGTCCCCATCGACCACAATATTAGCCGGACCTGACAAGTGGGCCCACCCAATCAGAGCGTACGGGCCGAGGACATGAAGTTACTCTGAGTACACGTCAAGGCAACTAGACAGTCCAAGTCTGCCTGGATATCGTGGGACGTGTTTTGTAGTCTGACTTAGATTACCTTCCATGAAATTATCGAGTAGATTAAGTCCAAACTGACTTATAACTCTTGGTCATCAGCCTATATAAGGTGGCCAAGGGAGCCTCTCGATGGCATGAGATCAATCCCATGCAATACAATCCAACATACAGGACGTAGGGTATTACTCTCCGCAGGTCCAAACCTGTCTAAAACCCTTGTGTCCCCTTTGTGCTCTCACGATCATCTTCGAGTTCTTGATTTCATGATCGCCCTCACCTACAAATCAACCACTTGGGTAACCCCCTGGTGGACTGCCAGGCTTATAAATCCGATAGGGAGGACAAGACTGATTTGACAAGCGTTAGCCGCCCGGGTGATGTCATGTTCCTTCCGCTCCAACTACTAAGTTTGCCTATGGCATTGTCCACTATAGGTTGTGATTCCACCGTCTTTAGGCGGGTTTTAGACAATGGTAGACCCAGATGCATGACTGGGAAATTGCCATGCTTTGCCGGAAGATTTCGTAGAACTTCACTCAGTTGTATTCCTTGACAGCAGATAGGGATGGCAGTTGACTTGTGGAAGTTTGTTTTCAGCCCCGTTGTCTCTCCAAACATAGTCAATATGTTGACCAACGCGTCAATCTCCTCTTTTCTTGGTGCAATGGAGTTCATGTGCGGTTGGAGTCTTAGTGCCAACACTTTGGTGATGATTTTGATGAAAGAATGAATTAGGCTTATGGGCCTGAAGTCCTGAATAGTGTCCGCCCCATCTTTCTTTGGTAATAGAATAATATTGGCTGAGTTGATTACTTGGAGGTTGTTGCAGCGAAGAGAGTAGAAAGCATTTGCCGCTACCATTACATCGTGCTTGATAATATCCCAACATGATTTGAGAAATGTTTTAGTGTATCCGTCTAGTCCTGGTGCTCTATCACTCGGCATTTTATCAATGGCTCTTTTAATTTCAGCTTCAGAGATAGGGAAGTCTAGCAAGGATAAGTCGTGTTGGTTAATCCCGAGGAGGCCCCAATTAAAGTTCGCTAGATGAGGCTGAGGTTGCTACATGGTCGCTTTGAAGAAGTTTTGGATCTCAGTTGAATTTTCCTCATGTGTGCATGCCTAACCATTGCCCTTCTTGAGTCTCTGGATGAAATTTTTCCATCGCTTGGAGTTGACTCGTCGGTGGAAGAAGCGTATGTTTGCGTGAAAGAGCATCTAGGTCCCTAGTGGGTTTTGGTATGTTGAATGACAACGTGATTAAAGGTCTAATGAACTTGTTTAAGTCTATGAGCAGGACAATGCTATTGATGAATAATCTTTGTGAGAAAGATTGTATTAAATGGCTCATACAATGAAAAGAACAAGCACAATATATGGCATCATTCACTCAAGCAAGCAATGGTGTAAAAGAGAGTTGAGGCTTGGTTGATGGCCTTATATTGTAAGATTGCTTGAAATTAAAGATGAATGTCACCGTGAGAAATATTATGTGAATCCCATGATGGCTATATATATATTATATGGCAAGCAAATCGAAGTAAATAAAGAGACATGATGGCATTAAAATATTAATTGGTCTCTAAATAAAATGAGAAGTTTGTTGTAAATAAATGGGATATAGAAGTCAAAAGAAGATATGATCTCAAGAGGATTTTATTCATGATGTCAAAACATAGCTAGACCCAAATGCGGCAGTTCTTGGATGAAGAAATCAAGCAAAGTGATTAGCTATGAGATACTAGGCATGGTTTGGTCAAGTAGTGACTTGGGCCATGAACTTTGCTAGGATGAAGTGGCTAGTGCTTAGAGGATTATGAGGTATCAAGTCAAGCCGTACCGAGTATAGCAATAGGATGCATCAAATGTTTATTGATTCATATGAAGAAGTGACTTGTGATCTAAAATTGGGTTTCATTCATATGTGGTTGAATATTGATCCAAGTCACTAGCTCAAGGTTGAAGTGCTCAAACCAAAGAGATAAAGATGGATGTAGCTCTCAAGTAGATATGCTTATCAAGTATGGCATGGTTCATGATAATGAAGCTCAAGAAGATGAACAAGGTATTTATATTTTGATCTTCAGTATAGGTGTACCGTACTATCAAGAGGGATGCATCACATGGTCATTTGACATAGTCTCAGTGCTCAAGTATCCTATGTGAGGCAAGAGAGACACAAAAGCCACACGTACACACTAATGGTCAGAAAGTTCTGGAAGTTTTCAGAGAAGTTTCGGGAAGTTCCAGAGTTTCTGAAGAAAGTTTCGGAAAGCTACGGAACTCAACTCCTACTAGTTGGTTTGAAAAATCGGAGGTTCCGGTTTTGGAAAACTACAAGTTCTGGTTTTGGTCTGGCAACTCTAACGGCTAGTTTTTGGGGAGTGGGGTATTTATACCCCACGACCCCCTCAGTGGCTGGTTGCTGTTTTTTGCGGTTACAGCTGTGCTTCTTGCCTATTCAAAGCTGAGCCAAAGCCAAATAGCTCTCCCCAACCCCTCTTTGTGAGGTAGTGTGATCTTTGCTAAGATCTTGTGAGTTGGGTAGTAGAGAGGAGTTATTTGATAGCACTAGAAGAGCACTCATACGCTTGAGCACTGGTTTGCCTTGTCAAGTTTCAAGTGAAGCATTGTTACTCTTGGAGGTATTCCTCCTAGATGGCTAGACGTTGCCCAAGAGCACCCAAGGTGTGGTGAGCCATTGGACAGTTTGTGCAGGGCAAGCTTCACCTCCAAAAGGGAAGAAGCTAACTAGTGAAGTGGGGAAAGGGTTGAGTGCAACCCGGCTTCTTTGGAAGCACCCTATAGAGATGTAGGATTCGCTTAGGGTGAATCTGAACTTCGGTGAAACAAATCTTTGTATCTCCTCACTAGTTTGCTTACATTTTCTTTCCACTTCCACTTCATTGTTGATTTTGTAACATTGGTGAATCACTTGGGTGTTAGTGTTTGTGAAGTGCAGGAGGAGCTTTGTGATCTTGGTAAGATACACCATCTGAGAATATTCTCTAATCTGGTTTGATCTTTACCTCACTTGCATTGCATAAGGTTTAAGGGGTTCTCTCTTCCCGACTCAAAATCAGAGGCTCCGGTTTTGAAACCGGAAGTTCCGGTTTCCAGGCAGATAGATTTCATTCTGCTGCTTAAGGCGTGTGTTTCCTATCTTCGGAGTTTTCGGAGATTCCGTAATTTGGAATCTCCGGAAGTATTTCTAGAACAATTCGAAAGTCACTGATAAACTTGTTTTAAGTGGCGACGATTTTCATGTTACACCTATTCAAACCCCCCAGGCGACATCAAGATCCTTTCATTGCGTTCCCTAACTTTAAATTTAGGTTTCTTATTCTGCTAGCTTGGTTCTTACGCGCTCGTTCAATCACAGCCAGCCCCATGGCCCTTGTCTTCAGCCGGCTACGTAGGAGGTGTTTGACCTCCGAGAGTGTTTGGTGCTCTTGCGCCATGTCCAGCCTGAGGATGACCTCTAGGGCCATGTATAGTTGCATTTTTGCATCTGGTATAAGATGGCTACTCCACTCTCACAGTGCAACGGCCGTGTCATGGAGCTTGTGGTAAAGTCTGTGGAAAAGCTCAACATGTGATGATTGCGTATTCCATGTCCAAGCTGTTGTCTCCTTGAATCCAACAGCATTGTCCAAAAGTTCTCAAATTTGAAGGATTTCGGATGTCTCGATCCACTTTGGTTGGAGAGCAACAATGGGCAATGGTTAGATAATGAGGTGGAGAGGGTGTGCAGGACATGGTTACTGAAAGCATGATCCCATTCCTCATTAGCAAATACTCTATCAAGACTAACAAGAGTAGGGTTGCGTCTTTCGTTGCTCCAAGTGAATTTTCTGTTTTGGAGGTGAATTTCACGAAGGTCACAATCATCTAAGGCCTCTCTAAACATATTCATTAGCCTCAGGTTTAGCCTGCTGTTATTTTTGTCACTCGCTTTGTAGATGAAACTAAATTCGCCTAGTACCAGCCATTGAGAATTGCTTTGAGGCTTTTGGCATTGAAGTTCTGTAAGAAAATTGGCCTTCCTGCTAGTTTTGGTTGGGCCATACACCACCGAAAGGGTGAAATTGTTTGTCGTTACTTGCATCATTACTGTTGTCGTGATATGAAACTCCTATGACCACGTTGGTCAGCTTGACATGGTCGTTGTTCCACATTAGAATAATGCCACCCCTCGTGCCACTGAGGCCCCCCGCTGGCTTGAAAGTATAATTGTCAAGCATGTGCCCTCCCAGATACGCGGCCGTAAATTGGTCTATCTCGTTTAGCTTCATTTCTTGCAGACAGGTGATGTGACAGTGTGTGGAGGAAATTGTGTCTTGGACCGTGTCTCTCCTAGCTCTCCGGTTGAGCCCTCTCACATTCCAACATAAGATTTCAAGGTTCATTGCTATAATTAAAGAAAAGCGGTGCATCTCTTGTATCGGCTGAACAGCCTGGGCAGGTCAGCAGCTGTGGCTTTTCGTAGTAGCAGAGAAATGCACAATCACTCCGAATGGTGCCCGGCTTCATCAACAGGAGCACAACCAGCAAAACGACCATGCAGAGTGAGTTAAGTAGCCATGAATCTATTATGGCTTTAGGATTACAACCCAATTGAATGTTGAGACACTGAATAATTGAAATTTGCTGCAGTGGCGCCTTGCACTGCTTGATAGTTCAGAAGTTGTGCTTAACATGACAAAGAGGATACTGAATTAGCTACTAAGCTGGTAGTTAGGTGGCCGCCCGTAGAGCTTCTGCCTGCAAGCTGTTGGTGGCTTCCTGGATGTCGGCGATGGCTTCTCCTGCCACCGTGGCCATAGCTTCGTCGAGCTCCTCAGCATCAATGTCTTCTAAGTTGAATGCCACTGTCAGTGCCGCAATCACATCTTGAGGTAGTGACCCCTAGAACATTGCCAAGAACTCCTGCAGTGCAGCCTCGATGGGCTGCAGATCATCATTTAGAATGCCAAGTTTGCGACATAGATTTTGTTGCGCGCGTTTTGGCTGATGGGTAGAAAGTCTCGTGCTGCGATGTATCGTAGACATGTTGAAGACGCAGCGTGGATGGCGACATTTAGCCGACTCCATGTGTGCCAGCAGGTTCTGCTCCTCCAGCAGTGGCTCCACGATGTGGAGGATTGGCTCCAGCCTGGTGAAGAGGGCCCTGACAAGCGTGTTGCCGATCGGGCTGCTATGCTCCACACTGCCTAGCATCGTGGCGGACGGGTGTCCCTACCGTCCTCCGCTCCGTCGGTTTGATCGGCGTCGACGTATGCTGTGTCGTTGGTGTCGGTGGCGAGGTCTGGCAACATCTGTGTAGCATTGAACATGTTAGTGAAGTTCTGATCCAGTGCGAAGTCATGCCCAGAGGCCATGATTGACGAAGCCGGCAAGGTAGCCAGCTCTTGGCCATACAGAGCAGCTTCCACCTGAAGCTTCTACAAGGCTGCATCCATCTCCTGGACGGAGATAGAGGCACCACCATCATGCTTGTTTCCTGCTACTGGTATGTCGTCCAGGATGCGTGCAAATGCACCTGCCACCCTGATCATCGGCGCCTCCTTGTTATTTGCCTTGTATCCACGACCCTCAGACCAAACTTCAGTCCCCTTATGAGGTAGTTGGAGCTTGTCAGCAAGCACTGCTGCTTTGTCGATGTAGTCCGAGAAGAGCGCGTTAAGAGGCGCTAGCTCCCTATCTACCATACCCTGTTGCCTGCGCAAGAAGTTTTTGGCCGCCTCCTGGATTGTCGAGGCTTGATTAGCGAAGAGGAATTGGAGCTCAATCACCTTCTTATCACGGAGAGCACCAAGTTGGGGCAGCTGCTAAGGCAAGTTGATGATGCCCGTATCGTCGTCACCAACATTCTGGGCAGCATCCTGGTGGTGACGCCCCATGCCTACTTCCTCCGCCCCAGGTCCAGCACCTGGCCGCTCGCGGTAGCTCTCCCCGCCCGTCTGCTTGCGCATGTCATGGGCGCGGCGAGAGCGGTCACCGTGACTGTGCTGGTCACGATCGTCGTCGTCATCCTTTCATTGGCGCCAGACGTTGCCTCTGCCCGGGTGATCGTTGTTGTAGCCCGGGCGCTGGTGTTCCCGTTCCTCCCTATCTTTGCGCTGTTGCTCGTCGCCTGCCGCACTGCTCCGACCAAGGCGCGATTGGTCCGAGTGCGGTGGCGAGTGTGGACGTGCGGCACGTTCCGCTGCACGGCGTGGAGTCATCTCCCCATCTATACAGCCGAGGTGCCAGGGCGGGAGCCGGCGGATTGTTGGAGTGCACGAAGTCTTGTCGTCGAGGTTGAGCGACGCGAGCGTGTAGTCTTGGATCTCCTCGAGGTGGACGATGATGCAGCGCTTGACTCCGCGTTGCCAACCGTGTGATGATTTCATTCCTTACCGTTTCACAAAGAATAAAAGGTGGTCAGTAAAAAAAGGCAAGCCGAGTCCAATTATGTTTAATTTTCTTTGCCAGTTGCATTGCTAGTAATATGCATGTACTATATGCAAGTGGCTCATATATAAGCTACGGGGTACTTATTTATTTTGCTCAAAACCAGAGAAACGAGTAGCTGAATGATTTCCATCCCTGGACTTAATAATCTTTATATTGGCAAATAAAGAAAGAGATGGTCGTTTTCATGCAGGTCAGTATCACAATCACCGCTAGCTAGGTCAAATGGAGGAGCTGCTTAATGTGGCAGCAAAGGGTGGGCGCATACATTCATAAATTAGCGATTTGGCATAAAAACTCTGTCCACCAACCAAAAAGATATTGCTTTTTTTTTATCTCCTCTTAATGCGGCATTCTTCCATGGAAGAACAAAGAAGCAAACTATTTTGATATACTATTTTGATGGGACGCCATGGCACTTGGAGCAATGAGAGATGATAGCTCATAATACTATAATAGTAGAGCTCTGAACATTGAGGAACAGAGAGAAGAATGTATAATGGGGCATTTTGTAGCATGAGATAGTTTATCCTATTTACTGTGATGTTGTTCCTATGAAAAACAAAGAAAAGACGAAACTATATATCAATTTGCTCTCGGGGTAGGACTGTGCGTATCACAAAAGCACAAGAAAAATGAAAAACAGAGCAAAAAAAGGAAGTGCATCACAAAAGCACAAGAAACGCAAAAAAGGGAAAAATTGTTGCCGCCCAGGATCGAACTGGAGACCTTCAGTGTGTAAGACTGACGTGATAACCACTACACCACGGCAACTGCTTGCGGTAATGTGGCAGATTAGAATTTATAATTGTATACAAGTCGTTTGATTGGAAAAAAAAATGATAGTCAGGGCTTTAGGATCCTTATCCTGGTAAACTATGGAGATTGGTCCTGCAGGCAGAATTGATTCCAATTTCCAAGAGACATATTTGGACGCTGGGCTTCTTGAAATGCTGCTGAAGCGCATGGGAGTTAATCAGTTTGCGAACGTGTTCTAAAACTTGCCAATGCTAGGCCTGTCACAAAGGAACACAATGAACAAAATTCGGTCCCGATTAATGGTGATATTATTCAGATCTTGCATATTTGAACCTGGGATAGGCCACCATGTACAGTTTGAACAAAATACATGATTCCCTGTAAACTAGCACGCGACTACAAATAGGGCGAAAAAAAATTCATACATCCGGAACAAAATTCTGGCTACAGCAGGCTTCCTGAATGTCCTATACACGGATGTGAAGAACATCTTGTTGATCACCCAGGTTCAACCGGGATTGCCTAGTCCAATTTTTTTTTTTTTTGACAGGTCCTGGTCCAATATTCAGGGTATGGGCTATGTGATGTGCCCACGTGTTCAGGTATGATGGACAGCAAAACTGAATATGCACCTGCAGACAGAAAACCAACGGTTCAGTCTTTGCAGCAAAGCTTCACAAGATATACATCACATATTGGCAACCAAGATAGATAGTGAAAACCAAATCGAGTTCCACATAAACTGAATAGCACAAAGTTTTGCAATGACACGGAAAATAATCGTTGATCAGTAGCATTTATTAGTGCATTTTTCAACATGCTCGCGTTGTGCTCGATGCCACCCTACCTTGATGATTTTTCCTTTCTCAGAATTTATTAGAAACGGAAAGGTTTGAAAGCACCATGTCACAATTCACGCCACACCAAAAGTTATATTACTGCACAAAATACCTAAGTAATGTCTGACATAACAACCAGACAAGAACTGGCTCACCGCTCACTTATGAACTGTTCCAACTTCTGAATTTGCAAATCCCACGACGTCCTTGATCAAACGACATGCGAATTGATTCCACCATGCAGGATACAGCTGGAGATTCTGACAACTCAATTTCCCGTTCCTGGTGATATGGATTTAAATAAATACATGCACACGTGGAGGTACCAACAAAATGATGAGCAAGTATGCTTACCAAATCAGCCAGTCTATCTTCAAAGCTAATCTCACTAGCAATAGTTGGCATAAATACTTTCTGATAAGCTTTCCTTAACCTTCGTACCTAGATTTATGAAGATTCCATGTCAGTATTACAAGACAGCCAAATGTACTTAGTTGCAAACTTCTAGGCCCCTAGTGTTATTAAGGATGTCCTGAAGTTTTTAAACCAGCATTAGAAATTTCGTTTATTGCAAAAGTTATATTATTCCAGATGTCTTTCTAATAAGGCACTACAGCAACTGCGAAGTGCCAACTGGCAGCTCCCTAGTGTGAACAAACATTGAATTTGATAACATGTTAAAACATCTACTGGTACCAATGAATAGAATATAGAAGACATTTGCATATACCCTCCCTAAAACTCTGATTCAAGTACAAAAGGTAGCGTAGTACTATCATGCTGTGGACACTGCATTTTATCCATAAGGACTCAACATTTCAGTAATATAGGAAAACCTCTTCGTTCGAGAATCCGTTGCGCCTAAGACCTTCAAGATTCAGACCACGAAGCTCTGCTCTATCACCTGCAACCATCGTGTACCTTGGCACATCTTGTGTAACCTGATCCAAATTGAATGAATGAATTTTGGTAACATATGAAGAAACTTGACATTCAAACAATCAAAAGGTTAAACACTGCAAGTGTCAACTCAAGGTGGCTATTTCTGGATAGTGGGAACTACAGTTCCATCAGGCTTCAACAAGCACATAGAGGGGGAAATAAAGAAAATAAATACAATGGAAACAACTATCAAATAAATGATATTAGCAGTGAGAGCCTCCTTGGTGAGAAAACGCAGCATAATTGATAGTCCCTGAACCCCATATAATCATGTAACATTGAATGCATTATGATTCTCCTGGGTTCTGTTTTCCCATCTTTATTTTGTGATAGTGCAATACTTTTCAGAAATTGTTGATAAAACTACATGAAGTATCATTTTTCTTTACCATAAAAACAATGTTCCACTGTAAGTAATGCAGATCAAATTTCAACATACCACAGAGCCTCCACCAAGAAATGAGTATGACCCAATATGACAAAATTGATGGACAACAACAGCCCCTGCAGTGTGAGTAAAGTCCTGGAAAAAAAAAAGAACACTTTTAAAGACACATCAACCCAGTTGATGAGAGAAAGCTACCATAGTAAAATGATTACTCACTTCAACAACTACATGGCCAGCAAATAGAGTATTATTAGCAAAGATGTTATTGTTACCAATCGTGCAATCATGAGCAATATGGCACGAACCCATTATAAGATTTTTGTCACCAATCACCTGCAAAACAGATCCCTATGAGTCAGATGGAAGATGTAAGCTCGGCGAAAAAAACTTGTAATCGAACAAGAAATCCGAATACCGTGCAGTCACTAGATTTAGAAGAACGATGAATAGAGCAGTACTCTCTGATCTCATTATTTCTACCAATATGTAGAAAGCATTCATCTCCAGTCTAAACAAGACGAAAAGGGCATTAATAGTTTGCACAAAGAATAGCATTTCAAGTAGCCAAAAAACACAATCATTGTCTACGGTGAGAAGTTGTGCATGTGAGCGCCAGCGCCTAAATTTTTCCTTCGCTGGTCCATAAGAGCCATTGGTTTTAAAGTTCATAGTTCATACAGATACTTTATATGAATGGTAAGTAAACTCTATGTCATGTGTCAATTTTACACCTGCAACTTTATGTGACAATAATTAAAGAAAAACTAACCTTATATTTCAAATCTTGGCACTTTGAACCAACAATAGCATAGTGTCCGATGACATTGTTTTCCCCGATAATTGTCTGCCCAGGGATATCTGCACCAAGGATAGCACCACTGCCAGAAAATTATATTCCATAGTATGAATTGGGATAGATCTATGCTGTTCACATATCAAATTGTAAGATATATTACGAGTTTGCGATATAATGTACTATCCTCGAATTTTGCAAATTCAGGCATAGAGTGTTGTTAGCTATGGCTAAGCTGTTACAAAACAAAGTATTTCAGCCAAGTAACTCTATGCTGTGAGTTCAAGATCTTCGATTGTTTTTCATCAAAAAGTTGTCATGAAGGTCTTTGTTCAGTGCTCCAGAGGAGTCTGGAGGTAGTGATGCTCCAACCATGATAGATAAGCAACGACACACGAACCATTTACAATTGCCTATGGAAACATCCCCAAAATCAAAATACTGGACTTGGAGCTCCAACTCATCTACTGTTGTGACGATATTCAGACTATGGTAGCTGCAATTCATGCTAAATTGTACTTCCATTCCACAAAAAATGTTCGATACATCTTTCTTTGCTTCAGTTATATATCAAACTATGGAGTTCCAATGTAGGTCACCGCAAGCATCAACGTAGTTACAAAAGAGTGGAGATCAGGAGGAACAACATAAGAAAAGATGCTATCTCACGTTTGAACAACACATCCCTCCCCTAGCTCAGTATCTCCCACGACATGGCTCCCAGCATGTAATTGACAAGCATCACCAATCTTAGCCGAAGGCCCAACCGTGCAAAAGGGCCCTATCGACACACCCTGCAAAGTGGTCCAAGGGACACACAAACATTGAGGCTTTCCACTGTAAAAACACAAGTCTACTATAAATACATACTTAACACGTAAGGCACTGTAGATGGAAACAGGAAGCATCATCTTAGATTGTGAGCATTTGTATCAGGCAATTTGCAGAGGAGGCTCATCCGGCAAGCAGAATTAACTAGCAAGCACGCCACCTGCATGAACCTAATAGAACAACCCAGGCAACGGCGGTTCCATCGGAAAAATTCAGAAGTGCAGCGCCGCACATGCTTCGTGCCACCACTACAACGAATCTCAGCTGCGTGCGATCAGTGCGTGGGAGCGCACGCGGGAGGAGGCTTCACCTGGCCGATGGAGGCATCGGGGTGGACGACGGCGGCGGGGTGGATGAAGCTTCCGGACGCCTCCCGCGCCGCTCCCTGGGAAGAAGCACCTGCAGGCCACGGTGGGCGTGAGAATGAGAAAGCGATCTGACGCCGAGCGGCAGATGCCGTGGAGGCTGATGCGACCAGAAGAGGCTAGTGGAAGGAGGGAGGGAGGGAGGGAGCGAGAGGGAGAAGGCGCGTACTCGCATGGAGAAGCCGCGTGGTGGTGCTCTGGAGGCGACACGGGAGTAGCCGCCGCGCGGCGCGGGCGGCGGCGGTGGCGGACATTGTGGGCAGAGAGGGCTTGCGTTTGGGGGAAGGGAAGCGGAACGCCGGGAATGACGTCAGCCGTGCTTGGGGGTTTTTCGGGAAGCTGTCGCTGATGCAGCCTGGCTGTGGCGCGTCCATCAGCATTCCAGCGGCGGGGGCGCGGGGCCGCACGGGCGCACACGGCACACCGCACAGAGAGACAGGTCTCCTGGTTAAGCCAAGGTTTGCCAGTTGTATGTTTGGCGCCGGCGCTGATTTGCTTTGCTTCAGCAGTCGCACCAAAAAAAAAAAAATTCGTCCCAACATGTACGAGGTATAGATACGACGATACGAGATATTATGGCTATTCGTTTCTTTTTCATTTATAGAACTACAGAAGCCTTGTTTTGTTTCATTTTTACAAGCTTTTGGTGTCACTAAATTCGTGTTCAAAAGTATTTTCTTATAACTATACTTTATATGGCGTAGATAAAGAGTATGTTAAAGTTTTGTCTCAACAAAATGGAACACATTTAGTGAGAAAAAAAGCAGAACTACAGCTCAGCAGAAAAAAAACATAACTCACGGTTCGAGCATAACTTCAATTATTTTGAAAGTGCTCGAGAATTATAAGCACATCCAAGTATCATGAAAATACAATTCTTCACCGGCACATGCTCAAGAAAATTGTTTTATTATTATGTGAGCCTTTCACTTCATCATTAACCACTTTTGTGTGAGCATACTTGCATAAGCTGTACTAGTTTAGTTTCACTTGCCCGGATTTTGTTGGTCTCCCATATCTTCTCGTGTGAAAAATCAATGGCTAACACCACTTGCGTACTCATATATGTTTATACTTCACATGTGAGAAATGAGTGGAGTCTCCTAGCGCATTACTTCCCATGCTTCTCTATTTCCCCCTCCTCACCAACTCTCGGAGAATATCAATACTATCGAATCACTTTAAGATCTTTGCAAAAGTATTAGCGACATGATACAATACCTAAGTAATTTCTTTGGAGATTGATTTGGGGAACAGAGCTTGCTCGTACCCCTACCTCCAAAAAGTTTTACATCCCTTGATGTATGTAGTAGATATTAGATCCAATTTACTAGTTAAGTTTGAAACTAGC
Source organism: Setaria italica (assembly GCF_000263155.2). Taxonomy (NCBI): domain Eukaryota; kingdom Viridiplantae; phylum Streptophyta; class Magnoliopsida; order Poales; family Poaceae; genus Setaria; species Setaria italica. The sequence goes on along the minus strand of NC_028454.1, from coordinate 35,523,695 downwards.
CCCTCTCCCTCTTGTGTTATTCACCATCTATTGTGTGTTAGTCCTCCCTCAATTGAGAGGATCATGCTCTATCGCTGTTGGAGTGTTGGGATAAGTTTAGAGATGCGTGTACATTTTTTATTAAATTGGTAGAAAATGAGTTAAATATACTTCATTTGTTTAAGGGTCCGTGACCACACAAGAGAACATATATGGAGCTAGGGAGCAAGAAAGTTGTTGTATGGCAAATCAAGATATATCGTTGTTAATGTTTGAAAGAAATGTATCATAATGAAATACTACGTGGTGGAAGGGAAATGGAAAATGACATATCACCATTGCGTTATTAGCCTCCTCGAAGAGACGAGAAGTACTAGTGACATCAAAATGATAAATATAGGGAATGTTTATAGCAAGTACAGCATCTTGATACAGATATAATTAAACATGACTTTACTAGAATTAAAATGGATTCAATCGTCGTTCTTGAATTGTCTGATAGAAATGGATTAAACCCTCAACCATTGGGCAGTCGATTTGGTTTCACTCCACTGTCCACCAAACCTCACACTTTCAGCTTTAAAAACCCCCCACACTTTTAACCAAACCAGTCCCGACATGACACGCATTTTTCGATCAAAACATATCACAGCCGTCCGGCTCGTAGCGCACGGCTCCAGATGGCCAGATTCCCGAACCCACGAGCGCTCACTACCCCCGAGGACCACAGACCACCGAAATTCCATGCCTACCCCTCCGTTCGCGTCGGCGCTGCCCAGCGGGCCAAACGCACCAAACCGCTACCAAAGGGTAATTACCACTCAACCCCAAGGCTATTACCGTAATTCGCGAGCTACTGAGCAGAAATGGTAAAAAAAACCAGCAGCCCGACACGGAGGCGAAAGGATATGAGCTCGCGTAGGAGTGCGGCTAGGGTTTCTCCTTGTCACACTCTCCCCACCCGTCTCCTGTCTCCAACCCCTCGCCGCGCCGCCGCCGCCGCCGCCCAAAACCCTACCCTCCCCCCCCCCCCCCTCCCCAGCTCCCTCTCTTATTCTAATGGCGGCCCAACCCGTCCGGCGAAGCTGCTAGTGCTTGTACCCAGTCTCTTCATCTGGTACCTCGCGACCCCACTGCTGCCTCCTCTCCCGGCGCCGCCGCCGCCGCTGACATGGCCACCCTCAACCCGTTCGACCTCCTCGGCGCCGACGACGGCGATGATCCCTCGCAGCTGATTGCCGCCGCGGCGGCGGCGGCGCAGAAGGCCGAGGCGAAGAAGGCCGCCACGGCGCCTGCTGGGAAGGCGGCCCAGCCTGCGGCTGCTGCCAAGTTCCCGACCAAGCCCGCTCCCCCCTCGCAAGCTGGTGAGTTGTGATTGCTAGGATGCTAGATCTGGTATTCTGGGCATTTAGGATTCTCGCGTCTTCCAGTACGCTTCGATTGGTACGAGCTTTTTAAAGATGTTTAGAGCATGTTTAGCGATAATTTCTGAATTAGTTGTCCATCCTCGACCTCGAGGATGCATCATTCCAGTTGCAAGCTTTGATGATGCGACTTGTAAAGGTGTTAGCTTTCCACTGCTGGAAAGTGGAATTTATACCTTTCTTCAGGCCTGATGTTATGTTGGGGCTTTTAAATAGATTATATTACCTCCATTTCCTGAAAGCACGAATGCTCAGTTTAACTCTTGAACTGTACTTGTTTCAGTGAGAGATGCACGTGGTGGCGGTGCACCAGCTCGTGGTGGCTTTGGCCGCGGTGAACGTGGCCGTGGCAGAGGTGGACGGGGATATGGCCAGAACCGTGACTTCGGTGGTGACAATGCCAATGGCTTCCAGGGAGGTTATGGTGGTGGAGGCTTTGGGGATGGTGCTGTAACTGGTGGAGCTGAAGGGGAAAGGGAGAGAGGCCCTCGCCCCCCTTACCGTGGAGGAGGCAGACGTGGTGGCTACAGGAATGGTGAGTTTGGTGATGACTCTGAGAGGCCACCACGGAGAAACTATGAACGCCACAGTGGAACTGGCCGTGGGTATGAGATGAAGCGTGATGGCGCAGGGCGTGGGAACTGGGGTACCGCCACTGATGAAGTTCTTGCCCAGTAAGGAAACTTATACTGTGTTGATTTTGTCTCTCTGCCTTTGTGTAGCATTCTTGTGATGTATTCCTTTGGGAGGTAAAATTTTTATTAATGTAATCCTGTGTGTCTAGGGAAACTGAGGAAGCTCTGAAGGTGGAGGAGGGTGCTCCTATTGCTGAGAAACAGGGCGAGCAGAATGACGCCCCAGCAGCTGATGAGAACAAAGATAACAAGGATGCTGCTGCTGATGAGGAAGAAAAGGAAGAGGACAAGGTAACAACATATTTATTCTATCCATTTTAATTCTATTTGATGTTGAATTGGTAGTTCCTGCACAATTGTGATGTGTAATGCAATAACGGTGTTTAAAACTGCATCCATTTGCCATTGCAAACTGTAAGAGAGTTTTATTGTGATGTTTGTCTAATACCCTTTGATTTCTGAGTCCAGGACATTCATATCACTGAGTGTAATTGTTAGGGGGTGTTTGGTTCCACCTTGCTAAAGTTTAGCAACTTTTAGCTGCTAAACTGCCAAACACCCTTGCTAAAACTTGCTAAAGTTGAGTTGCTAAAGTTTAGCACTTTAGCAAGTTTTTGGTTGCTAAAACTTGCTAAAAGGTGGGCTGGACAACCTATTACCCCTCATTTATTGCTTGTCTCCCCCCTCCTGCGCACCTTTAATAAGGGTAGATAGGTCTTTTTACAGCTCATTAAATGCCTTTTATCAAGAGTATCCAAACAGCTTTTGCTAAAGTTTAGCAACTAAAGTTTAGCAAATTTTAGCTGCTAAACTTTAGCAAGAGTAACCAAACAGGGCCTAATTTTGTTAACTTTGTTGACCAGTTTTACTTCCAAATACAATGACAAAGTAACTTGGTCTTTGTCGCATTAAATCTTCGAGATGCCAATTTTATGGGTGCCTAATTTCTGTCCTGTTATTTATCACATTGTCATATCCTGAGGCATCCTGTCACGGAAACAGCTTCTACATGCCAGCTTAACATATATTTTTTTTCCCATACAAGCTAATGCCCCATTCTTCTCTTTTTTTGGTATAATAGTATTGGTGCTGATCTGTCTATCTTTTAATATTCAATCACACAGGAGATGACTCTGGAGGAGTTTGAGAAAATAAGGGAGGAGAAGAGGAAAGCACTACTTGCACTGAAGGCTGAAGAGAGGAGGGTTGAAGTTGATAAGGATCTGCAGTCTCTGCAGCCACTTTCAAACAAGAAAGAAAATGATGAAGTTTTCATTAAGCTGGTTAGTTTCCTCTAATATGATACCTTGATACCTAAATTCTACTGAGCTTTGCTTATGTGCTCATGAATATAATTTTTTGTATTCTTAGGGTTCTGACAAGGATAAGAAGAAGGAAAGTGCTGAGCGTGATGAGCGTGCCAAGAAGGTATGCATATCCTATCTATGCAGTTGGAGATGAAAATAGTTGATGACATGGTTTTACTATAGTTGTACATGTTTGGTTTCTTTGCTGCCATTTTACAATGGAATGATGTGTTAATTCTGTGTTAGATAGATTTTGTTTCAGAATTCTTTAGGTTATCTTGCCCTCTTTTCTTAGAACAATCCTCTTGGGAATTGTTTATGGTCATATGGAATAGAATCTGAAATAACCCTAGAGCTGTAAGCTTGTGATTTGAGAAGAATCAGTATTCTGAACCCTTGATACACTAAATCTGACTAAGGGGGAGATAGAATGGGACAGTCTTGGTACAATGACCCTTATGATTCTGTCTGGCACATGGCGTTTTTACGATTATGTTATGTTTTGTTTTGTGATTAGTGCTTAGTTATGGGAATAATTGGGTGCTAATGCTGTAATTTCTAAAATTTTTGGTGCAGTCCGTGAGCATCAATGAGTTCCTGAAACCTGCTGAAGGAGAAAGGTACTATGGGGGTCGTGGTCGTGGAAGGGGCCGCGGGGAGCGTGGCGGTAGAGGTGGGTACTTCGGGGGTTACCATCGTGGGCCAGCTGCTGCCCCGGCCATTGAAGATCAAGCTCAGTTCCCAAGCCTTGGTGGGAAGTGAAGGGCACTTAGTGTCATCTCGAGCATTGCATTGTCTACTGGTGTCATCTTTAAATTTTGGCCGACGTTACATTATTGTGCCACGGTTTAACCAGAACAAATAATGGTGTTTCATGTGGCCTTCTTTTCACCGTGTGTTATTTGATGTTGTATACCGGAGTTGTTTGTCAGAATTGGCCTCTAATTTTGTAGGCTAGCTTTACCATTTTGTTGAAGATCGGCAATCCTTGAATGTTTCGTTGCCTCTTGCTTTTCCTTGTTCCATCTTTGTGATTGCTATCTGAATTGTGATTTTTGCTGAGTGAAGACCTTAGGACTTTAGGTTCAGCAGCTAGGTCCCCTGTTCAGCTGCTGGTGAATCTAGATGCTGTTTGAGCTGAAGCACTATCAAGATTTCAGATGGTGGCCACTGGCCATTGCCTGTGAATCTGGTGGCTATGCTCTGTGGACGGGCCTAAGGCTCATCCTGTAACTCTGTAAGCAGATAGCCTGATCGAAACCGTACATGATTTCAGCTTAGCATCTGGACACTACTAGCATTTTATATATAGTAATACGCTTATGTATGCGAATAATCTGATCAAAGCCATACATTACAGGGTTACAGCTAAACTCTGTTAGTGTGTGTATTTGAAGAGTGATATTGCCTGAAAAAGGTAACATCACACCATGGCATGCCGTGGGCGCTTCTTGTTGACCGTAGAGCATCCGGCCGTCTGGGACGCGCAGCTTGCAAAGTAGGTGTAGTAGGGGGGAACGGCTGATCTCCATGCCACAGCACTGAAATTTCCCTGACGCGTAGAGCGTCCTGATAGAATATCTTGTACGGTTACCTCAGGGACATCGTCCTGGGGAGATGGCTTCTGATACGGGTTGCAGATTACCGTGACGACGTCGCGAGTCCTGGCCCTCCTCCAAGTGTACACATACCGCCCTTGCTGCAAGAGCCTGTTAGGATGCTTGCCAAACATGAGCAGGTGCTTCCTTGCGCAGCCTCTCAAGCACTGAAGCACCCTGAGCCAGAACTCGGCGTTCAGATTGGCTCTCATCAAGCTTGCCACTATGTTTCCTGCCAAGAACGCACCGTTCAGCAGCTCCGCGATCTCCATGGCCAGGGATGCGAGCTTTGGTTGGTCATCGGGGTTCGCGCTTCCGAATGCGAGCGCCTTGAAGAAGTACCAGTAAGCTTCTTGCGGCAGAGCCTTCAGTCTGAGAGCCTCGGTTGTTCCAAGAGCAACTACCTCCTCTGATCTGCTTGTGATTACAATCTTGCTCCCATGCCCCATGCTGCTTGCTGCCGAGTAGTACAGCCTCCTCCATGCCGCCTCGTCGATGTCCCCAGCTAGCTCGATGACGGCAAGTGACCTCCCATGTGAAGGAGCAGTGACATCTTGGTGCTTGATCACAGCACTGCCTCTGAAAGCACCCAGGTCTTCTCCGGTGAAGAGAACAATGGATGAGAAGTAGCTGCGCACCCTGCCATCAAGGCAGACATGCTCAACAAGCGTGCTCTTACCGATCCTCGCCGCGCCGACGATCGGAAGCACGCCGGGGTTTTCATTGCCAGCGGGGGATTCTGGCCGGAGCAGGAAGTTGATGACCGTCTCCATCTCCATCTGCCGGCCGAACATTACGTTGCCAAGAATCAAGTACGTGCCGTACGGCTGCCGGCATATGCGAGGGTATCCCCGCGAGAACACGGCGAATTCCAGCATGTCGCCCACCAACGTCTCGAGGCCGTCGAGCATCTTCTCCAGATTCTTCAGGCTCTCGGTGTTCTGCCGGTTTCCATTGCTGCTGCTGCTGCCGGGAAAGGAGGGGAGCCGCTTGGCTGAACTGAATCTAGGCAGGGCAACAGGGAGGCCACCACTCACCTCGTCATGGCCTCTGTAATTGACGGTGTCGAGCATGTAGTGACCCCCGTACATGCCTTGCCTGAGCATCTCAAGCTGCCGGATCATCGCCTGATTGGTGATGTGCCGCCCCTCGGCCTCCTCCACCATTGAGTCGACCCGGAGCAGCACGCGCTGCAGCCGCTGGATCTTGTGCTCTGCCTCTTCTGACCTCTTGTACCTCTGGATCACCATGGATAGGGCTCTGCTCAGGAGGTTGCTCATGATCGCAGAAAGAATGGCCTCCATTGCAAGGATTCTCTCAAGGAAAAGGTTTGTGGTGAAATGGAGATCGCGGCAAGGAGAAGGTTCATGGCGCAATGGAGAGAAGTTTCTCCATTGCAAGCATCCTCTCATGTCTCATGTCAGCAGTCCAAGGTTGGTGCACGCTGTTGACTTGACTTCGAAATGGAGGACAGAAAATTTGTGGACATTACAGTATGAATGGACCAAAAAAGAAAATGACTCTCCACGAGGCTCATACTAGGTCATGGTCATGGGTGATGAACTGATGGTAACATCACTGAATTTAGTGTATGGTTCCATCTGGCAGTCCATTTTAAGCGTCAGAGAGGGGTTGCTGATCCGCAGATTTGACTCGGCTCCGGAGAACATGCGTAGAAGACAGGGTAAAGAAAAATGCACTTCTTTTGTCCAATAAAGAAAGCTTTAAGATCGTTGCATTAACATGATACAGAGACTTTGAAACACTCCTGGCCTTGGTATTACCATGACACATAACTTCAAATAAAAAAAGATAAATAAAGGATCAAAGCGGGTATAAAGACATTATGACGATTCAGAGGTAAAATGTTAGTAAGACAATGATATGACACACGGGTCACTGATTCCGTTTACCAGTTAGATTTTAGTAGGTAACAATTACTCTATACACATTTTCATCCACATTTCATCCACGTTCATACTTTTCACTTTGCATCACACCTCCTTCATATGTGTTTGACATATGTTTAATTAAACATATAGTTTGAGCATTGTGTTTAGTAGAAAGGGCTTTGCTACGGTACTCCAAAATGACTGTGGACCGTCCGTTTAGCCGGATATGGCCGGCTAATTACCTAGGAGGTAATAAATTAAATATTTATTTATATATTTTTAATTTTGAAAATAGGAAAAATATTTCTTCCTGTTAGATCTAACTTCCATGCATAACCCTATTAGATCAAACAATATGTAACACGTGACAATCCATTAGCTGTGACAATGTGCTACAGATGTAACATGTTTTTCCTCGCGTGACATGTCTGTTTAAGCGTGACGATTTATCCTCTAACGTGACATGGATGAGTAGTTAAAGAAAATCTTAACATGATATGGTTATGTTGTAATATGTTTTGTTTTTCATAACGTGATATAGATGAATTGTGACGTATATTTTTCCAGCATGTATCATACACTTGATAGGTTCAATTTTTATAGATAGGTGATAATTACATAAATGTTAGCCTATACTTGGTCACCGTGCTATTTGAAGAGATCACCGTGCTAGTTTACATACAGCTGAGTATTACACATGGGTATAGGACTATCAAACCACCACCTGCCGAGGGCGCTTCTTTCTGGCCGTGGAGCATCCGGCCGTTTGTGACACACAATTGAACACGTAGGTGTAGTAAGGAGGTACGCTGGACCTCCATCCAACTGCTCTGAACTTCCCCTTATGTGTGGCACGCCCTGCTATGATGTCATGTGCTGTGAGCTTCGGGACACCATTCTGGGTAGTACGCTTCTGATAAATTTTGTGGATCACAACGACATTTCGGCTCCTGGCCATACTCCAAGCATACAATGGATATCCATTCTCCAAAAGATCTGTCGGGTCCATACCGAATGTGAGAAGGTGCTTGCTTAAGAAATCTCTCACGCAATGAAGCACCCTGCGCCAGAACTGAACGTTCAGGTTGGCCCTTATCAAACTTCCCACTATGTTTGCTCCCAAGAACGAACCGTTCATCAGCGTTGCAATCTCCATGCCTAGCGAAGCGAGCTTCGGGTGATCGTCAGGGTTTGCGCTCCCGAACGCGAGCACCTTGAAGAAGTACCAGTAAGCTTCTTGAGGTAGAAGCTTCAGTCTGAGAGCTTGCGTTGTGCCAAGAGCTGCTATCTTCTCTGACCGGCTTGTGATTATGATCTTGTCCCCGTTCCCCATGCTTCTTGCAGCAGAGCAGTACAAATTCCTCCATGTCTCCTCTTCCATGGCCCCGGTTAGCTCAATGACAACAAGTGATCTCCCACACGAGGAGGAGGCAGTAAGATCCTGATGCTTGATCACACCACTTCGTCCCAGAGCAGCCATGTTGTCAGCACCAAGATCGTCTCCGGTGAAGAAGACGATGGAGGAGAAATAACCACGCACCCTTTCGTCGAGGCAGACGTGCTCAACGAGGGTGCTCTTGCCGACCCTCGCCGCGCCGACGATTCGAAGCACCCCTGGATTTCCGTCGCCCGTAGCTTCTGGCCGGAGCAGGAAATTGATGACCGTCTCCTTCTCCATCTGCCTTCCGAACATGACCCTGTCGAGGACCAGGTATTCGCTGTACGGCTGCCGGCAGATGCGAGGGTATCCCTCCAAGAACACGGCGAACTCCACCATGTCGCCCATCAGCGTCTCGAGGCCGTCGAGCATCTTCTCCAGGTTCTTCAGGTTTTCAGCGTCAATCACGGTGCTCTGCTCCTTGCTGCTGCTTCCGGGGAAGGAGAGGAAACGCTTGGCTGAACTAAATCGAGACAAGACAACATCGCCGTCGCCACTCACCTCGTCGTCGTCTCCATGTCCATGGACTCTGTACCTGAAGGTATCTAGCATGCAGTGGCCGCCGTACATGCCTTGCCTGAGCATGTCAAGCTGCCGGAGCATCGCCTGGTTGGTGATGTGCCGCTCCTCGGCCTCCTCCACCATGGCATCAACCCGGAGCAGCACGCGCTGCAGCCGCTGGAGCTTGTGCTCTGTCTCTTCTGCCTTGGATCGCCTATACCTCTGTATCAGCATGGATAGTGCTCTGCTCAGGAGATCGCTTATGATCGCGGAGAGAAGGGGCTCCATTGCTAGACACCACGAGAGAAGATTTGGTGGTGGGTACAATGGAGAATAGAACAGAGAACGGGGCAATGAGCGGTTAACTTCATATGCACAAGTCTTTGCTTCTGCTCATGTCTGCCTGCAACGTTGAAAAGAAAAGCAGCGAAATGCAAATGTAACTGGCTGCTGCTGGAGCTTGTGCTGCTGACTCTTCTGCCTAAAACCGTCTGCACCTCTGGATCACGATGGAGACTTTGGAGAGGGCTCTGCCGAGGAGATCAGATGCGACTGCAGAAAGAAGCAACTCCACAGGTTGAAGGTGGAAAGTGGACAGGAGAGGAGAACGGGACAAGGAGTGGTCAACTTCAGGTGCACAAGTCTTTGCTTCTGCGCGTAGTTGATTCGTAGGTCAGTCAAGCGTTTCTGAAATTCCAATCCAAGTGGACTTCATACAACAATTTCTGTTCTTGTTGTCAGACACGTGGTTGTAAAAAGGGTAGATTATTATGATTTAAGGGTCTTTTGATTTGAATTTTCTAGCAAGCTACAGCCACGCCTCAGTACTCAGTAGTTAGTTCCTCTGTTTGGAATTACCCCACAAAAATAACAGTCTCCTACTTAATGGATTACGGATTACCCCAAGTTGCAATAATTAATCTGCTACAGACGAGCACGCATGATCACAAGGCAAAACACCTCCATGGTGTGCTAATGCTACTTAATGGATAAAACATTGTACAGTGCCAAGTAATACAAATATGAACATAATATTCACATCAAATTGAGTCTTCTACTGCCTACTGCTGCCGGATTTGCTTATTTCGGGCCGGTATGCGTAGTGCAGACGACGATGTTCGCTCCTCGGAGCTCAACATGTAGCTATAGTAGGGTGGTATGTGAGATCTCCATGCCAGGACTTCAAACTTCCCTCGAGGCCTTGCTCTTCCAATTTGAACATCGTTCGCGGTTATCTTAGGCAGACCATGTTTCCGGGGTGAACACACTTGGTAACAACTGTAGACTATGAGGATAGACTGAGTCTTGGGTACTAATCTCCAAAAGTATACTGGCCGATCTTTCGCTAGGAGGTCGGATTGATGCTCACCAAACAGAAGCAGGTGCATGCTTGTGTTATCTCTGTAGCCTTTGAGAACTTTTCGCCAAAACTGAGAACAAGGATTGGCTCTCAGTAAGCCACCAATCAAATTTGCCGCTATGAATGATCTGTTCAACAGGCCCGCGATCTCCATGCATACGGATGCTAACTCCGGCTGATCTCCGGCATCCGTGCTCCCAAACGCGATCGTCTTGAAGAAGTACCAGTAGGCTTCTCGAGGCAATGGTTTCAGCTCCAGAGCTCGTGTTGTCCCAAAACTTGCAATCTTCTCTGACCGGCTTGTAACAAGTATTTTCCTGACAGGTGCGGTGCGTTCTCGCCTCAGTGCGGAGAGAATTCTTCCCAGCGTGCTCTCATCCACGTCGTCGCCATCAAGCTCAATAACAACCAGTGATTTTCCGGCCGACGAATTGAGATGCCGATGCTTGATTATGCCGTTGTCTCCCAGTTGATGAGGCGATGATAGGTTTCCATCCTCGATGTCGCCTTCGCCGAGGAATACGATCAAGGAGAAGTGCTTGCGCACCCTCAGCAGACGTGCTCGACGAGGGTGCTCTTGCCAACTCTTGCTCGACCGATCACCGGAAGAACGCCCAGATCTTCTGTGCCCACAGGCGGCTCTGTTTCCAGCAAGAAGCTCATGATCCTCTCCTGCTCTGCCTCGCGCCCGAACATGCGGTTCTCCAACCACAGGTGCCCGCTGTAAGGCTCGCGGCGCGTGGGAGGGTAGCAGCTCAAGAACACGACGAGCTCCTTCATGTCGTTGGCCATGCGCTCTAGGCTGGTGAGGACCTCTCGCAGCTCCGCCTCCGCATCCCCCTCGCGTCTGGTGTCGTCAGATGCCACGTTCGCCGTCGTCGTCCTGGCGGAGACAGTACACAGGCGCTTCGCCGGATTGAACTGGGACAAGGCGAACGACGACGATGAGTGACTGACCTCGCGATCTTGTTGGGTCTTGCCTTGCATAGCGCCTTGGCTCTTGAAGGCGCTGAGGAGGTAGTAGCCCCTGTACACGCCTTCCCTCATCAGCTGAAGCTGCCGGAGCATCGCCTGGTTGGTGACCCGCCGCCGGTCGGCCTCCTCGACGACGGCCTGGACTCGTAGAAGCACGCGGCGCAGACGGAGCGGGGAGTCCTCTATGCCGCCCTTGCGCCGCCGGTGGCAGCACCTGTCCACGGCGAAGGATATGGATCGGCTGATGAGGTCACCGAGGACCGCAGAAACGAGGGCCTCCATTGCGAACGCTGGTGAGTGAAACACGCTTGCTGAAACAGCTAGAACGCTGGAGTGGCTTTGAATTTTCAGCGCTCCTTTCAGGTTACCAATGACTTTGAACTTGACGACGGAGGGGCTGCACAGTGATATGTCCTGTTGTCTTTTCTCTGCTTGCTTCGAGAACTTGCAAAAGTTGAAGCATGGACTCGGTGACTTTGAAATTGAAGGCTTGTCTGTATTTTCGTTAGGCAACATCCAAAATGCAACTGGAATTCCAAGCACCAAGTCACATGAACACGTGTCTTGAACTCGGACGTTTGGAAAGTACTTCCTCCGTCTCAAATTATGGATCGTCATGGCTTTTTTAGATTTTAGATGCATAGTTTTTATTATACACCTAAATATAATATATGTGCATACAAATATCTATGAATCTAGAAAACTAAAACGACCTACAATTTGAAACGGAGGGAGTAGCGACTAGCAAGACAATGATGATACAGCCGGAGCCAGTTCAAACGTTCGGTTCAGGAAGAAAAAAGCTCTAGCTGTTGGGGTAAGAAATTCCTTACCCAAACAGTGTGCGGCGCGAGCTCTGTGTGGAGAAGTCAAGCTTGAAGTGGAGGAGCCGTGAGAGTGGGAACTGGGAAGACATGAAAGCGAGATTGTTTGAATGATTGGGGGTCTACCCTTTTATTCATGGTTCATGGGAGGTAGTACATATTTGCCCCTTGATATATTTTTCAGATGTCCCATGGACGATTTACTGAAGGCCACGGTATAAGTATAATTCTATTCATACTTCTATTGTGGATTGTATTTCCATGGTAAGTGCTGTAGCAACTTGTTCGCCTTCTAAGAGGCGGGCATACCCAGCGGAAGGAGCGGGCACGGGAGTGAGTGATGTGGTGAGACGGCAGTATGCTGATGGACACTAATGGTGGTGGATCGCTAGCGGATGCTGTTGGTGGCGAGGGAGTGAAAAGATGGACTCATTGCAGATGGTGGGACATCTGTCAGGTACAGGTGCAAGCGGCAGGAATAGGAGCTTCTCAGTTTTCACGGCCATGAACACCATGGAGAAACATATTGGAAGAAGAAGAGAGGAAGAATGATGGATCCAGTAAAGAACGTCCACTTGGAGGATAGCATCTCCAGCTCCTCTGTTTAAGATATATAAGAAAGATTGCTAGCTAGGCTTGTACTGCAACTGCCTCCAGTATATAAAGAGTTCCTGGATTCTAGAATAAAGCTAATCTCTACTTGCAGATACTAGAGTAAATTAGACTACTAGAACAATTCATACCAGATGCAAGCCAATAATGAACAAAATGATGAATAATGGCAGGACTGAGTGCTGAAGCTTTAGGGGGCCTGTTGGCACTCGGTTTATGAGAAGTTCAAAGCGTGGAAGATACATATTAGACAGATTCTGCTGGAAGAAATTAAGGCCGTATTTGGTAACCATGATTTTTTTTCCCAAAACAAGCCTTCAATGCACTTTGTTGGTATTTTTGGAGGTCGAATCATGCATTTGTGCACTGCACTTCAGCGGTCACTTGAATATACTGATCTTCCCCCTATGATCCTTGTTACCTAGATTGCAAACTGTTGTGTACAGAGGGCAAAATGCATGTTTACGCATAGACCCTGAACTATCAAAGGAATAACAGACATCCATGCTATTTGATAGAAAATACAGAAAACAGCTCGCTGTAAGAAAAAGATATATTTGATCACTCTTGGGATATATATTTGCATATCGCCTTTCACACCATTTCATCGCAACGATGCAAGATGCCAATGGATGGAACAACAAGGATGAGTTTTTATCTGGACATGAACAGAATCACACCATGGAGCGAGACCGCTTCTTCTTGCCCATCATGTGTGGGGGTGCCTCCATCTCACAGATCATTGTGCAGCTGTGGTACGGGGGTATGCGTGATTTCCACTCCAGCACTTCCAGTCTCCCATAGGATTCTGCGCTTCTAGTTTGGACTTCGTGCAACTTTGTCTTTGGAACTTCGGTCTGAAGACAATTTTTTTGACAATAAAGAACTTTGAGCCTCATGGAAATGTTGGGCAGACTCCAAACATATGCAGCCTGGTTTTTCCGAAGAAGAGTCTGTGGGCGTTCACCAAAGTGGATGATACTCCTTTCTACATGGGTTCTCTCCAATTCAAGGATTCTGCGCCAAAACCGGCTGTCCATGTTACCTCTCAGAAATCCACCATAAAGGTTTGCGCTCAAGAAAGACCTATCTAGCTCTTCTGCGATTTCCATAGCTATTGATGCTAGCTCCGGATGGTCATCAGGGTTTGTGCTTCCAAAAGCTATCACCTTGAAGAAATACCAGTAGGCTTCCTGAGACAAAAAATCCAATCTAATAGCTCCCGTAGTTCCAAGTTTTAAGATATTGTCTGATCTACTTGTGACAATAACTTTACTTCCTGGTGGCATGTGGCTCGCTGAAGAGTATAACTTTCTGCATTCCCTCTCATCTATAACTAACCCATCAGCAAGCTCCATGACAACAAGTGACCTTCCATGTGAACCATGGGTTTGCTTCTTCACTATACCACTCATGCCTTTTGGAGCAGCAGTAGGATCTCCACTGCATAGAATGATCGAAGAGAAGTGGTTGCGCACCCTCTCATCATAACAGACATGCTCAACGAGAGTGCTTTTCCCAACTCTTGGTGGGCCAATAATAGGAAGCACTTGCAAACCCTGAGCTCCTGGAGGCTCTGGCTTTAACAAGAAGCCCATGATCTTGTCCATCTCTGCTTGGCGGCCAAACATGCACTTCTCCATGAACAAGTACTCGCTGTAAGGCTCACGGCTGATGTGAGGATAGGATTTCAAGAATATGATGAACTCTGACATATCATCCATGATGCTATGCAGGCTTCGTAGCATCTCCTGCAGCTCCTCCAACCCATCGCCTTGAAATTCCACTCCCATCCTCCTGGTAGAGGAGCACAAGCGCTTGGCTGGACTATGTATTGACAAGGCGAAGGGGTGGCCACTAACCTGATCATTGTTCCTCTTTTGATGCAGCATCCGGTATGTGAAATTATCAAGAAGATAGCAGCCTTTGTACATGGCTTCTCTTAGCATCTGGAGCTGCCGGAGCATCGCTTGGTTCGTGATGTGCCTGCCCTCGGCTTCCTCCACGGTGGCCTGGATTTGCAGCAGCACCCCGCGCAGCCGTGGTAGGTACTCCTCCACACCCTTCTGACGGTAGCAGGTGTTGACAACGAAGGAGACCGATCGACTGACGAGATCGCCGAGAACAGCGGAAACGAATTTTTCCATTGTGAACCTTTAGGAGGGGAAGATCGAAGAACGGTGATTTGGTTTGAGTTCTTGTCTAGCCCGTCCGTCGCTGGTTTCTAAGCTGAGATTGGCAGACAAGTTGAAGTGCTGCAAGATCAGGGACTCTAAGTTCCCTTTGTTGTTCACTTGTTGCATTTGGTATGCATGGCAGATATCTAGAAGCAACTGTTTCCACGATGGCACTGTCATCTATGAATTTCCAAGCATGTTTCTTTCAGTTGTTGCCGTGTGAATTAATTAGACGATTAGTCAATGAGAAGGCATGTGCTATGCAGTTTCTACTTGAATAAGTTCGGACTAAGAATAGAAAAGGCAGGCACGTACCTCCTCTGATTCTTGTTGTTTTAGCCTTCTTTATTGTCTTTAAAACACTTGTTATTCTACAACTTCTAGAAAACTTTAATCAACTTGTTTTCAGTTTTTTTCTAATTACACCATTAACTAATTATTCTCACATAAATAAATACTTTAGATAATATTAATTGAAGATAAGATGGTTATTTTGATTATCTCTTTATAAAATAACAAGTATTCTGAATCGGAGGTAACACAAATATGACTTTATGATATGTGTGAGAACGATTTAGAATTTAAGATATCACGAATAATAATACCACAATTATGTGTTCCTCAAAATAAATTGTTTTTTGGCATAGCAAATATATGAATCACAATTATGTGTTCCTCAAAACAAATTTTTTTGGCATAACAAATATATGAATCACAATTATGACTTTAACGTTGTTCCTCCTGGTAGAGAAGCGCAAGCGCTTGGCTGGACTCAATGTGGACAGGGAAAAGGTACGATCATTGCTTCTATGTTGCTGCAGCATCCGGTACATAAAAGTACTCTCGTTCTAAGTAATTCCAACTTTCTTGGAAAGTTAAAGCATCTTAAGTTTGACCAAATTTATATACAATAAAGTATTTATTAGAGTTGTTCCAAATTCACTCCAGGATATAGGCCGGGCTTCTGACGGAGTGGAGGCCTGTCGCCGGAGGCTTGGGCCGTAGCGTAGTTTGTGCTTGGGGGGGTGCGGGGGGCGGAGCCCCCGGCGGTACGGTACGGCATATACACCCTTGCTAGGGTTTCGTGGAGACTTGATTCTCTTGTAAGCCGCCATAGGCGTGTAACTCGAAACTCTTGAGATAGTGAGATTGTTGCTGGCTGGTGCCCGTGGTTTTTCCCCTTCACATCGAAGGGGTTTTCCACGTTAAATCGTGTGTCTCCTCTGTGGCTTGATTCTTTACTTCATATTCCTATACGTCGTTCATAACAGTATTAACATTCATGATACCAAATAAGTACCGTAAAGTATATCTATTCAATTCGGTGCTATAAATGTTTAACATAAAATAATTTGACTCTCTAAAAATTGGAATGACTTTCAATTTAGAACGGAACCCAGGAGTATCCAGTAGGTAGCTGCCTTCGCACATCGTCACTCTCAACATCTGAAGTTGCTGCAGCATCGCTTGGTTACTGATGTGCCTCCCCTCGGACTCCTCAACTGTGACCTGTACCCGTTGCAGGACGCGGTTCAGCTGCAGTAGGTTCTCCGCCACATCCTTCTGCCGCCGGTTGCGCCTGTCGATGAAGGATACTGATCTGCTGATGACTTGATGAGATCGCCAAGAACTGCAGAAACGAATGTCTCCATTAGGAAACTTCTGCAACGGAGGATTGAAGGATGTTTGATCGATATGAGTTCTTGATCGAGTTCATTGTTGATCGCTACTTATATGAGCTGAGGCAGTCACACAGGCTGCTTTGCTGCAAGACTAGCTACAAGGCTGTTGACGCACTGCACCCATTTTTCTTAGATGACGGAGTGCGCTTGCCCAGCTGCTATGTAGAGCAGAAATTTCTTCCACTGTGGCACTGTTCTTTTTTTTTTTTTGAAAAAGTCCAAATTACTCGCTTTCAGTACAAACAATGAAAGTCCACCGTGTGGATTATGGCGGGAGCGAAACATTTCTCCGCTCTACTGACGCGATGCTGATTGCGACTGAGTTTATAGTGTTGTTTTATTTTCCTGGCTCAATTTTGCCTCATTTCATTTTTGATCCATTGTATTTATCCAGTCTGGATTCCTTCTTTTTAATATAATCGGCAACTCTCCTGCCAGGTTCGTTTAAAAAAAAACAATGAAAGTCCAGATAACCTCCGAAACTATATTTTGTTCAATTTACTCACTAAACTATGCTATTTGGTTCAACTTACCCTATAATGCAATTTGTCATTTTTGTTTCTCCATACACAAGTTGAATTTTAATTTGAAATTTTGTAGACCGGTAGTGGACATCATAATCTATATTAAAAAATATTTTATAAATTTTCATCATTATTTTTTATATATTTTTGTATCTCAAAGATAAATTTTATTATTAAATATCCTATCCTATCAAAATAGTGATGAAAAAGTTCATGATATATTTTTTTAACATGTATTTTGTTGTCTACTATCATCTTGCAAAATTTGAACTCAAAACTCCACTGGTGCATGGAGAAAAAAAAGATAAATTATGTTAAGTTGTTTACTGGAATTTTTGTATGAGGGACCAGCGAATGTAACGTGAGAGGATCATTTCTCCTGATCTCCCTTTTAAAGAGAAAACATGATTAATCATGGGAAACGTTACGATGTTTGGCACCATATATCGTTCATATTCCAAAATGAAGCATGATGTATAAGTGCGGATAAAAATGGGAATTGTTGTTTTTCTAGCTGAAAAAAGTGATGGGCGCTCCTATCTCCGGAAGATGGGTAAGCTAATTGTCGCACAGCCCACCACGGCCTAATACTCTGCGTCAAGGACGGCCCTCTACTTTTTTTTTTCGTGGAAAACTAGCGCGAGAACCACCGGAGGCAGTAGCTTGCCACGCGCAGCAAGTATTAAATATGCTGTCCTCACTTTTTTAATCTGTATCTACTACGAAGTACGAATGGACCACTACAACAACATTCTTCCGCTCGTTTTATCCTATTTGTTTTAATCTTTGTGATTATAAGTTACTATTTTGTACTTTCATGCTTTCAACATTTTGAATAATTAGATTCAACGATTCTTGAAACACCGTTCAAAAATTAGAAAAACTACCTCAACATTTGTGAAAAATGTTGAAAAATATCATATTCGATCTAATTCAACATCTTTGCAAAAAACTGTTTCAACATTAAATGTTGAGGTAATATGGAAAAAATGTCGAAACAATATAAAAAGTTAAATGTTGAGGTAATATAAAAAAATGTTGAAATATAAAAATGTTGAAACAATTAGTCTAAATGTTGAAATGGTTCATGCAAACAATATTTATGAAAAATGTTGGAAAATATCATATTCAACATTTCTTAAGATCTAATTCAACAATTTTGAAAAAAAATTCAACATTTTTTTGTAATGTTGAGGTGATATAGAAAAAATGTTGAAACAATATAAAAAACTAAATGTTAAGGTAATATAGAAAAAATATTTAAACAAAATAAAAATGTTGAAACAGTTAGTGTAAATGCTGAATTGGTTCATGCAAATAGCATTTATGAAAAATGCTGGAAAATATCATATTCAACATTTCTTAAGATCAAATTCAACGTTTTTGAAAAAAAAATGTTTCAACATTTTTATGTAAAAAAATGTTGAAACAATATAAAAAATTAAATGCTGAGGTGATATAGAAAAAATGTTGAAACAATATAAAAAATTAAATGTTAAGGTGATATAGAAAAAATGTTTAAACAACATAAAAATGTTGAAACAGTCAATGTAAATGTTGAAATGGTTCATGCAAATGTTGAAATATTTATTTTTCATTAAAAAATATGCAGACCTCATTTTGTTACATTAATTCTAAATAATCTCGTGGTTCAAACTGATTCGACAAATGATAAGCTGTTTAAGAGATAAATAACTAATCTTGAAATTGAAGTAACGCTGCCCACCTGCCACCCATTTGGCAACCAACAGTTGCCCACCACGTGTGTGCACATGCCGTGCCTGTTGCATGAGTACATGCTTGGCGCTTCTCTGCGTGAATCCATCCGACCACACTTGCAACACGAATCTCAAACGCTCGTAGATCCATAAGTTTTTATGTTGCGGAAGATTTTATTTTATTTTTATTTTTTTGAGGGGGCTATGTTGCGGAAGATGCATAGGATTTCCGTGCATGGATGCATTCGGCTGATCGGACCACATCGGCCCATCGAAGGCCCATGTCTCCCGCGACGGTTGCCCTGATTTTCTGACTCGTTGTCTGCTTCCCAGTCAAGCTCCCAACCTATTCCCGATCCGTCATGTCCCGCGGATGCCCACGAGGGCGACGGCATCAGTGGATGCCGCAGCACGCAGAGATCCTGACCGCTGCGCGCGCGCCCTCCCACGGCACGCCTGCCCTCTGCCGCCGATGCCATGGTAAGCTGTTAATCCCATCCTTCTTTGAGCATGTTGTATCTCAGTGCTTCGATGTAGATAGTTAGATTCAGTGTTGCGGCCCAAATGTTGCAGGTTTCGATTAATTCTGGTCGAACGCATATGCTGATTAGGTTGAACGCGTTGTGAGTTGTGACTGAGCGTAGCAGCCATCTGCTGTAGACCTGTAGTGTTGTCGTTGAGACTTTGAAGGTTGGGACGAAGCAATGGGCTTTCTCAAAATTGACTAGACAACAGCAAGCTGTAGATAGTTAGACAGATTCAGTGTTCGGTCTAGAAAAGATGGTTCTTTGGTCTAATGTCATGCAAAGTACATAACCAAAAAAGTCTTAAAGGAAAATGGGAATTGTTATGGAAAACTGCTGGTACGGTACAGAAGATTACGATTCTCCGGTTTTGTGCTTGGTTGGTCATTCTTATTGAATTTTCTTTTTACAAAGATTAAAGGAAATAGTGTTCTTATTTCCCATTGTTGAATTACATATCCAAATTCTAGAGTTTATTGGATGTGCAGATAAGCTAATCCAGTTTCATACCTTTACCTTTGGGATGTTATAATATTTTCTACCAGATACAAACCATAAATAAATAAACCAACGAATGCAGAGTGCTATAGCTTAGTCGCAATTTTACTTGAGATGTGGCAAGTGGTGTGCACATGGATTGGACCATTAGAATTTAGATATGATTCCCCTGGTGAACAGTATGTTGTTTTGTTAAATAGAGGGTGAACAAAATGTAAATAACCAGAGTGACTACCGCAGGTGCATTCCACCTATCTTTTTTATTGTGATTTTTTATGCATATATTAAATAAAACAGTTTTTCCCTTTTTCCATTGTCCAATTAAAGATCCAGAATTCTAGAGTAAATTTAAAAATTTGATAGGCGTTAATGAATAAAATGATGAATGGAGGAACGAGTGTTGTAGCTTAGGGGCGATTTGCTCTGAGTTATGACAATGTGAGCAGGGAAGATAGAACATTATATAGTTTCTAGTGGGCCAAATGAAGGCCATGTTTGGAAAGCAGAAAT
Organism: Setaria italica; assembly: GCF_000263155.2. NCBI lineage: Eukaryota > Viridiplantae > Streptophyta > Magnoliopsida > Poales > Poaceae > Setaria > Setaria italica. The sequence continues at coordinate 35,503,517 of NC_028454.1, read as the reverse complement.
TCTGCAGGCAGTAATACAGACCTTAGTGAATATAAACAATCCCACAATGCCTTTTTTATATATATTTTGAGATCATATCGTACATTTCTACTACCTCCGTCCACAAAATAAGGAGCGGCAAAAAGATATCTAGTCCAATGGTTAGAGCACATGAATAGCATACAGCAGGTTCAGGTTCGAGTTTTTTAAATATGTGTGAATATAATGATATTCTCCACCAGTCAGAGTCTTGTCACCCTGATTACAAACTACTGGGTACAGGAAATATAAAGTATGTCTGCACACAGGCTGAATGATATGTACTAACTACAAAGGAATGTCAGAGCTTGCATTTTACAACAACTCAACAACAAAGCATTTACAAGAGCAGAGCTTGCACTTTAATTTATAGAAAAAATATGGAGAAGAGATCACTGTAAGAAACAGATAGATTTGTTCACTAGTGGTGTATTTGAACGTCACCCTTCACATTTGATATTTGATCTCAACGATGAAAACAGCCAATGAATTCAACATCAAGGAAATGTTCATATTTGCAGATAAGAAGGAGGGCGCTTCTTCTTGACCATCATGTCTTCTGGTGCCTCAATCTCACACTTCATAATGTAGCTGTGATATGGGGGTATGCCCCGATTTCCCACACCAGGACGTCCAGCTTCCCATGAGCTTTTGCACTTGTGTGGACTTCATGCAACATTATTTTCGGACATCATTCAGAGGGGAACGTGTTTGAAAATGAAGAACTTTGACCCTCACGGAAATGTTGGACAGAGTCCAAACATATGCAATCTGGCTCTTCCAAAGAAGAGACTGTGGATGTTCACCAAAGATGAGGATATTCCTCTCTATATTGTTTCTCTGACATTCAAGGATCATGTTCCAAAACCAATTGTGGATATTAGCTCTTAGAAAGCCGCAGATGGCATGTGCACCCAAGAAACCTCCTTGAAGCCCTGCTGCAATTTCCATAGCTATTGATGCTAGCGCTGGGTGGTCATCAGGATTTGTGCTTCCAAAAGCCATCACTTTGAAGAAGTACCAGTAAGCTTCCTGAGATAAAAAATCCAACTTAAGAGCTGCTGTAGTACCAAGTTTCATTATATTCTCTGATCTGCTTGTCACAATAACTTTACTTCCAGGTGACATGTGGTTTCTTGAAGAGTAGAAGTTTCTGCATTGCCTTTCATCTACAACCAAATCATCAGCAAGCTCCATGACAATTAGTGATCTTCCATGTAAACTATGACTTTGCTTCTTGACCACACCACTGCCTTCTGGAGCAGTAGGATCTCTACATAGAATAATTGTGGAAAAGTGATTGCGCACCCTCTCATCATAACATACATGTTCAACAAGGGTGCTTTTACCAACTCTCGGTGGACCAGTTATGGGTAACACTTGCAATCTTTCTGTGCCTGGAGGCTCTGGCTGCAACAAGAAACTGATGATCTTCTCCAGCTCTGTCTGGCGGCCAAACATGCAGTTCTCCAGAAACAAGTGCTTGCTATAAGGCTCGCGGCTTATGGGAGGATATGATTTCAAGAAGATGATGAACTCTGCCATATCGCTGATTATGCTATGCAAGCTTCCTAGCATCTTCTGAACCTCCTTCGCCCCATCACCTTGAAATGCAACGATCATCCTCCTGGTAGAGAAGCGCAGGCCCTTTGCTGGATTGAATTTGGACAGGGGAAAGGGGTGGTCGCTAACCTGAACATTGGAACTCTCCTGCTGCAGCATCCGGTATGTGAAATTATCAAGCAGGTAGCAGCCTTTGTTCATGGCTTCTCTCAGCATCTGGAGCTGATGGAGCATGGCCTGGTTGGTGATGTGCCGCCCCTCAGCCTCCTCCGCGGTGGCCTGGATGCGCAGCAACACGCAGCGCAGCTCTTGCAGGTTGTCCTTGACGCCCTTCTGCCGCCGTAGATGGTAATTGTTGAGGACAAAAGATACTGATCTGCTGAAAAGATCACCAAGGATTGCAGAAATGAACGTTTCCATTACGATGTTTGATTTGAGTTCCTGTTTTCAGTTCATCTCTGGCCTCTAACTGCCAGGCGAGCTACCTAAATGCTGTAAGATAAGCTGCAAGGAGTCGTCATGTTCACACATTATCTAGACGCAACATTTTCCACCATGATGTATTAATGGACCAGTCCTTTGTTGCCTCCAATTGTTGACTAATTCTTACACGAGGGCTGGGTAGATTCCTGCGAGTTTCTCTGTGATTACTATATGTTTTCTACTGGGCCAAACTAATGCTGCATTTGGAAAGCAGGAATTTCACAGGAAGTTAAACGAAACGAAACAAGCCATCATAGTCTCTGTATATTCCGAGGTCAGATCATGCATTTCTGCACTGCACATAAGTCACTGAATATGATTGTATTTTCTCATGAGTTGTAGTTTCCTATGAGAGTCTTGTCGCCCAGGTTACAAACTGCTGCGTACAGAGGACAAATGCACATAAACTGAACTACAAACTGCAAAGGATTAGCAGAGTGCGTAACCTATTTGATATAAAATAAGAAAAAAGAGCTCATTGCAAGAAACAGATAGATCCTATTATGCATATCACCATTCAAATTTGATTGCAATAATAAAACCTGCCAATGAAGTGAATAGCAACAAACTGAGGTTGTGTGCTCATTTGCAGATGACCTGAATTACACCATGGAGTGAGGCCGCTTCTTCTTGGACATCATCTCTTGTGCTGCCTCTATCTCACACCTCATAGTGTAGTTATGGTATGGGGGTATGCGAGATCTCCACACCAGGACATCCAGCTTCCTGTATGCTTTTGCACTTATAGTTTGGATTTGGACGTCATGCAACATTGTCTTTGGAACTTCATTTGCAGGAGAATGTGTTTCATATAAAAGAACTTTGACCCAAATGGAGGAAGTGTTGGACAGGCTCCAAACATATGCAATTTGGTTTTTCCGAAGAAGAGTCTGTGGACGTTTGCCAAAAAGGAGGATGTTCTTCTCTAAACAGTTTCTCTCCAATTCGAGGATCTTGCGCCAAAATCTATTGTGCATATTAGCTCTCAGAAAGCCACAGATGACATTTGCGGCCAAGAAAGATCCTTCTAGCCCTGCTGCAATGTCCATTGCTATCGATGCTAACTCTGGGTGCTCATCAGGATCTGTGCTTCCAAAAGCCATCACCTTGAAGAAGTACCAGTAAGCTTCTTGAGACAGAAAATTCAGTGTAATAGCTCCAGTAGTTCCAAGTTTCATGATATTCTCTGATCTGCTTGTGATAATTACTTTACTTCCAGGTGGCATGTGGCTTCTTGAAGAATATAACTTTCTGAATTGCCTCTCCTCTATAGCCAAACCATCAGGAAGCTCCATGACAACAAGTGACCTTCCATTTGATCCATCAGTTTGCTTCTTCACTACACCACTACCTTCTGGAGCAGCAGTAGGATCACCACTGTATAGAATTATCGAAGAGAAGTGATTGTGCACCCTCTCATCGTAACAGACATGCTCAACGAGAGTGCTTTTCCCAACTCTTGGCTGACCAATTATAGGAAGCACTTGCAAACCCTGAGCTCCTGGAGGCTCTGGCTTTAACAAGAATCCCATGATCTTGTCCATCTCTGCTTGGCGGCCAAACATGCACTTCTCCAGAAACAAGTACTTGTTGTAAGGCTCACGGCTGATGTGAGGATAGCATTTCAAGAAGACGGTGAACTCTGCCATATCGTGGATGATGTTATGCAGGTTTCCTAGCGTCTCCTGAACCTCCTTTACCCCATCACCTTGAAATACCATGTTCATCCTCCTGGCAGAGAAGCACAAGCGCTTGACTGGACAAAATATGGACAAGGGGTGATCACCAACCTGATCGTCGTTGTCCCTCTGTTGCTGAAGCATCCGATACGTGAAAGCATCAAGCAGGTAGAAGCCTTTGTACATCGCTTCTCTCAGCATCTGGAGCTGCCGGAGCATAGCTTCGTTTGTGATATGCCGCCCGTCGGCATCCTCCACAGTGGCCTGGATTCGCAGCAGGACACGGCGCAGCCATGGCAAGTACTCCTCCACACCCATATGTTGCCTGTAGCATCTGTCAATGATGAAGGATACCGTTCGACTGAGGAGATCGCCGAGAACTGCTGAAACAAACGTTTCCATTGTGAACCTTTGTGATGGGATGATGGGTTGTTCAGACGATCTCAGCTTATATGGTTAAATGACCAGTTCAACCATATAAGCTGAGATTGGCAGGCAGCTTACTTACAAGAACAGCTCACGAGAAGTTCCCTTCGTTGTTAACGCGTTGCATTTGCACGGCGGCTATGAAGACGCAAGCATTTCCACGATGGTACTCTCCATTATTGACCGTCCAGTGCCTGTTTCTTCCAGCTGCTGAATAGACAATTAGACCAAGGACCATTGGAAGGTGAGAAGATTTTTGCACTTGCATCCGATGTACTTTACATCAGCAGTAGTCAACTTTCAAAATATGAAGGCACGTGATATGCAGTCTTTGACTTCGTACAGATTCGGACTAAGTGAGTAAAAAAGAAGGAAATGCACAATCCTTTTCTGGAGACGGCGGTTCTGAATTTCTGGTTTTGTACGAAATCAGAATTAGACATCATATGGTATTTACAGTTCTGATCTGCATGTCGTGACACGTTCAAAGCAATTTTGTCAAGCAAAGAGAGGCGTGGGGAATTGAGTTGTGAAGACTCTCTAGTCTCTCGACTACAATGATCTGCAGTATGCAGTTGTACTACGCCACTGAGCATGTCTTCTGTTGTTTTATTCCTCGTTCAGCTCTGTTTGCTGAGTTTATTAAAAAAAAGAGCATCGAATATAGATGTGGAATATTATACTACACCATTGTGTTACTGATCAGACTGACGCGAACTATCACGAATTCGCGATCAGTAGTTATTTTATTACTGAAATTTTGTTCAGCAATTCTCAGCACACTATATAACTACTGGTGTAGAATAAACGGTTCCTTGTAGAACAGCACATGGGTGACCGCTGAATATATTTTTTTTTATGAGCGTCTTGTGACCTACTGTATGTTATAAAATGCTGCGTACAGACTACAGCCAGCAAAATGCAAGATTACACGTATATTGATCTGCATAAGTAGGAATAACAGTGTGCATGCTATTTGATAGGAAGTTACGGAAAAAAGACTACTTCAAAAAAGACTAACGTTCATATTTGGCTTTTGATCCCAACAATGAAAGCCACCGATGAATTGAACAGTGAGGTTGTATTCTTATTTGCAGGTGAGCTGAATCACACCGTTGAGTGAGGTCGCTTCTTCTTAGCCATCGTGTCTTGTGATGCCTCCAACTCACACCTCATAGTGTAGCTGTGGTACGGGGGTATGCGAGATTTCCACACCAGGACTTCCAGCTCCCTATGAACTTCTGGATTTCTTGCTTGGAACTCATACAACGTTGTCTTTGGAACATCAATCAGAGGAGAATGTGTTTTAAAACAAAGAACTTTGAACCTCAAGGAATTGTTGGACAGACTCCAAACATACGCAGTCTGTTTTTTCTGAAGAAGAGTGTGTGGATGTTCACCAAAGAGGAGGAGATGCCACTGTACATAATCTCTCTGCAACTTAAGGATCTTGCGCCAGAATTGCGCATGTTGATTAGCTCTTAGAATGCCACTGATGACATTTCCGCCCAAGAAAGATCCATCAAGCTCTGCTGCAATTTCCATTGCTATTGATGCTAGCTCCGGGTCCACCTCGGGATCTGTGCTTCCAAAGGCCATTACCTTGAAAAAATACCAGTAAGCTTCTTGAGTCAGATATTTCAGTCTAATAGCTCCCGTTGTACCGAGTTTCGCGATATCCTCTGTTCTGCTTGTGATAATGACCTTACTTCCAAGTGGCATGTGGCTTGAAGAGTACAGCTTTCTCCATTGCCTGTCGCCTAGAACCAAATCCTCAGCAAGCTCCATGACAATAAGTGATCTTCCATGTGAGCCATGACTTTGCTTCTTGACGACATCACTGCCTTCTGGAGCACTAGGGTCTCCGCTGCACAGAATTATTGAGGAAAAGTGATTGTGCACCCTCTCATCGTAACAGACATGCTCAACAAGGGTGCTTTTGCCAACTCTCGGTGGACCAATTATCGGAAGTACTTGCAAACTATTTGCGCCTGGAGGCTCTGGCTGCAACAAGAATCTGATGATCTTCTCCATCTCTGCCTGGCGGCCAAACATGCACTTCTCCATAAACAAGTACTTGCTATAGGGCTCGCGAATGATGGGAGGATAGGATTTCAAGAATATAATGAACTCTGCCATATCGTCGATGATGCTATGCATGTTTCCTAGCATCTTCTGAACGTCCTCCACCCCATGACCTTGAAATATCGCGCCTATCCTCCTGTTAGAGAAGCAGAAGCGCTTGGCTGAACTGAATTTGGATAAGGCAAAGGATTGACTACCACACTGATCAATCTCCCCCTGTTCCTGCAGTATCCGGTATGTGAAGGTATCAAGCAGGTAGCAGCCTTTATACATCGTTTCTCTCAGTACCTGGAGCTGCCAGAGCATCGCTTGGTTTGTGATGTGCCGTCCCTCAGCCTCTTCCACGGTGGCCTTGATGCGCAGCAGGACATGGCGCAGCTGCAGCAGGTAGACCTCCACACCCTTCTGCTGCCTGTAGCATCTGTCGATGACGAAAGATATTGATCGACTGAGGAGATCGCCAAGAATTGCAGAAACGAATGTTTCCATTCTGAAACCTTTGTGATGGGAAGATAGAAGAATAGTAATTTCTTTGAGTTCTTGTTTAGTCCATGACTTCTTGGTCTATTTAAGCGAGGTTAGCAGACAGCTTACTTAAATGACCGGTCATAGGGAATTCCTTTTCTTGTTGATCCATTGCATTTGCAATTGCACGGTGGCGATGAAGACACAAAAGTTTCCACGATGGCACTGTCCATTATTAATGGCCCAGGGCCTGTTGCTTCCACCTGTTGAATAGACAATTAGACCCAGGACCACGGAAAGGTGAGAGGATTGTGGTATCTACTACATTTGCAGCATTTGAAACGTTATATGCAGCTTTACACTTGACACTTTGTACGCATTCAGACTATGAGAAAAGGAGGTCATGCTATTAAATACTTCCAAGGAAGCGTCAAATTGTTAGTGCATGTTAACTTTTGGATGGCTTCTCTTTCTGTGCAGTATTTCTACATAGAGTCAGAGACGCTAGTTTCTTTAGTTCAATATATGCCAAGTGTTTGCCTTTCTTCCTTGTCGACTAGAAATTAGGGTGGAAGATTAGCATATTTCAAGGCACGTGATACAAGGTTCCTTACTAAACCTGCTGCATCAGCCACAAGTCTACAAATTAGCCCTTTCTTATTTTTGAAGTGATGGCATTGATACATATCTATGCGAGTCACATTTGAGAGATTCTAAGGAGGGACTACTCACTTTCTTTCAATAATTAAACTTTTTCTTCTTTGCATTTTTATGGCAGGCTGGTGCCAATAAATACTTGATCAGAAAGGTGAGTAGTCGGGTGATTAATTCAATGTCTAGACGAACTATCGTTCATAATAAAAGGAATTTGTCAGAAAATGGCAGCATCAGGTGGGGGCAGGCACGGTATAGTGCTATCTCAGTGGAGCCTGCTTAGATTTTCTAATCAGATTGAACTGCTGAGTAAAAAAATAGAAGATGTCAAGGATAGGCATTTGTGGTACGGTTAAGCTGTCTTGATTATCCTGCCTCTGTTCTGCAATTGTGATCCATCTAGATCAGCCTCAGCCCTCAGGTTCTAGTAAGAATACTTGTGTGGAGAAAGAGAACAGAAGATCAAGTGGCGCTGTTTTAGCCTGACATGCTTAGGGCTGATACGTAATCTGTATGAAACCAGAAGCATATGTGTGCTGAATTAAATTGCACTTCTGGCCCAGACAAAATTTTCTGCTAGAACAAGACATGATGCAGAAAGAATTACCAGCTGCCAGAAGAGGACGGAGCGTGGGTTGGCCGTCGTGAGGTACTGAGGTGTGCCGCCCGTGGAAGGCTGGCAGCGAAGGCGAAGCCCCGTAGTGGAAGAGCAGCGTGGGTCCATCGGCCGCCCCGGCGACATGTAAGGCGGAGATCAGGTGGGGAGCCGCGGGCCGGCGACGCAAGCGAGATCTGCTCGAAGCCCCGTCGTCGTGATAGCGGCGCCGGCCTCGCGGGCGTGCTCCAGCGCGCGGCCCACGAAACCGAGCGGGAGGAACTCAGGTCGCGGGAGCATGTGCCGCCGCGAACACCAGGCGATCGCGAGCACCTGCAGCCCTCGGCCTCCGAAGCCGACGAAGCTCGCGGTCGCGGTCATCGTGGTGGTGGTGAACTGGTGATGGTAGGGAGTGGGACGGAACGGAACTGAACGCGAGACTTGGGGACGGAACTGATGGGGCTTATTTCGGCCCATCAGCCTAAATAAGTCCTATCACGGGCCCAGAATGAGACGTTTTTAGCCCATCAGCCTAAATGGGACGGAGGGAGATCGGTGACTTGGGCCTCTGGCCCGTGATGGGATTTATTTAGGCAGATGGGCCTAAGAGGTTTTATTTAGGCACCGCCGCCATGGATCGTGTCCGCGAAGTGCGAAGCCGAAGCCGAAGCCGAAGCCGCTGACATTTGGATTTTGACAAGGGAGGGGCGCCGCCGTGCAGTGCCGAACTGCAGATGCAAGCAAAGCAGTGACGAGAGATGCAAGGCAAGCAAGCAAAGGAGAACTGCTTCCGGCTGAGCCGTGAGCGGACGCAAGCAAAGAACGAAACGAAAGCTGCGTTCCAGCGGGTCCAAGTCCAAGGGCTGCATACCTTCCGCTACTGCAGTTGAGAAAGGGCGAAAGGGGAGCGAGTCGCTTCCACCGCCGATTTCTTCCATTCCCCGTCCCCTCCGGCGACCGGTTCGGTGCGGAAGTGGATGCTGCATTCATCGAACGGTTAACTGCTTCGTGTGCCATTTTTCATGATGTTGTATGAATTTCAGTGTTTATGACTCATGAGAATAGATCATGTGTGACAATGACGCTGGGCACTTAGCCAGCTGCGTTTAGGGCGCCTCACAATATGTTTCTTAACATCGATGTAGACAAAATTGCAGCAAAGGTTCACGCAGATATTGGCTCTAGTCACACAGCACATACTGACATGAGCGTAAGGCATAAAGTTAATGCGATACCCTTACTGTCGGTGACTTGAATTCATTGATTTGAAACTCTAGCGAAACAATCTACCTTGAAAATTTACTTGTAAGTTTGCAGCTGCAAAATATAGAAGGGATTTACCTTAAAGAGCGATCAATACACAACCTCATACAGAATAGCCAAAGAGCTAGTTACATAGATGCACACAGCTGACAGGGCTAGGCTACCACTCCTCTTAAAATGGAAACTGAAAGGTAGAAGCAAAATGAAGCAGGACATACATAAATCACCAAACCTCTTCAGACAGATGACCTGCATATGATAGCAGAATTAAAGTTGTCAGAAATCAAAACAGCATTGATTATTGCACCATTCAATAAATAGTGCTAGTTCTGGATGAAACCAGAATTGTGGATTATATTAATGTAATCTCAGAAGCAAATATAGTACTTATTGCATGCATCTTATCGATAACAACGGGAAGAATCATCATAGAGCTAAAGGAACCACGACAAAATGTACAGGAGAGTTCATAATTCTGTAGTCATCTTTGAGATGTGGTTTCCTAGGCACAATTTTAGTAGTACCGTTTGGTAGTGCAGAGCCTGTATAGTCATTGTTAAGTACTTACTATTATACATTTTTCAACGTAGGCAATTTAAAATGGTGACATGTGATTAACGCAAAATCTGTCTTCCTGCAATATTTGCAGAAATGCAGTTTGATGTTGCATGAAAACATTAAAAATAGCTTCCCTGCTACCATGTGGAAGGGCACATGATAGTATTGGAACAATGAACAAAGAGAATGGGGGTAGAAGCAATCATTAAGGGAAGGGACGTCTAACAGTAAAGGTGGTAAAAACAGAATCACTAAACCAAAGAAAAATGTTTGGACCATTAATGTGAAAAAACCTTACATGTACCTTTTGTTTAGGACAGATATAAAGGTCCAAATTCGGTAATAGTTCTTGGATGGTAGAGGTAGAAACATCATCGCAGCCAGAAGGAACATATTCAGAATATTCACTTATCACCTTCAGCAGCTCTTAGTATGTTGGAAGACCTTCCATATTTGATTGTATGCTACATATGGAAAGACAGGACCCTGTAGAAAAAAATAGAACATAATAGCATATCAAAGCTTAGAAATCATATTTATTCAGGAAAATGCCTGAGCAGGTATTGTATCAGCTCCCAACAGGAGTTCTCAGATCCATTAAGTGCTTACAAATGCTAATATGCACAAGTTAAATATATTTAGATCTCCATTCCAGTTATTAATAGGCACAATCTTGACTTTACTTTTAAAACCTACGCATTGACCTCAGTCCGTGATGGCAAGAAGCAACAATATTATGGTTATATATATTAGCAAATCAAAAAATGGGATATATTCTTTAGACTTGAAAGAATTGCAATTCAACATATGGCAAGGATGTCCTCTAAACTTCATAACCTCAAGAGTGCAACAACATATCGTACCAAAATTTGCCAGATATTGCAAACTAGCTTCAGTAGAAAGGAAATTGTATTTGTACATCCTGCTCGGCCCCGCATCGCCCTCCCCGCGGGCGACACGGGCGGCGCCTCTCGCCGTCGTCAGACCTCCCCCACCGCCCCTCGTGCCCACCTCGCTGCCGCTGGAGGAGTCGCCGGAAGCTCGGACAGCTCCCGAGGACGGTGGTGGCGGGGCAGGCCAGCGACCCTCGAGGACGACGCCGGGGCGGGACGACGCAAGGTGCCAGGTGGCGGCCCGGATCCGGCCCTGCCGTGGATGGATCCGGCCTCCCCGCCCCAGATCCGTCGTCCACAGCGCGTCCCGGCGCAGCGCGACCAGGCGGCGGCAGCGGCAGCTTGCGACCATGGAGCTGTCGATTAGCGGCAGTTTGCTGCGGACATCTTCCTCACGCGAGTCGCCGACGAGGTCATCCTCCAGGTGCACCCCGGCTGCCAGCGGATTCTCGGTGGGTGGCGGTCGCGCGCGGATGAAGGCTGGGCAGCCGGCGTGGGCAAAGGAAGGAGCGCCGGCCGAGAGAGAAATGCGGCAGCCGGGAGGAGCGCGCGGTGGCCAAGAGGAGCACGGTCGGGAGAGCGCGCGGCGGTCGGGAGGAGCGCGGCCAGGAGGAGCGCGTAGCCGGGAGGCGCGTAGCGGCCGGGAGGTGCGCGGTCGGGAAGTACGCGCAGTCAGGAGGAGCGCCCTGCAAGCCATGTGGCGATGGAATGGCAAGCGGACGCGCGGCGTCGGCAGAGAGGTGCAGGCGCGCGTCACGTGCGCAGCGGTGGAGGGCGGCGATGGAAACGGAGGTGGAGGTACGGTGGCATGGCGAGTGGAGGCATGGCGGCGGCATTGCCTCGGCTGGGTTGCCGTAGCGGTGGTCCGGGAGTGCTGAACCATGTACGTGCAGCGAGGGGTTGTATTGCATAAGGCGAAAGCCCTCACCAGCCTTCGTGCTGGTGGACATGACGGCGACGCCCTAGGACGTTGTCTTCCCTGTTGGGGGCGTCATGTTAGAATTACGACCCTGTTACACGAGGTTCTCTGGGTGAAAACTCTGTCCAGATCCTGGACGAGCGATGGCGACACCATTAGTGTCGTGCCCTCCTTGGAGGCGTCGTCTCTAGAGACCCAACTTGGTTCGTGGCATTGCTGAACCTTTGTCATGGGAGGCCACAGCCGATGGCGGCAACTCCGCCGCGTGGTGAGCTGAATGGGTGTTGCCGAGCTCATGTGCAAGCGTTCGAAGTTTTGGTGGTGGCCAGGGGTTGTTGCATGGTTGTTAGATTTGGCTGCTCGCAGCGGACTGCGGCAGCTGATGTTGCTTGGCAGCAGTCAGTGCGGTGTGGGACTGCGTCGGAGGACGGCGCTTGCGGCAACGGCAGCGTGGGACGACTAGGCTTGCAGCAGACCACGGCAGGTTGCTCAGCTTGGCTGGGCTATCCGGTGTGGTACATCGTCAAAAGACGGCGCAAGCGACTTCTCTGATTTACTAACACGGCGAAGAAGGCTATGTGCGAGAGTGAAGCAACGAGACGAGGTCGACACACTGCAGCGGCTTGGCTGATCAATGGAGATCTCGGGGAGCGGAGCAACATCACTCAACACTCTGACAGTGACAAAAGAAACGGATCCATGACGTGGAGTACTACGGCTGGCGTGGCGAGGCCCTACGCGCGATTCGAGGTGACGAGAGAGAGGCAGAATCCAACGACGAATGTGGCGAGCCCTCGCACATTGTGTTATTGTGGCGGCGACTGCAAGGCAGTCTGCGAGAGGTCCGGATTCAGTGCTATCACCCTGTCAGGTGGAGAAAGATGTTACAGCATCACTACGACAGAAGGTCCTGCACTGCGGTGGCCTTCTCGGTGTGATGCAGTCTGCTTCTCGGTTCAACGTCGACGCTAGGTTACGCTGAAAGGTTTCGGCGATTTCTTGACCGTGTGTATGGTGATAGGGTTACGGTAAGGCTTCAGTTCTGCCGTTGAGTTGTTGAGAGGAGTTGAGTTCGGTGCGTGTTGATGTCCCAATCCAACCGGCCGATGTGTTCTACATTTGAGTTGCGCGTGAGAACGTGGTGCGGCATGCGTTCATGACCCAATCCAATCTATCGGTGTTTGCATTGTTTTTTGTTCGGTCTGAACTTCATCTTCTTTCTAATATAATCGGCAACTCTCCCACACGACATGTCTGGTTCATTAAAAAAAAATGTATTTCTACCTTCAGCTGCACCAGCCTCATTGGGAATTGCTTCTCGAGCACACCTGCCTGAGAAATCTGCAGGAAATTGATGTTAACACAAATAGGTAGGGTTAGGATTTCCTGTTCAGTTTGGGGAAAAAAAGAGAGCAGGGAAGAATTTCAATCCATTACCTCACCATTTGAGGAGAGAGGTTGGAGATCCTGGGCAGCGGCATGGCCTGTGCCCCCTATTGCCATGGTGTTCCCTGCCGGCCGAAATCGCAACGCAGCATGCACATAGGAACCAATAGCCACCAAGCAATGGAGCAGATTCAGCCAAGAACAAGGGTGAAAGCAGAGGAAGCAAGATAAATATGAAAGGGGGAAGGTGTGGAGATCAGATAATCAAAGAATAAACCAAGGCTTAGCACGCAAAATCTTGAGAAGGGGAATGGAGGCTTGCAGAAGGAGAGGAACGACGACGCCGAGAAAGGCCGCCGCCGGAGCTGCCGAGATGCACCGGCATCCCAAGGGCGGACGTGGTGTGGGGGCTCGCTGTGGTCGACCTCGGTGGACGGCGAAGGACAACGGCTGCGGGTTGGAGCCGGAGCGGCAGGTTGGAGGAGGCCGGCAACAGCGCAAAACGCGAGGTGAGGAGGCGACGTCGGCGAGGAGAACCAGGCAATGAGGCAGCGCCGATTTCTTCCACGGTGAAGGACGACGTGTAAGCCTTCGTTCCGCACCGCGTGGAGCCGATGCGATCATCCGAGTTCCGACGCATGACGATACACGCGCCGCGGCAGTAAAGTCATCGGTAACAGTAGCCTCCATTATCTTCATCGGCGAGTAAAAAAAAGGCAGCCACGGACACGCGGCGCGAGGCAACAGGCAGGAGCTCCGGAGGGCAGCAAATCTTACAGCCATGTACCTACACATATTTCTTCCTAATCTAGGTAGGGTAGATCCTGTGGATTTGTGGTCACCCGGTGTCTTTCGGCCCTGTTTAGGAGGAGGGTGCTAAAATTTTAGCACCATCAAATGGGGTGCTAAACTTTAGCCCTTCAGGGTATTTGGGAAAGAGGCTAAATTTTAGCACATGTGTTAACAAAAGATAGATTTACCTCTGCTTTCTCTCTCTCCTTCACCCCTCCTCTTCCCAAAGCGCAAGACCGCCGCCGCCTCCCACTACCCTCCCCC